>NC_133111.1:8446376-8798800 GCF_022965805.1 Primulina eburnea
ATATATGCATTGGCCTGGTTTTTGTTGTCCTTGGCTTATTTGGAGGAGTAGAGGAGTTGCAACCTCATAATCACTGGATTCAAAAATCAGTTTCCTCTTTGGCTTAAACCTTACTGACCTTCTTTCCATAGTTTTCTTCACGCTGGGCATTTTATCTTTAATTTCTTTTGTATTGCCAGAAATCCGACAGCAGAGTTGTTCAGAGCATGTCTCTAGCCTGAGATATAGTATGTTTAAGCAGTGAGAGCTTTGAATTTATGCATGGTTACAGAATTGCTCAACAAGGTTCTTAAATCCTCAAACAAGTCGGCTGAAAAGGATGACAAAACCCGTTGATTGCTTTTCACTTTGGATCATTGTCTTCAGAATCTGAAACAGAATGACCAACCAGTTGATC
Organism: Primulina eburnea; assembly: GCF_022965805.1. NCBI lineage: Eukaryota > Viridiplantae > Streptophyta > Magnoliopsida > Lamiales > Gesneriaceae > Primulina > Primulina eburnea. Next base: position 8,446,774 of record NC_133111.1, read on the forward strand.
TTCGTTCTTTTGGTGATGACCATCATCATCAATAACTTCTCTATGGTGAAGGAATCAAAGGAGTATGCCTTAGCTAGAATAGGCTTGGCCACCACATCAGCTAGCAAATGATACTCCAGTTTTATTTCTTTGTTCTTTCCTGATGTCTTGATCAGATCACTATAAGTAGAGAACTTCAATTTCATATCCTCAACTACTTGCTGAGGCAATTCAGATAAGTCAGTTAGCCCTTCATAGGGAAACTGAAATAGGGTAGAGAAGAAATCTTGCTCAAATAACAAGTTGTCCTCTACCAGAGGCATCAGTATCTTCTCATCTTCAACGAATTTCCCTCTGGCATAGAAGCTCTTCAGCTCAGCCACATAGACATATAAAGATAAACTGAGAAAATTTTTGAGTTCAGATGACTCGACTGCTTTGGATACTTGAGTAATTGTACTATCATCCATAGAGTACGTATATTCAAAATCAATTGCAAGTGAGTTCATGATGTATCAAAGAGTTGTTAGTGCTGACTAGAAAAAAAATTTCAGTGTGTGAATTTTTGTAGAAAGAAATTGAGAGAAAGTAATGTGTATAGTTGCAAAATATATGAATGAGTTGGTGAACTTAATTCGAAAAGATAATTGATATATATATATATGTTCAACCAAGTCAGAAGTCGGAACACGTATCATGGTATTATTTAAAAACTTTTGAAATTTCCAAACATTTGTATGTGGTACGAACTGTTTACAAAATTTATTGACAATAAATTTAAAGTTTAAATATTGTTTTTGAAAAATTCAAAACTGAATAAATACGACATTAAAAAGAATTTAAATGGTCAGTTGTATTTAATTAATTAATTTGTGAATAAAAGAATAAGTTTAGCTTTTACTATACACATAAATCAATTGTGCTACGAGTAATAATAGATCAGGTAAGATTCCAAGTCAGTCAGTCTCACCACTAAGGGTTACTGAATCATTTCTCTCAAATAACATGAATTATAAGACAAATCAATTAGTCCTAAAATATTTATAAAATAAGAAAACATACTATCTATAAGTAGTTTGGAGAAGATATCAGCTGTTTATTGTTCAATTGAGATGTAGTCCAATCGTATGTTCTTCTTCAACACATGATCTCGGATGAAGTAATGAAGAATATCAATACGCTTAGTCCGAGAGTGCAAAACTGGATTGTATGTAATAGCTATTACACTTGTATTATCACATAAGATTGGTGACTCCTTGACATCAATTCTATAGTCTTTCAATTGTTGTTGAATCCACAGAAGTTGGGCACAACAGCTCACAACAGCTAGGTATTCAGCTTATGAAGTTGAAGTGACAATTGATGTTTGTTTCTTACTGAATCAAAAAATCAATCGGTCTCCAAGAAATTGGTATGATCCGTTAGTTATCTTATTTTCAAGCTCACAACCTGCATAGTCTGCATCATAATATACAATTAGATTGAACGATGAGTCTTTAGCATACCATAATCCAATATTTTTTATTTCTTTAAAATATATAAGAATTCTCTTGCAGATAAATAATGAGAAGTTTGGGATCAGATTGAAAACAAGTACATATACAAACTGTAAATATGATATGAGGTTGACTGACAATTAGGTATAGAAGATAACAAATTAAACATCGATACAATGTTGCCTCGACTGATATTGCCCCTATATCTTTATCAAGCTTGAATGATGAACTTATGGAGGTTGTTGCTGCTGAACATGACTTCATTCAGAATTTCTTTAGTAATTCTTTGGTGAACTTAGTCTGACTGACAAAGTTCCAGTATCCAACTACCTGACTTGAAATCCCAGAAAGAAAGTCAGTTCACCTATTATGCTCATCTCCAATTTGTCATACATCAGTTTAGTAAACTTATCGTAGAGTTTTAAGTTAGTAGATCCAAATATAATGTCAGCAACATAAATTTGGACTAATAATTTATTATTATTTTTAATAAATGCAAATAAATTTTATATGTTGAGCCAATTGTAAATTATGATCAAGTAAAAACTGTGACAGAATGTCATATCAAGCACGTGGTGCTTGTTTTAATCCATGCAATGTTTATTTAATCTAAATACATGATTAGGAAAAGTGTGATTGAAAAAATTTGGAGGCTGTCCCACATACACTTCTTCTTATAGTAGCTTATTCAGGAAGGCATTCTTCACATTCATATGAAACACTTTAGAGTTTTATAAGAACCATAAGCAAGAAAAATTTGAATAGCTTCTAGTCTGGATTCTGGTTCAATTGTCCCATCATAGTCAATTCTCTCTTCTTGTTTGAAGTCTTGTGCAACCAATCTTGATTTTTTATTTTTTATCTGTAGACCCATTGGGTTTCAATGACTGACTGATGAGATGGTGTAGGTACCAAGAACCAAAATTTGTTTCTGTCAAACTGATTTAGTTCATCCTGCATAGCTTCAATCCAACTATTATCTAATAAAGTTTCATCGATTTTCTTAGGTTCCAATTATGAAATAAAATCAGCATGCAAGAATTCATTAATAATTTGTTTTCTAGTTCTAAGAGGTGCAGAAGGGTTGTCGATCACCAGTGAGAGTAGATGAGTCTTACTCCATTTATTACTTGGTCGAAGTGGATTGCTGTCAGCAATGATTGGAGTAAGATCGGTTAGGTTCTCCTAAGTCTAGTTCCTATTAGCTAGGGTCTCAATAATTTGAATCTCATCAGCTAGATTGTCATCAATTTGGATATCATTAGTTTGGTTCAAATCAGCTTGGCTCAGATCGGCCTGAACAGCTGACTGATATGAGATTTCTGATTCAGTTGACTGATGAATCCATTATTTGCATTTATTTATTATTCCTTGTCGTCTTCCAAATCAATTTCTTTCATTTCGTTGCTCAAATAAGCTAGGTTAGTTTTATTGTCAATCAATTTTGTTTCATAAAAAACAACATGAATAGTTTTTTCCACATTATATTTTTATTATTAAATTACCGGAAAGTCTTACCGACTGCTGAATAACCAAGGAACGTACCAAAATCAAATTTGACATCAAATGTAGAAAGATGATTTTTATCATTGTTATTAATATAACATTTACAACCAAAAAATGAAAATAAGATAAATTAGGTTTACTTTTATTCCATATTTCATATCGAGTTTTACTAGCTATTTTGTTATTCATGGATCAGTCCTGTGTGTAGCATGTGGTGCTGATTGCTTATGCCTAAAATCTTTGTGAAACACCAGAATCAACAAGCCTTGTCTGTGCAGCTTCCTTTAGAGTCATGTTTCTTTTTTCAGCAACTTCATTCTGTTGAGTTGTTCTAGATGATTAGCGTTCATGCTGAATTCTATATTCTGACAAATACTCATCTAAAAGTTTTGTTAGTGAACTCAGTACATCAATCACTTCTGTGCTCATCACTAAGTTTGATTTCTTAATTTGAATACTCTTAAGAAATTCAATCAGTTGGGTACCTGTATGATACCACTGAGAAATATCACCCAAGTAAATAGAGAAAAATCATTAATAATTACAATTGTATATTTATTTTCACCTAAACTTATTATAGCTATAGTTCCAAAAAAATTCATATGTAATAGTTCTAAGCATTTATCAGTCAGTTTGATACATTTATTCTTAAAGCTAGATCAAATCTGTTTACCCAACTGATATACTGAAAACATATTGTTCTTAACAAATTCAAATTAGGTAATTCAACAACTAGGTTCAATTTAGGAAGATTACTAATCGATCGAAAATTGAGGTGATTTAGTCTTTTATGCCTTATCAACTGTTTATCATTGTTAATAGCAGCACAATAGGAATGTGATGCTATAAAATTACTATTCCAATCAATTTTACAAGTGTTACAAGTTCTAATTCAAGTTAACCAGATTTGTTTGTCAGCATCCTTATTTAAACAGTTATTCTTACGAAATTTAACTAAGTAACCATTATCACTTTGTTGGATGATACTAATCAAATTATAACATAGATTTTCAACAATTAATACATCATTACTTACTACATTTTCATGAGTAATCTAATCCTTACTGTTGGAACTTTTCAAGTTCGCAATCTTGATTTTGATGGTAACAAAACTTGTTAATTGTGTTACTAATTATTTACCTTAGTTGTGCAGCATCTAGGATCACTCGTAAGTTGTTTACATCACAAAACTGAAGACCAAACTGATCGCACAAAATGAATCAGTCTAACTGGCTACGTCATTTGAGCAGTACAGCAGATTGACCAGTTGATAGGTGATTCAGCAGAAAAACCTCAGAAGCCTGGCCAGCCGAAGGAGTATTCAACTGATGAAGAAACCCAGCTGATCAGTCCAATTGAACGAGTGTGAAATCAATTCTACTGACGAGTCAACTGATTTCAGCATCTCAACTGAAAGATCAGTTCAAACTGACCAGTTCGAAGCATCAGTTAGAATCCTTCAGTTATGGTTGTTGATAAATTCCTTCGAGTGGATTCCAGCTGTCCGAGAAGGTACAAAGCTATTATCCAGTCAAAGGACAATAATGGACGTTGCATCAGAGCATTAAAGACAAAAACGCTTCAGAGGAACAGTCAAAAAGACGAGACACATAGTCCAAGAAGCCGATTCAAATGCAACAGATACAATAAATGAGTCTCACTGTACGAACAGCTTCCTCCGCCTATATAAAGAGAAGATCGGTGAAGACTCAAATAATAGAGGAAGCACATATACAATACTAGAGAGAAAAGGGCACGCTCAGTTGCATATCAGCTTTCAGAAGCACTTAAGCCCAGAGGGAATTCTTCATCGTGATATCTGCTTGGTTTAGAAGCCTGTTATCCCTTATTGTGTGAGAACGTTTCTGTTCAGTTCTCACACACATTCACTCTCAAAACCACCCAAATACGGTCTTGCACAAAGACGTTAAACTTGTGTATGTAGTCTTTCTCACATAGACGTTAAATAAGTGTTGATTGAAAGTGTTTTTTTCAGTCGTAGCTAGGAGTTCAGTTTAGGCAGTAGATAAGTCCTAGATGAGTGGGATTGTACACGTAGTTGTATAAATCAAAGTCTTCTAGTGTATCCTATCCGTGGATATATTAGGGGTGACGTAGGAGCAGTTGAAGTCTCCGAACATTCATAAACATATCTTGTGTATTTAACTGATTATCTATCGCTTTAAAATTGTTTTGATTAGTTAGAGTGTTCGTGTGTTCAGTTGTTACCATAACTAAAATACAAGATTGCAAAAACTAATATGTGTTCTTTCAATTAGTCAGTTTACACAAGTTAAAATATTTTCTAACATTTCAGTTTTCTTTACGAAGGATTACTTCGAGTTTCTTCCGCTTGGTTTAAAACAAAACTCGATTTAATTCATCGGTGTTAATATTCTTAGAACACGAGCTATTGAAGCTCATTGAAGGTTGTTATGTGCGAAATGCCTTCGAAGGCGCTAACACACACGATCCATCACTTACCCACGGTCTTATCCTTAACATTGTTACCGAAGGTGATCTTTGGTCCTTCTCATTCATTCTTATGCATACAAAAAGTAAATCAACTGGTACTCAATCCTATTCGGGTCCAAACAAAATTGATTCCTTAGAAACCCACACTTGGATCAGCCTCGCTGGCAGAAAACTCTTTTTGTTCAACAAGTGTTGTGAAAAATTATGTGTGTGCAGTGTTTGGTGTGTGCGTGATGCTTTGTGAGTGTAGGAAACATAATGTTGTTTAGTATTTATGTCATCATTGGTTTGTCTTTATCTCTTTTGAATAACTTTCAATTTTGGTATAGATAGAGTTTAGCCTTCATTAAGTTGTGTCTTGTCTGACTGAATATGTTACCAGACCAGTTGGGATTGACAGTGGAACTATTTGGTGGATACCCAATACAAATTTTTTTTCCTTTATTCATCAGTTTAACATGTTTCTCAACTTGATCAGTATGATTCTGATACTCATATTGTGCTGGACTTCACTAAATGAATATAATTTCCTTTGCACAAGTTCAGTTTCAATAGAGTACTATTGTCAGTGGGGTTGCTATCATTACCATTAAAGTCGAGAGCAATTTTGTCTAATGAGAGCTTCTGCAGTTTTTGCATTTTCTCAAGACTCACTGATGACTTGTTCCAAATGATAATCAGTTCATCTAATTTCGTACTTTTATAAACAAGTTGTTGATGCTTATTCAGTAATATTTTCATTCTCAGTTTTCAGTTTTGAAACTTCTGCATTAAGACCTAACACTTCACCTTACTATTCCCAGTTAGGTTCAGTATCATTGTTAGTTAGGCTTGATTTCTTTGCTTTTACTTCATCAAATGATTGAAAAAGTCTTTTGTACTCTATTACCATGTCATTGAATGTAGTTATTAGATAATCTAGCGTAAAATTAGTTGATCTAAATTCAAATACCTCATCACACGTAGATTTCAGCTCTGCATTGGCCATGTGGCACTGTACCATATCTTTACATAATCACTGGTGGATCAATCTGACTCGGATGAGTCAGTCTCAGAATCAGCTCACCTGGTTTTGTTGTCTTCTACGACCTAGAAATTTCCGGTCTCTTCTCTTCCTGAAGGACCTACTTCCATTCTTGGACTTCTTCTTATCATGAGATCGACATTCTATGTCATTTGGTCTTTTCTTATCCTTCTTCGATTTAGGAAAGTTGGCTATGAAGTGTCCAATTTTCTTACAACTGAAGCACGCATTGTCCTTATCACTGGATTCTTTCTTGTGGTGATTGAATTTGCTTAGAATTTGGAAATTAAACTGGTTCTTCCTTAAAAAAGTACTAAATTTCTTTACAAATAGTGACAACGCATCACTACTTAACTGCTTGGCTGACTTATCTTTCGAGACAATTTGATCAGTAATTAAAACAACCAGAGCTTTTATTAGTTTGGTTGAAGACTCGCTATCAGTTCTCGTTTTTAGTTCAAATTCATATTTCCTTGAGTTTTGTAATCATTCGATTATCTCATAGCCATTGTTTTGATGTCTCATTCTCTTGGGAGAGCTATCATCACTTTTAATGTTATTTCTCGGTTTCCAAATTATTTGCCAAGAGCAGCCAACTTGATTATGATACTGCTGACTCTCTCATCGAAGTCTGACATACACTCCCCTACCTTCATCTTGATGTTGTCGAATTGATGTATTGTAACAGACATCTTGTTATATTTTGTTTGATCATTTCTTTTGCATAGTTGTATCAGTTTCACTCAGACGTCCTTGAAAGTAGGACACATCTTAATCTCACAATAGGTATTGCAGTGTCTTGTACATAATGTCCTTAGAGACATTGTCTAAATTAGCTTTCTTTTTTCCTTCACTGATCCGTTCTATTCTTGACTTTTCTATCATTTGTGGAGAACCATCATTGACGGCTATGAAAATATTTTCTTTTAAAATCTTCATTGCGCCATCTGTGATGACAAACAACATGTCATTATCTTGAGCAGCTATGTGAGCATGCATTCTAAACTTTCAATCATCAAAATCTTCCTTGTAGAACATTGAGATTTTTCTAAATGAGGCCATTTGATTTAAAAATGTTTAGAGACAAGAACTAACCCACTCTGATACCATTTTTTAGGATCATAGATAAATCTAGAGGGGGTGAATAATTTTTTCCTCAATAATTACAAATATTTTTTTTTTAATTTACAACACTGAAATGAAGTTCTTGTCAATTGGTTTATCAGTAAGTCAACAGTAAAAAATGTGCGGAATTAGACTGATTGAAAATATTTGAACAAAATACTTAGCAAAAATCAGTTGGGAAAATAAGTGAAAGGTGAAGATAGATAAACTGAAAAGCAAAATTGGCACGAGTTTATTTTTGTATGTTCGGAAATTTCGAATCTCCTACGTCATCCATTCTTTCTCACGGAAGGATTGTATTAAAAGACATTGGTAATAACAAGAAATTTGAAATCGCCAACTTCAGTGGGATTTAAATACTACCTAATTGAAACTCTAAGTAAACTTCAATCATAACCAAAATTAGCAGTAAGATTTCTTAATCTAAATTACAGGGATTTCTCAAAGAGATTCTAAGCACAATTTGATCCTTAATTGATCAGATAATACTTCTCGGGGTGTGTTTGCTTTTATCAGTTTCATTTGGAAAAATTTTTTTCAAGGATATACAAAAGATCAAATAATTCATAATTTCAGAGAGTGGGAGAGCTTATGCAAGCTTGTCAAATTGATCTATTTACAGACTTCATATGCAATGGTCATCTTTTAAATTATATATCTGTTTTCAAATACAGATTTCGTTGTTTTCATGTCATCGTCCTTTCTGACATATTCTGGTAATGCGAATTATGTTGGGAATCAGTGACTATTGGTACAAATATTTTTATCCGATATTCCATATGGGCACTAATTCTTAATCACCGAGTATACTGATATTCTTCAAAGAATGTTTGATTTTGGGATGATTAGTCATTTGAAATAAACTATCAGTTAGGCTCCATCAGTTGTCCTTAGATCATTTTTCCCATTAGTATTTCTCTAACACTATCAATTTGGCTTTGTAATCAGTTTGACTTTTAGAAAAAATTTGCTATTGAATATTCAGTTTTCTTCTTGAATTAAGTTAAGTTAGACTATGTAATTATCCGTTGGATCAGCAGCCTTGTTAAATCAACAAAACTTAAAATGTTCTTACAAAAGTGATGAAGTAAAAAAAACGTTGTTTCACTTTGAAATCCGTCCAATTTCGAATCAGTTTGCCCTATTTGGACCGGTCAAAGACTTCAATTTTTATGGCTACGACTTCGATTTTAATGCAAAGTAAAAATATATCTTTTTACTTCGCACGCGTCTACTTTGGTATATCTATCTATCAATTTTTTTAAGATATGAAGTATATCAAATAAATTCTACTAGTGAATTTTTTACTATTTTAGTATTTTTTTTCATCCATGTTGGAGCCAAATAAGCGTCACATAGATGTCACATCATCGTCATATCGAAAAAATAAAATAATAAAGATAGCATATTATGACTAAAATTTGATAGCATGAATAATTTAAAACAGAGAAACAAATATACAAGACTAATATAATTATGATTTTCCTTAATTATATAATACTTAAATGTGAAATTTGTTCATGTCCAACACACATGCGAATATATATTATCATATGGTAGTACAACACCAAATAAGAAAAAATAATCAAAAGTAACAAATGCCAGAAAAGATAGGAAATGACATTAAAATCAAAATGTGTCCCAATCATGCTTCCCAATTTGTTCATGTCCAACAAACATACGAATGTATGACTCGATGATAAGCACACGGACGGGCCTTGTGGACAATATCAAATATTATGGCAAAAAATATGGAGTATGGGGTATTGTGAGCTTCCTTCATAACAACCTCTCTCAGTGAATCGTCACTAGGAACCCAAAGTCGATCTCGATATCGAACTATGCCATCCTCTTCGGAATACAGCTTCCGACCTTTAGACTCATCTCTCAGTCTCCATTTTTGTAAATGCTCATCAAAAGACTGACCTTCACGTATTCTATCCCTCAAAGTCAACTGAACTTTCATAGTGGTAAGATTAGGGGCCTCGCCCCTAGCATATCATGCAAGCTCGAATAGTTGAATCTCGGACTATAATGGTCTTTGAAGTGATAATTGACTAATAATTGTTGTCTTTCTACTCAATGCATCCGCAACTACATTAGCTTTACCCAGATGGTAGCTAATATCGCATTCGTAGTCCTTTACCAACTCTAGCCATCTTCGTTGTTTGACTGAAAAAATATTTCAAGCTCTTACGATAAGTGAAAATCTTGCACTTCTCTCCATATAAGTAATGTATTCAAATCTTCAATGCAAAAACTACTGTTGTAAGCTCGAGGTCATGATAAGGGTAATTCTTCTCATGATCCTTCCACTGTGCAGACCCCAAAAATATCACTCGATCATTTTGCATCAAGAATGTGCCTAAACCAAGTTTCGAAGCATTCGTGTGAATAACATACTCTCCTTGCCCTGATGACATCGATAGAACTGGCGCTGTAGTCAAAGCATGCTTCAACTTGTCAAAACTCTCTAGACAGTCGGATCAGATCCCCAAGTAAATTTGCATTCTTCTTTGTCAAGGCAGGTCAGAGGTACCACGATAGTAGAGAAACCTTGAATGAACTTCCGGTAATAGCCAGCTAGACCCAATAAAGTAAGGATCTCGGTTATGCTCTTCGGTACTGGCCATTCTTTAACTACCTTGAATTTTCTCGGATCAACCTCAACCCTATCTCTAGAAATAATGTGGCCTAAAAATGCCACTCTCTCGATTACTTGCTTAACATATCATATAATTTTCTATCTTGCAATATTTGTGGTGTCATTCTCATTCAACATCCTCTAGCTTCTGGCTGACTAGAACAGGTGCTGAAACAACACATGCTAGAAAGGCTTGGCAGCCACGTCTCATAAGCTTCCTCGCACAGATGCAGGAGATAATGTGCGACATTTTCTTGTTCCTTGCTACCTCGAAGACAAACGATTTTCCGCTGGGTGGTCGAATGGATAGTGACATCTGCCAAAATTATATTGAAGCTCCATTCATAGATAGCCAATCCATGTCAAGAATGATGTCGAATTCAGGCATCGAGAGTACGATGAGATCTGCCCGAACCACATCCTTTTGCAAACGAAGCTCCAGATTCAGAAAGAATAGAAACTTTAAAGTCCAATTCCAAATCATCGGGTATAATCTTTAGTCGCTTGACGAACGTCTCGAATATGAATGAATAGCTCCCGAATCAAGCAATGCGTAGGTAACTACACCTAAAATAAATAAACTTTGGCGAAAAATATACCATCAAATCCGATCGTATCGAAAATTAAAGAATTTCTATCATAAATTACCCAAAATTTCTCAAAAATTACACAATTTTACCGAATAATTTTCGAAATTTTGCCATTTAAACAGTAAAATTTCCAATTTTCTTCTTTTTTCGCCCTAAAACTTTCAAAAATTGCATCTTAGCCCTATTAAATTCTAAATTCCATCAATTCCAGCCTAAACTCTCGAAAATTATTGTTTTGACAGCAAAATTTCAGAAATTGCGGAAATAGCCCTATTTATCTAAAATTTGCAAGACAACCCCTGGACTTTCGAAACTCCAGATTTCATTAAATTATAAATTCCATCAACTCCAGCCCTAAACTCTCAAAAATTATTTTTTGACCCCTAAATTACAGAAATTGCGGAAATAGCTCTTATTTATCTAGAATTTGCAAAACAGCCCCTGAACTTTCGAAACTCCAGATTTCACCTTAGAATTTTTAGTTATCTCAATTTCAGTCCTTGGACCCTTAAAAATTTTGGATTGGTCCTTGAAGTCTCGGCCCTACGCAATGTAGCCCTTAAATTTTTGATTTGACAATTTAGCCCCTATACTTTCGGTTTTTGCAATTTGGTCCTTATAATTTTGAATTTATGCAATTGTCCCAATTTCTTTATTTCCCCATTTTCAAGCATTAAAATTCTTAATTTGGTCCAATTCATTCCCTTGTATTATTAAAGCTTATATTTTATGCCCAATTTTATGATTCTCCAAGTCATCCCTTAAATCCGATTATAGTAGAGCATGCAACATATTTTCCTCTAGGTTCTTATCATCCCAATCAATTCTCATAACCAATTTAACATTTCATGCAATAAAAACATTATAAAAATGTTAAACATCAGTGATCAAAGTCATGTCTGGCTCTTCCTCGGCTTCTGCGGCATGCGTCACAAAAACTTTGCTAACGGTTGGTCCCTTTTTCTTTGGGCAATTAGCAGCTTTATGTTTTTCTTCCTTGTATATAAAGCACTTGTATGTTCCCCACATGCACTTGCCAAAGTGTAAGCGATTGCATTCTTTGAACAATAGACTATCTTTAGTTTTTAGTGCTTCAGGCTGTGGTGGCTTTGGTTGCCCCGACTTCTTCCATTTTCCTTGGGGCTTTTGCTGCCCTTGAGTTTTAGGAAGTCCCATAAATTGTCTCTTATTCAGCTGAGAATTTTGCTGGTGCTAATGTCTTTTCTGCTGCATCTCAAAATTAATATCTTTCAGGGCTTGCTCAGCTTGGAATGCACAAATAGTGGCAGCTGCATAATCTGTTGGTCGCATGAACATCACATGACAACCTATAGTAGGTCAAAGTTCATCCAAGAAGTGTCTTAGTTTCTCAGTAGCGTCCCAGAAATAAGGCGCACAAAGTGACAACCCCTATCAAATCTCCTAAAAAACTCAGCCACAGTCGTGTTTCCTTGACGGAGAGTCATGAACTCCCTTTTCAAGCGTCCACAGACGTCAGCGGTAAAATAATTATCATCGAAGATATTCTTGAATTGCACCCAAGTGAGGGTGGCTAGATTAACTCCATGTTCAGCTCCTTCCCACCAAAGAGAAGCATCATTCGAACCATGTAAGTAGCACATCTAACTCGGTCAGCATATCCCATATTCAGATAACGGAAATTCACTTCAAGAGATCGAATCCAACCCTCAGCAGCAAATGGATCGGTGATGCCAGAAAATTCATTCGGAACTGATCATACATATTGTGCTTTGGCCTTGGAGCCTGCTGCTCAAAGAAACATGTCATCATACCCTCTAGAACATGAGTAGCAGCATCCTCATTAGAAGGTGGGGGTGCATTTCCTTGACGATCCTCATTAGTCTCAGCTTTCCAATCAGTACTAAGTGTGCATCTATGAGGCATTATATCTGAACGTTTTCCAAATTCTAAACTTAACTGACATGGATTTAAATCTAAGCTTCTAATAATGCAGCATAAATAATCTATTTTTGAGCAACTTGTTTTTAAGCATAAATATCATTTTAAACATGTAACTTAAGCATATAAACCATACAAACGTGCAGGTACTTTCATTAAAATCATTTGAAGCATTTAAACTTACAGACTTGAGGCTTGATGACTGATCTTTCCGCAACTGGCGATAGCACAATCCTTTGCAAGAACATTGCTCTGATACCAACTGAAAAGTTCACTACTCGTCTTTCTTTAAAATGTAGTAGAATTTTTTTAAAAAATTTCAGCAATATATATTTATATGAATATACCTTGCACTATTTAAAATAAACTCACCAACTAATTATTAGAAAATCCAAAAACTCTATTAAACACATAACTTAAAACTAGTATTTTTTTCAAAATAAAGCATAAACTCTGAAATCCTTCAAAACCACTCAAAAGAATAAATTAATAAAATCTTTATCGTAATCTTAAATTGTTAAGTGCAGAAAACGACCTCGGGTTTATGTATACATCAGTACAATTAGTTCAACTATCAAGACATCCATCATCAACAAAATCATGCTCACCTGCATCGATCACACTTAATGAGTCTATTGACTCAGCAAACCTTAAGCATGATAACAAATAATATATACATTCACAAGCATCCCTGAAAGGTACTTTTAATAAAATATCTTTCCATGAACATACATAACCGTAAATCCTTTTTCTTTTCATTATATACGTATACATTTTTCCTTTATTGAATTCAGATTTTAAATTGTGACTCTCGTATTAGCTGTAGTTCGATGGATCCATCTACGTATAACCATGGTACCAGGCGGCAGAGACATTAGCGGAACTCTCACCCTTCAACTAAACATTGACCTTACATACCATCATAATCATTATATCATCGTATTATTCACAATCAAGTCACCTCCTTCAACCTTTCATCACTTATAAAATTCATGAATATATATATCATTTTTCTTTTAAACCAATCATGCAACAAGTCTTTTAACATTAATGTTTCATCATAAAAGTCCATAAACATTTTAATAATCATTACAACATCCATAGCACTGTCATGACGTCTAACATTTTTCAAGTATAAAAAGACCTTTTTCTCCTGAAACCATAACTTTCCCAATTTATCCTTAGACCTTAAAATGACTACCCAAATCCAACCAAACTTAACATAACACCTTATCATACACCCATAAAAATTTCTTAGATGTAAACTTACGCTTCTCGACTAATTTCTCGATTCGTTTTAAAACTTAAATGTACGTCTCGGTTTTAATCCGAATCAACTTGAAACTTAACAAAACTTTACCAAACTCGAACCATAGCTTATTAAGACCTAACAATTCCCTATACAACTAAAATAAAACCATTTAAGACCTTTGATCGATCCTAGGAAGCTATTGAATTTTTTGAACTTATTTTGTGAAACACTATCTTGTTCGAACACTAGCTTGCCTCGACTCTAACCTTTATCCTACCCATCCAGACCTTATGTACCCTTCTTAGGACTATGACCGAACCCTAGAGAACCTGCTGGATAGAAATTATCAAGCCTAAAATCCACAGTCCCCAAACCCGATCGTTACTAGCCATGCGCGCCCAAGCCTCACACCACAACCCTCTGCCTTCGAACCAGCCCTCGTGAAACCACCCTAGGACCATCATAACATCCCCTTAGGTCTCCTAGACGTGAAATTATAGGAGCTAAGAACCGTGTGCTTCTAGAACCCAAGCCGTAAAACCCTAGCCCCTTTTAAACAAATTTTTGTTCCAGTCTTCTACCCTACATGTGCAGCCCTTATCTATGCATCTATGGACCATTAACATGTTGAAAAACGTCCCCTTTTCATAGCCCTATCATGACAGCTCACTTTGTGCAATATATTTATGAATTTGCAAGCATAAAACTCAAGTTTCGATCATGTATAGCCATAAAAACGAAAATAAAAGAAAGTGAATCATGTTTTCATGCCCACGTGTATTAACATATATAATATGGTGTGAAAGACGAGTAAAAGAAAATTAAGGCGTGCCTTTGAATATTTTACACACAAAAAACGATTTGAGATGCGAAGAACGTCGACGGAGAAGGACGAGACTTGCTGTGTTTTTCTTCAAACCAACATGAATAAGCTGATGTGTGGTGTGTGTTGTGGCCGAGAGTTTGAGAGAAACAAACACTAGGTTTCTAGTATAGGGGCGTGAGTTTTTGGTGTAAAAAAGTATGGTTTAGAACTTGTTTGATATAAAATGTGTGGTGCAAGTTTAGGTCTATTAATCATAGGAAGCTATTGAATTATGGCATATATTAAATAATATATGCCATATGTTAACTGCGTAAAAACATTTCAAAAATCACCTTTTTCGAAAATATCATTCAAAATTTGCCATATATTAAATGATTAAAAATAATAATTTAATAAAATTAATTTTGTAAGGTCTAAAAGTAAGACGACGTAATCCAATTGTGTGCAAATATAGGGAATATGGAAAATAGTTAAATAATTGATTTTAATTGCTAAATTGATTATGTGATATGTTTATACGATGTTTTAGTAGTTTTTCTACTTAAAAGCGTTAAAATTTATTTTTAAGGGTTATTCGAATTACGATCGAGGAACGAGACCGATGGCTGAAAAATGGAAAATAATTTTATTTAATATTTTTTTTAATTTTTTGAAATATGGTTGATGTTTTTTCTTATTTTTGAAAATAAGGAGTTTTGAGGTGATTTTATACGTCGAGACTTAATTTTTATGTGTTGGATTTTCAACAAAAATACGAACATTTTGACAACCCAACTAATAATGTTACAAACTTTAATAAGCAAAATAATTTTATTAATGCACTAATGGGCTAATGAGCCTAACTAACCTTGTTAATGGGCCTAGGCTTGTTTACATGTTTAAATAACCAATAAATAAGCCTAAACCCTCCTATAACCTAACCAAAACCCACACCCATCTCCCCTCTAACACAAGGACTCTCCCCTCCCCTCAAAAACACATGCACACACGCACGTATTCAAGTAGGAAAGCCACAGTTTTTGAGGAAAGACAGCCTAGGGTCTTCTATGTCGTCGTCCCTCGAATTGCTACAATGTTTCGTGCGTATTACGTAAAGGCACGTCATACACCTCTTTTTTCTCGTCTATCACATCATATTATGGTTTTGAATTTACGTTTGTATGGAAAACATGATTTATTCATTGGTATTTTCGTAAGTATGCATATACATGTGCTGAACTCATGATTTTATGTTCCAAAACATGATTATTATGTTCATGAAGGGATTCCTAGGACACATGAAACAAGATCCACACGAGTTGATAACATGCTGGAATCGAAATTGGATTGTTGTGTCATAGGTGATCGGGTTCAAGGGAAAACTGTGCATGGCTTGGCTTTGGCTCGACCAAGGTAGGGCTGGGACGCGGTTGATTCAGGGGAGAGGTCCTAGCCACGCTAGGACTAGAGTTAGAGGGCTAGGGAAGAGTCCAAGAGCACAAGGACTCTTCCTCGAGCCACCCGAGAACTTGCGCACAAGGGGTGCAGCCGCGCGGGGAGTCAAGGCTCAGCCAGAGGGCTTCGAGCTGGGCTAGTCTAAGTCCTTAAGGTCCTGAGAGGGTGCACCAGGGGCTAGTTCAGGGGCTGGTCCAGTGGCTAGAGTCCTAGGCGCGATTCGTAGAGTCATATGTCAAGGGGAGTCTTGGCCGCAGCTGCTCGTCCGATTGTATGGCTTCGGTTGGAGATAGGGGTCAAGTCCTAGGGGTGATCAGGGTTCACGAGGGTCCAGGTGAGTGCTGGTTCAATGTTGTCTTGGGCTGGCTCGAGCATGGCTCGGTGAAAAACGAAGTTGGCTTGAGGGCAACTTAGTTGGTTTGAATTAGGGTTTTCAATGAATAAAAAATTCGAAACATGGTTCACGGGGGTCGAGTCATGGTCCACGAGGGCTAATTAATTACTAAAAGTCTAAGTTTTTAAGTTGGGAAACTTATATTAAGGTTTAGTTAATTCGAGATTAAAACGCATTAATATGTTATAAGTAAATAATAAATTAAAAGCCATCTAATTAAGCCAAATAGAAATATGAGAAAATATATGTAAGCTTAAATAATTATTTGGGGTGGTCTGGAGTCCACTGAATTATGAAAATGTCAAAAACGTAAAATTTTACGTCTAGGGTAAAACCATAATTCTATACTAGAAAATTAGTAAATGTCATGGCAGTGTTCTGAATGCTGTTTAATATGTTAATATGATTACGCTGCATGTTTATGGAATTTTATGATGAAAAATAATGTTAAAAGACATGTTGCTTGTTTGGTTTAAAAGAAAAACATTATATGCATGTTTAATTTTTATAAATGGTGAAAATACGAAATGTTGAAGGAAGTGAAGTAATTGTGACTAATACAATGATATGATAATACAGTGATATGTTAATATGTAGGCCAAGGCTCAGTTGACGGGTGAGAGTGTCGCTGATATCCCTGCCGCCCAGTACAGTGCACTACAAGAAAAATGGGTTTCCGCGGCGTGCAATATGCGCCGCGGAAAGGTATCCGCATCGTGCATTGCACGCTACGACGCACGCTGTAAAGTTGAAAGCCGTCTTAAGTTTGACACTATTGGCGGCGTGCGATTTACGCTGCGGTTTAGTCTAATAACGGCGTGCAGAGTATGCTGTTGATAGTTAAACTATTGGCAGCGTGCATATGTACGCCGTTAATACACTATCTGCAGCGTGCAATATACGCCGTTAATGTAAAAAAAAATCTAAATATTAGCGACGGTTTTTGACAAATCCGTCGCTAAATATTAGCGACGGTGTTTAAATTTAGCGACGGTTAGCAACTGTAACCACAGTGTTTAAATGTAGCGACGGGTTTATAAACCGTCGCTAAAATCTGCGTAAAAATAAAAAAAAATTACTTTTATAATTTAGTAAATTTTAAAAAAAAGTACAATACACCTATGATAAATAAACTCATGATCTTAATTAAAACACTTAAAAAATTAACCAAAAATTGAAACAAAAAAATGTACCTAAATCGAAATTAAAATCGTATAAGAAAGAAAAATTTTAAGTGTTGTAAAATAGTGTAGGAAAGTGGAACGAAAATCGGATATTTATAGACAATTTGCGACTATTACCGACGGTTTCCCAAAAAACCGTCGCTAGGAGCGACTGTTTAAATATAATCGTCGCTGATTTACGGCAATGAGCGACGGTTTACTAGAAACTGTCGCTAAAAGCAACGGTATGTTGTTATACCGTCGCCGATTTAAAATGGCGACGGTTTAAATAGCGACGGTGTTTTGAAACGGTCGCAATATTTACATTAGCGACGGTTTCTCTAAAACCGTCGATAATTTAAAATTTCGCAACATTTTCAACTGCGTGCTATCAATGCAAGCCGTGAATGCATAGGGTATTCACAGCGCACATTATGGCACACTGCGGATAGTATATAATATTACTTTCCGCAGCATGCTTTTAATGCACGCCGTTAATGTATATGTTATTAACGGCGCACATTAAAAGCACGCTGCAGATATTACTTTCCACAGCGTGCTTTTGATGCACGCCGTTATTTCTGTCAAGTGCAACAATATTAAAAGCGCTCATATTGATGCACGCCGTTAAAAGCACTATTCGCAGTGTTCTTTTAATGCACGCTGTTGATAACGTGCTGCGGAAAATCATTTTTCTTGTAGTGGTGGTTACATGTAGATGGATCCATCGCCCCAATATGAATACGAATACGAAAGTCACAATTAACGATATGAATTCAACGAAACAACAATGAATACGTATATGAATATGATGAATACGAATATTTTTACGATGAATATGAATAAGTTTACGATGATATGAAGATGTTTATGAAAATGTTTATGTTTAAGTTTATGCTTCATTATGAAATGTTATTTTACGTGAAAGTATTTTCAATGTTGCATGTGATCTGTATACGTATTACTTGATATCAAGATTATGGTTTGCTGCGTCTATAGACTCACTAGGTGTGATCGATGCAGGTGATTATGATAATAATGATAATGGATGTCTTGCTGTTGACTTTGCTGGACTGAAGGTGCACATAACCCGAGGAGCAGCGCTACTTTTCCGCACTAGACTTATGATTATGAATTATGATTTTTAGGATTATGTTAAGGATATTTTTACGACTTTTATTATGATTTTGAATGGTTTTGGAGAGGTTGATAGTTTTAGCAATTTTGCTAAGTTAGGATTTGAAAACGATTGACGATTTTATGATTTAAACTATTTCCTTTGATTTTCAAATATTGTTGGATGTTTTATCTCTAAAATGATATCCAAATATTATATATATATATATATATATATATATATATATATATATATATATAATATATATATATGTATGCATTGGCCGAAATTATGAGGGGAGGAAAAAAATTCTAGTATTTTTTAAGAAAACAAGTAGTGGACGTTTCTATTTTCCCTTATATGGTCACCGGTCTCTGTTACTCGATTGCGTCTCGAATAACCTTTAAACACAGTTTTATGCATTTAAGTAAAAATCACATTTTAAACATGTAAACATGCCACCACATTTACTTCTTGAAATTAAAATAATATAATAAGTCATTTTTTATTTTTCCTAGATTCGCATACAGCTGGGTTGCGTTTATCGCATTTTGGACCTTACAACAAGTATAACCGTTAAACGCCAACCACAATACAAGCGGTCAGATATGAGCAAATTGAGATGGATAATTTGAACTCAAGCTGATACAGATAAAGCATTACTGCAAAGTATTCTACCAAATTCCGATTTATAGATTGTTTTTCCCAAAGTGTCGAAAGTCAATCAAATTTTCAAAAATTATAAGGGCTAAAGTCGGAAAAATCAAAAGGACATTAATTGACATTTATTACAGTATATGATGTTGAAAGTGACGAGGTCATTTTTTGGGAGATAATACAGATGATCTTTCAAAAAATATGATAATTTGAACTTTTCAATTATAAATATGCAGGCCCCAGACATAAATAGATTGAAACTTAATGTTTATATTCGAACATTCCATGTTCACAATCTTGATTTGATGTTAACAAAACTTGTTATTTTGTTTCTAATGTATTTAACTTAGTGCGCAAGTTACGAGCTGTCAAAATCACAAACTGAAGACGTCCAACTGATCGCATAAACTGAACCAGTCGAACTGAAATGTAAACGAACTGTTCAACTGATTGTCCAGCTGATAGGTGCTTCAGCAGAAGATCTTCAGAAGCCCGGTCAGCTGATGAAGTGTTCAACTGATGAAGAGCCCAGCTGACCAGTTCAACTGACGAGTCAACTGATTTCATCAGTCCAACTGAAGATCAGTTCAGATGACCAGTTCATAGAATCAGTCCAAACCAATCAGTTGCAGATCAAGACAAGCTTCGTATACTAGTAGATCTCAGCTAATCACAAAGGTACAAAAGCTAATGTACGATCAAGGTACAATAAGAGACGTTGCATCAGAGCTTAAAGCCAAAAGTTCCGGAATGGGTTTCGAGGAACAGATTCAAAATGCAATGGTCACAATAATTGAGTCTCACTGTATGTTCAGCCAAACACCTATAAATAGAAGTCGAAGCTCAATGAAGACACCAGATGAGAGTTGACAAGTGACAAGAAGAAGGGCACGCATATTGCATATCAGCTTACAAGAAAGAAGCAATCAGCCAGATGGAACACTTCAACATATTATCAGCTTAGTTTTTGAAGCATATTTCCCTCAGTGTGTGTGAGAACATCTTTTGGGTAGTTTTCAGAAATCAGTTCTCACACACACACACACACACCACTACTCAAATACCGTCTTGCACACATAAGTAAAACATGTGTATGTACTCTTTCTCACATAGACGTTAAAGAAGTGTCGGCTGGAAGGTGATGCTTTCAGTCTAGACTAGGAGTTCAGTTAGGCAGTGAGTAAGTCCTAAGTTGGGTGGGTTATTACACTTGCTGTAATTAATCAAAGTCTTTTTCT
This sequence comes from Primulina eburnea, assembly GCF_022965805.1. Lineage (NCBI taxonomy): Eukaryota > Viridiplantae > Streptophyta > Magnoliopsida > Lamiales > Gesneriaceae > Primulina > Primulina eburnea. The sequence continues at coordinate 8,467,614 of NC_133111.1, forward strand.
AGTGGATCATACTCGAGGAGGTAGAAGGGGTGACGTAAGATCAGTTGAAGTCTCCGAACATCTATAAACATATCTTCTGTACTCTAACTGTTAACCCCTAACTTTAAACTGACTTGATCAGTTCGAGTATCTATCAGTTCACTTATCACCATAACTGAACTGATACATGCGAGAATTGATCCCCCCTTATCTTCATTTAATTAGTTAAACAAGATTAAAAACTTTAACCGATTAGTTTTCTTAACGAAAGATTACTTCGAGTATTTTTCGCTTGATTTTATTTCAAACTCTATCTAATTCATCGGTGTAAACATTCTTAGAACACGATCTACTGCAGGTCATCACATTTTTAGAGGCTTTTCTCGATCTAACAGTTTACAAGCTTACATGTCTCAAGTATGCATTATTTCAAGATCTTCGAGCACACTTAAACAAGCATACTTCAAAATGCTCAACTCAACACATGCATATCATAATCTATCAAATCTTCAAGGATCATCTTGTGCTATTCTACAAACTCAAGCCATTCAAGCTGACCGTTGGATTGTATTTTTGTTTTCTGGTGAACCAAGGGTTCTTAAAATCCAGAATTTGTAGAGTGTACATTAAGAATTTCTACTTATGCAATGATAAGTCCTGGTTGGAGTGAGTTATTACAATGGGTTGTACAATAAAAATCTTTTAGTGAAACGTTTCATAAGTAGAAGAAAGGGTAACATAGGAGCATTTATTTTCGATAATCAATTAATATGTCTTCTTTAACTTTCATAGTTTATTGTATTTGTTTGCATATCTTGCCTTTTTTTAACTAGTTGTTTGCATCAAATATATATCTTATCACTAGTCAAATTTAATTATTTCCACACTTTAATTTCAGTAGTCCAACTTAGCTAGTTGTTCAAGAATTTGTCTTAACAATCTAGACATTGTTAAGAATAGCTAAAATTTTGCAAAATATTTATAAAATAGTTTATTTACCCCCTTTTAAACTTTATTATGTTCCCAACACAAGTGATTATCATTTTTTGAGTGAAGAAGTCCATGTTATTTTTGTACGCCATTATTTCTTATGACCCGATACAACACTGGTACTCTATATACTATTGTTATGTTTTGAGTCCTTTGATGACTCCACTAGGGTGATCAAGTGGCAAGATTGAGTGTAGTTATGGAATACATAGGATTCAAGGTTTCACTGTTCGCCTACATGCATGAATATATTATGCGATATGTTTAGATCATAATGCATGGAATCTCTGCCTAGAGTAAGCTACGTGCTTTAGAAAAAGGGGTCTCTTAGTTTCACATGTAATGCCATTAAGGATAGTTCAAAGGTATTTCATATGGTTATCAAATTCATATACAAACCTTGATGTACCAATTATTTTAGTTTTGATAAAGATATATGTGATGAATTTACTTACCGTTGTGATACCTAGAGAATCATATGGCGATGTTACTAGGCTCTCTTACCTTGATTCTATGTGTTCAGTCAGAAAGGAATTCTGGCATTCTTATGATTAAGGGATTGATATATATTATGCAAATTAGGGTGAGCTCTCATAATGAAACATCTACTGCTTAAAAATGCTACTAATTTTAATTTTTTTAAAAAAACTAATACACGAAAATCCCATTTAAATGCATGCATCCAGGACTGCTGAGAAATACGTCTTTTGAAAATAATCGTGATCTAATGACAAATAAAATAGTGCAGTTTAAAATTTGCCAACTCGGCCATCAATAATTAAAACAAGTAAAAATCCTGGAAATCCCCAACATATCATAACAAGCGAATAAAAATGATCAAGTCTACTCGAAACTCATAAAACATGGTGTGCGAAAAATATGGTCTCGGGTCATGTGCGCACATCCAACCCTGCCTACTCAAAATTCGGCACCCCCAACCTCCTCATCAACATGCTCACTGCATCAATCACATATAGTGATTCTAAAGATTAAACACACATGTAACGTTAATACCAAGTACATATACATACAGACAACAGTTAAAAGTGCCGTAATAAAAATACAGTTCATGATCTTTAAAGCGTAAACGTAAACATACTAAATCATAGTGTCAAAACATATCTCAACATAACATCATATACGTGTTCATTTCTTTTAATTAAATTCCGTTCATTAGTTGTAACTTTCGTATCATCATGTCAATTGATGGATCCATCTACGTGTAACCGCAGAACCCGGGGGCGGGAACATCAGCGACAACATTACATGCCCACTGAGCTTTGGCCTTATATGTCATCGTGTCATTGTTTTGGTCACAACCAACTTCCATCATTCAAAACATGTCATCATATACATCACTCAATAAAATCATGCATATACGAAAATTTTACTTGAAACTAAGCAGGCAACGTATTTTTCATTTTTACATAAAAATCATGTACATGATACATAAACATTTAAATACATGACAAATCGTGCTCAGGGCACTGCAAGGACAAAAATCTCGACTCGGGTGCAAAATGACCATTTTGCCCCTGGAAACCCAAAATGACTATTTTACACCTGCAACTCTAAATTTCAACCTGAAGCTTACCAAACTCATTAAATCATCCCAAAACATATTTATAAGCATTTCTTATACGTAAACTCGAGCCCGTTTCAAAACTTAATTGATTCGTTTTAAAACTTGGATCGGGGTCCGGTTTTAATTCGAATCAATCCGAAACTAAACCATAATTTTCCAAACTCGAATCATGTTCTAAAACTACCCAAAGAGCCTTAAAACCAATATAGCCCACTAAGACCCACGAAAACAAGGCCACACGCTGCTGGAATTTTCTCCCAATACACGTTCGAAACCCTAATATGCAAAACTTGAAAATTATCGACCCTAGGCACCGGCTCGGACAAGCCTTGGATAAAAACCTTTTGAGCCCACCTTAGGACCCTCCTGGACCAACATAAACACAGCTCACAACCCCATGCAAGCCACACGACACAAACGCTTGCTAGCCAACGAGATCGCACCAACCGAGCTAACCTTCCCTCAACTCGATCGACTTCTCCACTAATCTCCAGCCATGTTTGAGCCACCCTAGGCCATGGCTCAGACCCACAAGGGTCTGGTCCAGGGCTAGGGACAACTCTTGCAGAGCCGGCACACTCAAAAGTTCCGATCTAGCCATCCCCGACTCAAGCAAACATGACACACCCTACGGCCTTTGTATAATCTTGACCCTCATGAAACTCCACCCCTATGACACCATAATTTTAAACTTAAGCAGCCCCCTTAACACTCAAACTTGGAAGCCCCTAGCACAAAAGCATGAAAACGTGAGTTGTGATCAAAAGCATGCATGAAATTGAGTAAAAACCGAACAAGATTGATGCTTCATGCTAGATCGAAAGATTCCTCAAATAACATATACAGATGTCAGCATACATAGTGTGAATGATGAGTAAAAGAATGATACAAGGCGTGCCTTGATGTGTAGATGCTCAAAGACTCGAAGAAACGTGCGTTAGACAAGCACCGGAGGAGCGGAGAGGAAGCTTGCTTTAAAGAAAATGGAGGGGGCCGAACTTGCTGATGGTTTTTTCTGTAAAAGTAGAAGGGTAGGGGCTGCTGATGAAGGGGTGGGTGGCCACTTAAAGAGATTAAGGATAGGGTTGATTTAGGTAGGGTTTAAATGGATTAGAAAGCACTAATGAGCCTTAATTAAAAATTAAAATGGTTTTGAGTCCATAAGGCAATAAAACCAACCCATCAAGCCCAATAACATTCCCGAATAATATTTCATTTAGGTACGTTTTTGAAAATATTGCCCGAGCCCTCAAAACGTCCCTGGTTCGATAAAATTTGCATACCGATTAAAAATATGACCCAACGAGTAAAAATACCAACCAATGCCCAATTTTTGAATAATACCCTTAAACAATTCAAATTAATTAATTAAAATTAATCATTCAATAAATATATATTTTTTTGGATAATCTGGGTCTCCGTTTCTCGTTAGAGCGCGAAAGGCAACTTGGAACCCTAATGCATGCTACTTAAAAATAATCATGCAAAACTCTAACCATGCATTAAATACATAAAAATCTTTAAAATTATAATTTAAAATAAAACCCTAGATTACATGCATTCAGTTTACGTAGATCGAATTCCTAGACCTTACACCAAAGAGACAAATGTTGTCTTAAATCATAGATTTGTGAACTCAATGCTAGCTTTATCTCAGAACTATTGATTATTACATAAGTATTGGTTTTAATTCATACTTCCGTTGAGATAGACAAACTTTAGAAGTAGAATTTGGTGGTAAGAATTTGATAGCATCAACTGTTTAGCTTATAAAAGAGTTTATAATCATTTTCGATTTTTGAAATTTTTTAGAAAGAGCACGACTGCTAACAATCGTGGAGAGAGTGAAACTACCAAATAAGTATGGAAGTGTTCCAAATTTGGTTGTCGCACTGATTAAGTTCAGCAGGTTGAAGAATCAAATTGTACATCCTACAAACGAGCTTTTATAATTTCCACGTATGTGATATAGAATCGTCGATCGAGATTATGATGATGAACATGCAGCGCCTTACTCGGAACGCTTATGTTATACAATTCTAGCATGAAATAATAAATTAATTAAATCATAATCAGAGTGATAAAATCTATATCCATAATCAAAAGAAAATCATAAAATCAGTGAAAACATAATCCATAATAACTCAGCTAGACTATATATAAAACTAAATAAAAAAAAAACATATCGAATATTTCTGAACATAAATCCTGAATAAGATGATAGCTAAAACAACCCAACATAAAACCATTGCTAAGGACCCCCCCCCCCCCTCATAGCACGGGTCTCCACTAGCCACTGCCCACTCTGCCTAGCTCGTCCAACCCTAAGCCTTCCCCTATGGGAATAAGGTTTCTAAGATAAAAAAAAAAGGACACAAGAGACCTAATCTCTCAGTACGTAATGTGTGAGTATACAAATCTATATATACATACATGCATGAATCATGAACTGGTGATCAGGGAGCATGAAACGTCCACAACTCGTTTTTCTTAAAAATTACTAAATTTTATTTCTTCCTAATTCATTCAGCCGAAACGCTAAGCATTTAACATATGAATATTTTGCACTATTTAAAATAAATCAACCAACTATTATTTGAAAATCCAAAAAAAATTAATTCAAAGAATAAAGTCATAAAACGTCCACCAATCTAGACTAACATTTTTAAAAAAAATAAACTTAACTCTAACATCCTCTCAAAAACTTCTCAAAAGCATCATAAGTCATAAAAACCTTCAGTCCAGCAAGAACAACCATGAAGACCTTCATTAACATCAATCTTATGATCATCTGCACCGATCACACCTAGTGAAAACCTTAACCATGATATCAAGTAATACATATACATTCACAAGAAACAATGAAAATACTTTTGACAAAATAGCTTTTCATGAACATAAACCTTTATATTTTCCTTTCAACATATCATATCATATTTTCTTTCATCATATACATATAATTTTTCCTTTTTATTGAATTCAGATCCTCAATTTTGACTTTCATATTAGCTGTAGGTCGATGGATCCATCTACGTACTACCACGGTACCGGACGGCGGGGACACCAGCGACACTCTCACTCGTCGATTGAGCATTGGCCTTACATATCATCGTATCAGTCACAAGCCATAAGCGCCGAGCCCTTCGCTCCCAGCCACTAGCCCTTGAACCAGCCCTCGTGCAGCCTGCCTAGGATCATGGCTCAGCCCTCTTGAGACCCCTGGACTAGTGCACCTAGGAAGCAAACTCCACAAAAATTCGAAACCCTCATCTTCCTTAGCCCCAATTTTCGTCCATCTTCGTCACTCTCTTTGTCCAGCCTTTAAACATGCACCTAAGGATCCTTAAACATGTTGAAAAACACTCATTCCCATAACCCTACCATGGAAGCCCCTTCATGCATCAATAGCAAGAGTTTTGAATCATAAAAACTTGAGTTCTTGACATACTATGGAATAAAAACGAAAATAATATAAGGGTTCATATTTTTCCATACAAACATGCATCAAACATATATTATGATGTGATAGATTTGCGTTTATTACGCATGAAAAACGAGTTGAGATGCGAAGAACGTCGACGTAGGGAGGATCTTGCTGATTTCCTCCAAACTTTCATGAATTTCCTCTCAAAAACATGGGTGTGTGCATGTGGTTTGCTACTAGGAAGAATCCTAGCTGTTTGAGGGTGAGGCGTGTGGTTTAGTATGTGTAGGGGGTTTTAGGGCCTTATTTTTCATATAAAATAGTATGGAAAGATTTAGACCTAATAACATGGGTATAATAGGCTCATTAGGCCTACTAGGTAATAATATTTATATTTTTTAAGAAAAGTTTGTGAAAATATTAGCCGAATTCTCAAAAAGTCCCTATATTTAAAACACGACTCGGCGTATAAAAACACCTCAAAACACCTCATTTTCAAAAATTTCATTTAAAATACACCACACATTAAAAAATTAAAAAAAAATTATTTAATAAAAATATTTTTCCTTGTATGGTTATCAGAGCCGATAGTTCCGTTAGACTGAAATAGGATAGAATGAGCGGGGTAGATCGAGTCTTCTTCCTTGCTTGATGATGTGCTAGCATGATTATTGTTTTCTTATTACATGTTGTTTGGTATTTGATTAATTTCAGCATGTGATTGACTGAATCAGAACCGATTCTAGATCAGAGGTAACTGACTAGATGATGGCTGAGACAGTTGTATATCTTGTTTATTAATCAGTTGGATTATTAGATATGCCTCCTAGAAGAGCAGCCATACCTCTACGACCAGCAGCGCCAGAGCAGGGGAGTACATCCGGAGATTCTATGGATGTTACGGCGACCCCTATGGAGACGTTGCTGAAGCGATTCCAATCCTTTCGACCTCCCACTTTAAAAGGTACCGAGAATGCCATCGAGTGCGAAAGTTGGCTTGAAGATATTGAGATGCTATTCGACTCGTTGGAGTACAGTGATGAGAAGAGGATCAAGCTAATTGGCCATCAATTGCAAGATATAGCAAAGAATTGGTGGTTGAACATTAGGAGAGCTTTAGAGCAGCGGGGTACCGAAATTTCTTGGAAGGTATTCAAGACCGAGTTTTATCAGCGATTCTTCCCTGTATCTTACCGTAAAGATAAAGGCGCTGAATTCGCAAACCTGAGGCAAGGGCCATTGAACATTGAGGAGTACGTTGCTAAATTCTCTTCTTTGCTTCGTTTTGCACCCCATGTTTCAGGAAATGACGAGGCCATGGCGGATCAGTTTATAAATGGCCTGAATCCAGATATCTTTACGTTGGTCAATACTGGGAGACCCGATAACTTCTCGGATGCATTGAATCGTGCCAAAGGAGCTGAAGCAGGATTGCTTAGACAACGGAGTGCTCCGTATGTTGCACCGAGTCCGAGACCGTCACTACCTCCATCCCAAGTTCCTCCTCCTCGATTCGAAAGTGGTGGTAGTGGTAGTGGACGCAAAGAACAGTTGAAGGCAAAGGGGAAGCAGTTTAAGCGACCTGGGAGCAGTTCATCCAGCTCCAGCGGATCAAGACAGACTGGTTTTGATCAAAGTTCAAGGTTTATCGGTGGTTATTGCAGTTCCTGTGGAGGAAAGCATGCGACTGAACAGTGTCAAGGGGTGACAGGGAGATGCAACTATTGCAGGCAACCAGGGCATTTTGCCAAAGTCTGTCCACAGAGAGGTGTACAGCAAGGCCAGAGTGGAAGAGCATCCGGTTCAGTACCTCAGTTTGAGCGGCAGGCATCGTCGGTTCACTCTTTTCAGCCTCCACCAGCACCGACTCCACCCAGAGGCCGAAGTAGTCAGACTATGACTCAACCTCCGAGGCAACAGGCCCAAGTGTTTGCGTTGACAGAGGAGCAAGCACAAGATGCACCAGATGATGTTATAGCAGGTAACTGTCTCCTTTATGGTTATCCTGCTTATATCTTGATAGATACAGGTGCATCGCATACATTCATCTCAGAACGATTTGCATTGTTGCATTCATTGCCTGTTGAGTCTTTGTTAGACGTTGTGTCTATTAATTCTCCGTTGGGAAGTGGATTAATATCTGTAACTACGGTTAGACATTGCATTCTACAGTTTGAGGGGCATGAGATTGACCTAGATTGTATAGTGTTGGGTCTAGCTGATTTTGATTGTATAGTCGGTATTGACATGCTAACGAAGTACAGAGCCACCGTGGATTGTTTCCACAAGATTGTCAGATTCAGACCCGAGATGACAGACGAGTGGAAATTCTACGGGAAGGGTTCCAGATCTCGGATTCCCTTGATTTCGGCTCTTACTATGAACAGACTGTTACAGAAAGGAGCGGATGGTTTCTTTGTTTATGCTGTAGATATGCAGAAGTCGAGCCCGGCATTGGCAGATCTGCCAGTAGTACGGGAATTTCCAGATATTTTTCCAGATGAGATCCCAGGATTACCTCCGGTTCGTGAGATAGATTTCAGCATTGAACTTGCGCCAGGTACCGTACCTATTTCGAGAGCTCCATATAGGATGGCACCCATCGAACTCAAAGAATTGAAAGCACAATTAGAAGATCTTCTAGCCAAGGGATATATCAGACCTAGTGTATCTCCTTGGGGCGCTCCGGTGCTGTTCGTGCGAAAGAAAGATGGGTCGATGCGGTTGTGTATCGATTACCGGCAGTTGAACAAGGCAACGATCAAGAATAAATATCCTTTGCCTAGGATCGATGACCTATTTGATCAGTTGCAGGGATCCTCGGTCTATTCTAAGATTGATTTACGTTCTGGTTATCATCAGCTCAGAGTTCGAGATATAGACATACCAAAGACAGCGTTTCGAACCAGGTATGGACATTACGAATTTATTGTCATGCCTTTTGGTTTAACAAATGCTCCTGCGGTATTTATGGGCTTGATGAACCAAGTGTTTCAGAGATATCTAGATGAATTTGTGATTGTCTTCATTGATGACATTTTGGTGTATTCGAAGAACAGAAATGAGCATGCAGAGCATCTCAGAATTGTTTTGCAGACGTTGAGGAACGAACGACTGTATGCTAAATTGTCAAAGTGTGAGTTTTGGTTGAATAGAGTTGTCTTCTTAGGACATATCATTTCTGGAGATGGTATTTCTGTTGATCCAAGTAAAGTGGAAGCTGTGATCAGTTGGTCGAGACCAACTTCTGTACCAGAAATACGCAGTTTCATGGGCTTAGCCGGATACTACAGAAGATTTATCAAAGATTTCTCCAGTATTGCAAAACCAATAACTCAATTAACACAAAAGAATGCACCATTTGTTTGGGCAGAGGAGTGTGAGTCTAGCTTTGTTGAATTGAAGAAAAGGCTGACCAGTGCTCCAGTATTGACGATACCTTCAGGTACAGGTGATTTTGTTGTATATTGTGATGCCTCTCATAGAGGTTTGGGATGTGTTCTTATGCAGCGAGGTCATGTGATCGCATACGCCTCGAGACAATTGAAGCCACATGAAGTTCGATACCCCATTCATGATCTTGAATTGGCGGCTATCGTGTTTGCATTAAAGATTTGGCGTCATTATCTCTATGGCGAGAAATTTGAGATCTTTTCCGATCACAAGAGCTTAAAGTACCTATTTTCTCAATCAGAATTGAATATGAGGCAACGTAGATGGCTAGATCTTCTGAAAGACTTTGACTGTGAAATCAAATATTATCCAGGTAAGTCAAATGCAGCAGCAGATGCCTTGAGTCGTAAGGTATGTTCATTGTCCTTATCGACGATAGGTGTTAACAAGTTAGTTGAAAATTGCTGTATGTCTGGATTAGAATTTGATACAGATAGTAAGCCACTACGACTTTTTACGATCCAAGTTGAGCCCAATTTGATTATGAGGATTAAGGAAGCACAAAGAACTGATCAGAACGTGCAGAAATCAATCCAATTGGTCAGATCAGGGCATGTATCAGAATATCAGGTACGAGATCATGTGTTGTACGTGAATAACCGTCTAGTTGTGCCAGATGTTGCAGATTTGAGGCAGCAGATTCTGACAGAGGCACATTGTAGTCGGTTCAGCATTCATCCTGGTGGCAGGAAAATGTACAATGACTTAAAGACACAGTTCTGGTGGAAGCCAATGAAGTCAGACATTGCCGAATTTGTGTCTAAGTGTTTGAACTGCCAACAGGTGAAAGCTGAGAGGAAGAAGCCTGGTGGATTACTTCAGAGTCTAGCCATTCCAGAATGGAAATGGGATCACATTTCCATGGATTTTGTGACGAAGTTACCACGATCATCCAAAGGCTGTGATGCGATTTGGGTCGTTATTGACAGACTGACCAAATCCGCATGTTTCATTCCATACAAAATGACGTATAGACAGGATCAGATGGCGGAGATTTATATTCGAGAGGTAGTCAGATTACATGGAGTGCCGAAGTCTATCGTATCAGATCGTGATCCACGATTCACTTCACACTTCTGGCACAGTTTACAGCAGGCGTTAGGTACGACCTTACACCTTAGCACTGCTTACCATCCTCAGACAGACGGACAGTCAGAACGGACTATCCAGACATTAGAGGATATGTTGAGAGCCGTCGTACTAGATTTTGGCATTAGTTGGCAAGATTCCCTACCTCTTTGCGAATTCTCGTACAATAATAGCTATCAGACGAGCATTGAGATGGCACCGTTTGAAGCTTTGTATGGCAAGAGGTGCAGATCTCCGCTATATTGGGATGATGTTTCAGAAGTACCAGAACTTGGGCCAGATATGATTCGTGACTTGACTGAGAAGGTAAAGATCATTCAGAAACGAATGAAGACAGCACAAGATCGACAAGCAAAGTACGCCAATATCAGACGTAGACCGTTAGTATTTGAGGCGGGAGATAGAGTGTTTTTAAAGATTTCTCCATTTAGAGGCGTTGTTCGATTTGACAAACGCGGGAAACTCTCTCCTCGATACATTGGTCCTTACGAGATTCTTGAAAAGATTGGCGACCGAGCTTATCGACTTGCTCTTCCTCCTTCTTTATCCGGAATACATGACGTATTTCATGTATCAATGTTACGCAGATATATGCCAGATGTTTCTCATGTTATTCAACCGAACGAAGCTGAACTTGATCAAACCTTGAGCTATATAGAACGACCGATACAGATTCTTGATCGGAAGGACAAACAGCTCAGAACGAAGACCATTCCACTTGTGAAAGTTCAGTGGAGTCGACATGGCATTGAGGAAGCGACGTGGGAAACAGAAGAAAACATGAGGCAGAAACACCCCGAGTTATTTATATGATATGAGTATGTATTCAGTTTAGATTATCAAACTGTTTTAGATACTTTGTATGGTTACTTCAGTTCGAGGACGAACTTCTGTCTTAGAGGGGGAGAAATGTAATGCCCAGAGCAATGATTGACATGTACGAATTCATAGATATGTTGTGAAGATTGTACATAACCATAAGAAATAAGAAATGATATCATATATGATTTTCAGTATAATTATGACTTGTTGGGACAGAAGTACTGTATTGGATTATGATTGAGAATATGATAGTGTTGATATCTATTGAGAATTAGATTGACCGGCATCGAGAATATTGGAGTATTTATATTTCGGTGAGACCGGAAGGACCGAACCGAGATCGGAACGTACGATCAGAGTTCGCACCGTCCGTTCGGAGTTCGGAGCGTCCGAGCCAGGTGGCTGGACACATGGATGGCATGCAATAGTTCGGATCGACCGATCGTAGTTCGGATCATCCGAGACAGTTGGCTAGAGACGTGGAAGACATGCAGGATTCGGAACGTCCGAAGTACGTTCGGAGCGTCCGAAGGGTGTCAGATCGGAGCGTCCGAAGTGGATCGGAGCTTCCGATCATTGTCTATAAATAGAGGCGAGTTTTCGTTAAATTTGAAAGCAAAAGAAACATTTCCTAGAAAGTGTTAGACATTCTATTGCAGATTCATCTTCACGACTGTGACAGCAATTCTACGACGGAAGGTATACTACATGCTTTGTTTTGGGGAATCACGACTCAAATGAGATCACATTTGAGTTTCCCAATTAAAACCACATACGAGTTTTATTGTTTATATCTTGATATAGGTATTATTATTATAGATTTGTTTATAGATCTTGTATGCAAATCTCGTTATGCTTTGTTTACAGATCATGGTACATTGCATTAGATGTTTATTAGAACTTGTATTCAATTCCTATTATGCTTTGTTTACAGATTATGTTACATTGCATTAGATGATTATGCTTGTTTACAGATTTTGTATTCATGCATTAAGATAGGACAGTCTGTAGATCGGGCAGACTTCTAGACGTTCGGTTGTATCCCAGCTTAGGGGAAGATCACCCCCCTATTGTAGACGTGGATACAGATCAGGCCGAAGTCTAGGAATAAGACGTACCGTCACCCCGATTGGGAGGGTAGGTGATAGATCGTCTTATTCACACCGGGATCCCTAGAGTTTTAGTCGAGTCGCATCTAGACATGATTAGGCTCGCATTTCATGATTTTATATGAATGACATTCATATCAGCATGTTTCATGTTTTATAGTATTTATATGCATGTATACATGTTTATACTGGGATTTGTTCTCACCGGTTTTCCGGCTGTTGTTATGTCTGTATGTGTGCATAACAACAGGTGGGGCAGGATTTGGGTCGAGACAGAGATGATCGGGATAGCGTGGTGATCTCGGGCGGAGCAGAGGACTAGTGGTTCTTTTGTTAGACTTGTACTACCGTTTGTTTATAGATGGTATTGAACACTAGTTGTAAGAACAAGACTTGTACTTCATGTTTATATTGTATGTTAAGCTAAGAATTATGTTACATTTGATTTAATGTAAAAAGCAAAAATTTGACCCACGTTTTTAATAACAATCCATTTAATCCCAAGAAAAAGATTTAGAGCCCGGGTCCCCACAATGGTCCCCGGTCTTCATTCTTCTATCGCGTCTCGAATAACCTTCACAACACAGTTTTATGTATTCTAATAGAAAACCCTATTTTAAGCATGTAGCCATGCACATCATAATTAATTCACGCCATTAAAATCATTTAATTAGTCATTTCTATTTTCCCTAGATTTGCATGCAGTTAGGTTAAATATAGTATTTTTGGACCTTATCGAGCAAACTGGAAACTCATGCTTAGTTAAGAGGCGTCTCGAGTATATAGTCTCATATCGTTCTTACCTCCGGGATACTCGCATATCCCATCCAGACGTGGACCAACAATGTCCCATGTCTCTATACAAGCTTTATAAATCTTATCTACTATCGGTTAAATGAGGCCAACGGATCATACTTGCAGAGGCGGATCTACCATAGGGCCCATGAGGGCCATGGCCCCCCCAAATTTTTTAAATTTTTTTAGTAATAAATATATATATATATATATATATATATATATATATATTTATATATATATTCTATTTGATTAAAGTTGAGCATATGATAGTAACTACTTAAGAGGACACCAAATTTTTCTTCTAATTTTACCCTTATATGATACTAATATTACACTTAATTTTGTTCTTTGTTATTTTTTTAAAATTTCAACACATTTTTTTTATTTCAACAATTCAAATATCAATTCAGTCACTCCATATATTGTCAAATTACACTTTCCATCAATAATGATAAAAAAAAAATTTGCACACACACGCATCGCGTGTGCATAGTAACTAGTATATATAAATGACCCACCACAATAAATTAAAGAGCATGTTTCTCCATGGCAAGACAAGAGTTTCTGTAAGTGTAAATCCAAGTTCGAATCTTAGATTTTTTTTTATTTTTTAATTAACAATTGATTTAATTTTAATTTTTAATACTTTATTACTTTTAAATTTATCATTTATGAAAAACATTTTCTACTATCAGGTGATGAGTCTGCTGACTCTTTCAGTTTTTATCGTTACTGCAGAACGGTCATTCTCAACTATGAATATCATCAAAACTAGGATTCAGAGCAAAATGAATGATGATTTTCTTTCGAATATATTGATGCTATTTATTTAAAGAGAAACTGCTTAAAATATTTGTATAGATGTTATTATTGAAGAGTTTGAAAATTTTAAGGAATGTCGAATTCGTTTTAGTTAGATTTTTTTTAAAAAAACGTATGGTTTATGTTTAATTGAATATAACCGATGTAATTTTTGTCTTTCCTCTTTTAACATTTTGTCTGTATTTTTTATAAGCGGCCCCCATATAATCGAAATTCTAGATCCGCCCCTGCATACTTGCATCCGTAGTTAGCCCTTTGGGGACAATAGATTCATATCTCGATCCTTGAGTCACCGCTTACTATATGAACAATACGGACTTCAGAAACAGCTGGAAAAGCCTATAATGCACTATAATTTCAAGAGCAAACTCATGTACTTGATGTAAGAAATCTAATTTTCAGATGGCCTATTTATAAGTTGGCTCGAAAGCTCCGAACTATACGTGTCACTTGTTTCCCGACACCTCATAGTTCATAAACTCTGCTCTCTAATTTGGTAGGTTTGAACTCTACATGTCGAACCGTCATTTGACACGATATTTCAGAAGTTCGATCTTACTTTGGACTTTTTTTTATCTCAGTTCAGAAGGTCCGAACAAACTTCGAAGATTCTGATATGGCTACCGATAATACTTCACTTTTCTCAAATAATGACATTTAGTTTGTGTTTCATTAATAACCTAACTCGGATGTTATAGAAAGCTATATGAGTCCATATACTTGACACAACACAACCATTATTCAACATAGAGATTTTTAGAAAATCTCCCTTCCTATCAAAAACAATTCGGTCTATTTCATTATAATGTCTTAGGGTTTGTTGCCACTTCGTTCTTCAATCTCAAACGCATAATCTCACTTAAGTTTTTCTAGTGCAATCAAGTTGGTGAATTTAGATTTCTTTCGTGGACTCAAAAGAAAGAAAAAAGAAAGATCCGTTTTTTAGTGTACTACACTTGAACAAATATATCTGTTTAAACACCAGAGTAGTTGTTGAAATACTCGAGTGTGATTAATTTGGAAGATATTTACTTCAACCTTGATACATGTTTGTATTGTATGATCCATTCCATATGATCGTTCTTTTATTTAAATGTCAATTTAAAAATTTTAAATTTCTACTGAAATATTGTTTTCTTATCGTCGTTATTGCGTGGTTTGGTCCCCGAAGATATGAGAATATGATATCCTAACGGTTTGATCGACCCACGAGTCGGACCCAAGTTGACGACAAAATTCTATTCAGCAAGCTATCCGGACCATCTTCAAGGTTTTCAATTATATCAACAACTGCTTACATCCCGAGTTTAAGATTAGGGAAGATGATGGAACAACCAACCCCGAGGGGCTCAGTTAATAAATTAAACAACTGGATACGATAACTATATATCGATAAAACTGAAAGAAATAGTGTATTCAACCATAAAGAATTTTGACCAAATAAAAAATAAAAAAATCTAGTCTATTGATTCAAAGAAATTACACTAATTTAAAATAATGAAATCTCATTTGTCAATTACAAAAATGAAAATGAATTAAAAAAAAATCTCTTAAAACAAGGTATGGCTGTATGCATGGTTCGCCGGAACGGCCGTTATGCGGCCGGAACGGAACGGAACGGGAACGGTGACAACCGTTCCAAAGTTCCAGGGCAAATCGGTGATTGTTTTGTAGCGCTCTTCTTCGACGTTTTATCGGCGATTTAACGGGAAAACGGAACGGAACGGGCGGAACGGAACGGTTTTGGTGTTTAAAAAATATGGTTATGAGATATTCATGGTTCATTACGGTGTATGTTAATAGAATGGTTATGTTATTGGTATTATATTTCATAGTTGTTGATGATTATGAAAAGATCTTGAGCCAAATAGAAAATGGAAGTGCATAAACGGTATGAAAAATGTGGCAGTAGTTGTGGTTTATAGTATAATGTCTTGTATATTGATCCAATTGTTGTGAGGTCACCTCCATTAGAAAGATAAGATATAAGACTATAACTTTCATGTTTTGAGTTTTGTTCAAATCATTAGGGATTAAGATACTATAATAGTCGTGACGAAACACTATTACAAAATCAGTCATCACATTCTAATGATCTTTCGTCATCTCAATCTATATCCCTATGGACAATCACATCAATATCCAAATGTTCGAAATGAATTTAATCTACGAGATAGTGATAAAGAATATAACAATGATCTCGCTCCTTCGCGTCACTTTTCATGGTATTAGCTTTTATATGTTATAATTTTTAGTATTTCTTATTGTGCTATTATTGTAAAATAGTTTTGTCTGAGAGATTAATTTGTAATAACTTCATATATTTTATTTTTTAGTATGATGTAATTTATATTTTAATTTTTTTTTACCAATTTTTTGAATTTATTAATTTTTTTATACAACCGTTCCGCAACATAACATTGGAACTGGAACGGTAGTTACCGTTCCAAGTACCGCAGTCGTTTCGGCGAACCATGGCTGTACGGTGTTGGAGAAAAAGAAAACAGAGGAAAAAGTTAAAAAAATATTATTATTATTATTATTAAATTACTAAAAACAAATATACGTATAATAATTGTTTTTGGAATGGAGTCCTGAATTATTTTGGGCCAAGGACTATGATCTCTCATAAAATCTTCTAGAAAGTGAATACAGATTAGGACCATTGAAATATTAATTTTCTTTTCCCTGGCTTTAGTTTTGTGGCTATCCTTTGCGAAATACATTGAATGTGATGAAGACGGATTATAGGATAAATTCTGTATAAAAATAAATTATTGTAAATGCATAAAATAATACAAAAATATTGTATTTGGTCAATCATCAGACTATGTTGTAACGTGTAATTTTGAATTAAGAAGGCAATTCGACAAATTTGTATTGGTTTACGTTTTCTGAAATCTTCCCCTCTCATGTGTTTCTGAAAGAAAAAATAATAGATAAATTATGTTCCTGCTGTCATGCCAAATAGCTACCGTTTGCATGCATTGTATATAATAATAATAATAATAATAATAATACACATCTCTCATTATCATACAATTGAGTCCAGTATGTTTGTATAAGATGATCGACCGATCATTTCACTTACAAACAAACAATATGATTGGTCGATCATCTCACTTAAAAACAAAAATGATCAGTCAATCATCCCGAACAACTTAAATTTACTTATAAATAATAAATGTCATTCAAATAACTTTTATATATATATATATATATATATATATATATATATATATATATATATATATATATATATATACATATATTGTGCCAGCTAGAAAATGAAAATCATATTATCATTTGAATAGTTCTTTTGTTAGACGATCTCACGAATTTTTATCTATGTGACGGGTCAATCCTACCGATATTCACAATAAAAAGTGATACTCTTAGCATAAAAAGTAATATTTTTTCATGGATGACCTAAATAAGAGATCTGTCTAACAAAATACTACATGTGAGACCGTCTTACACAAGTTTTTGTCCTACCCATTTTCATGTATTATTCATTTTGGAATTCAGTAATATGACAATTACTTTTTTCCCTGAAATTTAAAATTGATCTCAATCAATAGAAACCATCTAAAAAAACTTGCTCAATTCAGTAAGGTAACTTCAATTTATTGAATGAAAACATGAGCTTGAATTCTAATCATATTATATTCATAATTGTGTTAATCCATGGGCAAAGAGAGCTGCAAAAGCCTCCATTCTTTGGGTGGGCAGAGACAAGCCAATCTCTATTCCCCTATCAGAATTTCTCGGCTTGCACATAGACATTGAATGATTCTCCCCATCAATGGAGGCAACCTCCGTCTTTCTTGCCTTTCCCCATCCAAAATCCATGTTATACAAGTCGAATTTCGGTGATCCAGACACCCCAAGAAAACCTCCCCCCAGCATTTTCTTGAAATCCGACAGCCAATTCTCAACACCTTTCAACACTTGTTCCTTGTTATTCGCCCTGTTTTGTATGTCATCACCAATGGCTTCCGCAGCCAGAAAGAATCCTTCATCCCCTACCAACACACCACGCCCAACTTTGACCACTCCGGCAGCGACACAGTTGCCAAAGTAATTCTCAGGCACCGGGGGATCCACTCTGGCCCGCACATCAATAGAATAAACTAGATATTCGTCCCTGCTTTCATCAACTTCCTCACCGATCACATCTCCTGATTTCACCATTTTAGACCACATATAAGCAGATGCAGCCACGAAAGATGACAAGTAAACCAACCTCGGTATCCTACTTATAACCAAATCCTTTAGTTTCTTGATATCAGCCTCATGCAGGATGTATGTTGCGCGAACCTTTTTCGTGGGTAATGGAAAAGTTGAAGAGTGAACGGGGATATGTCTGATTTCGTTCCAAAAAATAGCATCGATTCCAAGGGGATCCCTGATAAACTTTCGATCTAAACAAGGCGCGTATTTACCAGCCTGAATCAGTAACTCTTCATCAGATCCTTCAAATTTGTTGGTTGAAGCCCACGCCTTTATGAACCTCACAATGGAACTCCCGTCGCCGATACCGTGACTATTGGCGATACCGATGCATATTCCCCTGCCTGGAAACAGCGTAACTTTTATAGCCAGAACAGGGATTATTTTGAATCCCGGTTCATCTTTTACGGGCGGCATCTGAGGTACATATTCGTAGAACTGGTCAGCATCACGCACACCATATCCAACCAGGCTATCGAAATCGTTACTCGATTCGGAAACCATGAGAGAGACAGAGTCCCCCACAACATAACGATATCTCGGCTTCTCAGTGGGTATTAGGGGGAATAAAATGTTTCCTACGAGTGCGATGTAATGCTTCAGAGTGAGGGAGAGTGACTGCTTGAGTTTGGGAATGTGGGTTTCCAAGAAACTGGATTTAGAAGCAGTGGAATCGTAGAAAAAAAGGCGTTGGATCGGGTGAAAACGTAACCATGGGAGGTCGAGATATGTCAGTGGAAATGATATCTCCGGTTGAATCTCGCCGTGTGGCGGCGAAATTTGGGAGCTCTCGATTTGGGTTGTCATCGTGCTTTTATTTGTGGTTGGGGGACGGTGGCTTTATATATACTAGATATTCCTCACACGTTGCTTTGTGTTCGATTTTTTTTTTTTATTATCGATGGACTAAAATGAAATTTAATAAATTATGAAAGAATTAAATTGATATTTGAATAGTTGGAATAAAAAAAATAAAAAAAAAATGTATGTTGAAATTTAAAAAAAAAAATAATAAAAGTGTAATATTAGTATCATATAAGGGTAAAATTAGAAGAAAAAAAAGTTGATGTCCTCTCTAGATATTATTATCATGGCCTCACACTTAATAATAGTATAGATAATATATATATATATATATATATATATATATATATATATATATAAACACACAAATATAAATATATGACTTCTGATTGTGAATTTTCTAATATATTATTGTTCATTTAAGTTAACAAATTAAATCAATAATTTTTTAAATGGGTTTTTTGATAATTTATTGTCCATCTTAAATGACTTTGAACATTACCTAAATAAAGATCCGTCTCACAAAATATGACCCGTGATACCGTCTCACACAAGTTTTTGCCTTAATGTTTCTATCTTATTTTCTCTTTTATTTTATATATAAATGCATCATTTTATATTAAATTTTAAATATGAACTAAGAAGCATCATGTATTTTATTAATTAATTTTGTGAACTATTACAAGTACATTATATTATTATAACATAAATTTTTAGAACTTCAGAATTTTTTATGTATTTAATTATTTTATTAGTTAATTCAAAAAATTTATTAAGCTCTTGATATTTTTATGTAGATGATAAGAAATGTTTATGTAAAAAAATTCTAATAAATTGATTTAAATTAAATAAATGGCAGCTCAAAATTTAATGATTTTACTTATGATTCATTATGTATTATTATAATATTTTACATAATAATGTTTTTAAATTAAATTTCTTATTATTATATATTTTTTTATCTAATTTTCAGTTGTATTCTAAACATAATGCAAATTATTATTGTATTAGTATTATTCTACTACGAAAATATTAATTAATTTGTCATTGTATATGATGAAATTATATATATATATATATATATATTATATATATATATATATATATATATGTATATATAAATTTTTTCATCTTTTCTACATATTAATTAATTTATCGTTATATATGATGAATTTATATATATAAAATACTATTTTTCACATTTCAAAATAACAAAATTGATATTTAATATTACTCACTTACTAAGTTAACTAAATTATTACTATAATTGTAATTTAATGGAGCATAGGTGAGGACATAAGGTTGTCACCCCAACAATTAATATTTGTGTTAGTTCAACTGATATCAACACTTTAAGAATCAAGTTACTTAAGCCTGAATGTCTTAGATTCAAGTGTTGGGAGAGGTGAAAGAAACAACTTTTCTGGGGGGTGAGATATTATATGAGTGACAGTGCGTGGGCATGGACTACGCTCATGCTGGATCATCCTAACGACCCATGACAGTAGCGGTGCGTGGCTATGGACCGAGACAAATGTCGGTGCAGCTTAATGGCTCATGATTGTTACAAAAAAAGACGTTTTTTTCAAAAGAAGAAAATACAATTATATTTTGAACTTTTCTGATGATGAATTATTTTGAATTTTTTTTTCTTCCATAATAAAAAATCTATTTTCATCCCTTAGCTCGAGAGAGTTCACACACACACACATATATATATATATGTGTGTGTGTGGGGACCCGGACGCTAATCATGTTCTTAATCGTCATTGGGACTAAATCAATTATAATAATCAGGGTCTAAATTTTTTTTTTTAAAATGCGGAAGGTAATGGAATCAAACTACTGTACATATCAGTATAAAAGTATAAATCTGATAAAATATACCATCATACATACTCAGGTTCAACAACTACTATCAAGTGTTTAAACCCTAGCTCTAGTCAAAGTCCGGTATCACCACTCTAATCTCAGTCTGTCTTCACCTCTGTGACCCTGTACCTGTCCCACCTGTTGCCATGCACACATACAAACAAGACAACAGCCGGATAACTCCGGTGAGATATAAATATCCCAGTATAAACAATGTATTAAATGCAATCATATAAAACATATATAAAAGCATAAACAAACATCAAGACATGTATCTAATCTGACTACATGAATCAATGACTCGTGATCTAATCTTATCTTATCTCAAATCTAGGGATCTCAATCTAATTTAGACTTTGGTATGCTGTATCGAGTGTCTGAGATAGACGTCGATCTACATCTAAGGCTCTTCGATACACCGTAAGTCTAGAGTCTTATCGGTTCTGAGAAAGACTCGGCGGTTCTGCCCTAGCTAGGCTGATCTGCCCTAGACACAGACTCTAACTCTGTTCTAGGTCAATATCTTAACATATCAATCTGATAATCTGCAAATATCAATGCAATAAAATAAAGTATGTGATTTAGGGAAACTCAAGTCAAACCTCACTTGAGTTGTGCAATCGCAACTCAACATTAATTTATACCTTTCTTGTTGTCGATCTGATACAATCAAAGTCTTGATTCAAAGTCTGTCACTGTTCAATCTGGCAATGACAATACCAATATTCTGTATCAATAATCTAGTCAAATCACAACATCTCTGTTTAATCAAATTCTGACTGTACAACAGTACAATCTTGCGATACTGATAATACTATATCAGTCTATACCAGTTCCAATAATTTACAATCAACTACCGTACAAATCTGATATCATTTCAAGTCAATTTCATTCTGAAATCATAACAATTCCATATTCAGTCCGTTTCTTAATCTGAATTCGATTCTACGCTGTCTGACATGTCAAGAACAACATATATGACGTGTATTCAATTCTAACAACATCATAATTTCAAAACATGTCAAAACTTAGTAAAACTTACGTCCAGTTGTAGCCTGCGTTGATATGAACACAGTACCGTAGTCGGATTAAAAATCTAACGGACGGATTGATCGTAAATCGAATTCTAAAGTCAAGAATCAACTTTTCCCCTTCACTTTCGTTTTCTTCTTTTCTGAAGAAGTAATTGCATGTATATATATATATATATATATATATATATATATATATATATATATATATACCAACGTACATGCAAAAGCCAAATGTCGATTTTCCCTTCTGCATGTCTCGCGCATATGCGCGACATTACTGGCGCATATGCGCGAGACCTACTGGTCTTCGGGATAAGCTTCTCGGCAGCTCGCGCATATGCGCGCACCTCTTCCGCGCATGTGCGCGAGGATTTCTTCACAACTCTCGGGTTGTGTCACGCGCGAGGCCTACTGTCTGCTTGACGCATGTGCGCGCATTCTGTCGCGCATGTGCGCCGATGCTACTGTCCTCGCACATACATTTCCACATGTATTCTTATTTCGTGTCCCGATTAATCCTCTCATAATCATATCAAATTATAATTCAATAATTACCAATTATTAGGATTAAATTTCCGAGCATTAAAATATATATGGAGAAACCGATTGAGACTTTAAAAAAATAAATAAATAAAATGGAGTTAAACCGTAGGGTAAACAACTCAGATAAACAAAATAAGAAGACTTTAGGAAAAAACACACAAACATCAAAATCAAATCCGACGACAAAAAAATATGAAAATTAGATATAATGATATGATTGTTGCATTTAATCGAAGAAAAAAGTAGGAAAAATAAGATAAAAAGATGGAAAAGATACCGAAAGATCCGAAAATCATACAAGAAAAAGATTGAAGAAACTAAACCATGGTTATTTAAAATGATAAATAAATTGTAAAATAATATTTATGAAAAAATTACGTGTCTACAAAAAAACATGAAAATTAGATATGATGATATGATTGGTGAATTTAATCGAAGAAAAAAGTAGGAAAAATAAATAAAAAGATAAAGTCACTGAAAGATTCGAAAATCATACAAGAAAAGGATTGAAAAAACTAAACAATGATTATTTAAAATGATAGATAAACTGTGAAATAATATTTGAGAAAAAATTATGTGTCTACGTGTATTTGCAAATTTAGGATAAATATTTATTGTGTATTTAAGTTAGTTACCGACGTATATGACTTCTGATTGTGAATTTTTTAATATACTTTTGTTCATTTAAGTTAACAAATTAAATCAATAGTTTTTTAAATGTGTTTTTTTGGTAATTAATTGTCTATCTTAAATGACTTTGAACATTAATGCATATTGAATTCATCAATTTACCAATGATTTTTCTTGGTTGCTAGTAAAATTGGTTACTAAAATGAGTAGATTTGTTCATAGTTGCTAATGAATATTTAATATTTCTATCTTATCTTCTCTTTTATTTTACATATAAATGCATCATTTTATAATAAGTTGATTTTTAAATATGAACTAAGAAGCATCATTCATTTTATTAATTAATTTTGTGAACTATTACAAGTACATTAGATTATTATAAAATAATTTTTTAAGAACTTAAGAATTTTTTATGTATTTAAATTATTTTATTAGTTAATTCAAAAAATTTATGAAGCTTTGATGTTTTTATGAATCCCTCGATATTTTTATGTAGATGATAACAAATGTTAATGTAAACAAATTCTAATATATTGAGTTAAGTAATAAATATTAAATAAATAGAAGCTCAAAACTTCGTGATTTTATTTATGATTCATTATGTGTTATTATAATATTTTCATAATAATCTTTTGAAAATTAAATTTCTTATTATTATATATTTTTGTTATCTAATTTTCAGTTGTGTTCTAAACATAATGTAAATTATTATTGTATTAGCATTATTCTACTACAAATTTATTATTTAATTTCTCATTGTATATGATGAAATTATATTTATATATATAATTTTTCATATTTTCCACATATTAACTAATTTATCGTTATATATGAAGAATTTATATACATAAAATACTATTTTTCACATTTCAAAATAACAAAGTTGATATTTAATATTACTCACTTACTAAATTAACTAAATTATTACTAGAATTGCAACTTAATGGAGCATAGGTGAGGACATAAGGTTGTCACCCCAACAATTAATATTTGTGTTAGTTCAACTGATACCAACACTTAAAGAATCAAGGTACTTAAGTTTGAAGGTCTTGGGTTCAAATGTTGGGAGAGACGAAATAAACCACTTTCCTAAGATGAGATATTATATGAGTGACCATGCGTAGGCATGGACTACGGCTCATGCTGGACCATCCTAACAACCCATTACAGTAGTGGTGCCTGGCTATGGACCGAGGCCCATGTTGATTCAATCTAATGGCTCATGATCGTTACAAAAAAGATGTCTTTTTTTCAAAAGAAGAGAAATACAATTATATTTTGGACTTTTCCGATGATTAATTATTTTGAATTTTTTTTCTTCCATAATAAAATATCTATTTTCATCCCTTAGCTCGAGAGAATTTTTTTTCCTAATATATTATATGCTCTTGAATTTCATGTATTTTCTCATAATTTTTATATAAATTAATTATATCAATCATTTTAAATTTAATATATACATCACATCTATTTTAATCATCCAATTTTTTCCAATCTTTTTTTTTATTATACTTCAAAATTTAGGTGTGCATATTCATTCTCGTTAACAATTAATTCACACATTTAATTATGTTTCTAATGCAATATAAATATATATTTATATATGGAGAAACCGATTGAGACTTTAAAAAACAAAATAAATAAAATGGAGTAAAACCGTAGGGTAAACAACTTAAATAAACAAAATAAGAAGACCTTAGGAAAAAACAAACAAACATCAAAATCAAATCTGATGACAAAAAAAACATGAAAACTGGATATGATGATATGATTGCTGAATTTAATCGAAGAAAAAAGTAGGAAAAATAAAATAAAAAGATGAAAAAGTTACTGAAAGATTCGAAAATCATAAAAGAAAAAGATTGAAAAAAACTAAACAATGATTATTTAAAATGATAGATAAAGTGTGAAATAATATTTGAAAAAAAAATTATGTGTTTACGTGTATTTGCAAATTTAGGATCAATATTTATTGTGTATTTAAGTTCGTTAACGACGTGCAAAGCACGTGCTTTGCTACTAGTGTGTGTCTATATATATACATATACATATATATATATATATATATATATATATATATATATATATATATATATATATATATATATATATATATATATATATATTAGTAGGTGCTTTCTACGTACTAGTACATAATATATATCTATATTATTATAAATCAAAAGCTACTAATTACATAATTACATCGAGGCGGACTATGGATCTTAATTAAAGAAATAATATAATATAAGATTTTAAAAATAACTCCAAGCAATCATATAGAGTTTTCAAATAGGTGAGCGTCAAGTGTTTGTTCATATATATTTGCTTGGAGTTATTTTTAAAATCTTATATTATATTATTTCTTTAATTAAGATCCATAGTCCGCCTCGATGTAATTATGTAATTAGTAGCTTTTGATTTATAATAGTTTGTTACAATAAGATTACAATATTTGGGAAATCATTGACCAAAATTATTTCCAATTTATGTTATATTATTTTATCCAACCAAGTAGTTGTAGAATCACGTTCACACAGGAAATTTTTCTTTAATGGGTTGGTTGGAATTGGCACCAAACTTCAATCCCCACATGTGAAAATGGCATGTCGTATTTCATGCTTTAGGTTATTAATGATTATGAATCAACAAAAAAAAAACAATAAATCAAGTCACAATCACAAAATAAGACATTTTTCATTATCATTAATTTATAAATAATAAATATATAAGTTAGCCCGTCGTAAAATCTTTAGTAACTAGAAATTTACTAAAGCTTAATGGCCAATTTAAGAGATAATGAATAATTTTACGAGGAAATTACTCCAAAATCTCGATCTTAGAATTCTATGACCAAATTTTCTTGTTGATCTAAAAAATAATTGATTCAATCGATATACGATCAATTATCATGAACAAAAACAAATTTGAAAAAAAAAATTAAGGAGAAATTGCGGCTGTATATCTTGCCATAGATCTTGGATTGAGTAACGACTGTTATGAATGGAACTTAGGCCTAACTCTGTCCCTAAAACTAGTTCAAGGGAAAAGATTGACCAAGTCGATTTATACAACTTTAATTCAATTAACTGGGACATCTAACACACACACACACATTACATAGAAGAATGAACAACTAGAGTGTGAAGTTTACAAGATATTATTGGGTGGCTCGTAGGGCATTCAAATACATAAAAACGGGTCTGACATCTGATATCATATTACGATTAGGATTTAAGTCTAACTCCACTCCAACAACTAGCTTAAAGAGGAAAAAAATTGATCAAGTTCATTTATACAACTCACGAGGACTTATTTTCCGTATACAAGTATTTTCTATTTTAATATTTTCCCTCAAGATGAGCAGCGAATGCTGTGAACTCCCATCTTGGGAAAATAAAACGAAAACGAACAAATATATAGGAGATTTGGTGAGGAGGTATGCTAATTTAGAATTTGAAGAGACATGCATATATAATCTTGATAAGACCAGCCTGTAGTTTCCCACACACCAAATGACAATCAAGTTCTACGCGCTTTGTAGAGGCGATGTGGATAGCATCTTGGCTATCGCAATACAATGTCGCTTGCTTTCCAAGATGAACCCCCAAATCACGCAAAAAGGATAAAAGCCAAAGTACGTCACACGTAGCATTGGTCATGGATCTATACTCGACCTCAGCTGAGGACCTAGAGATAGTATGTTGTTTCTTCAACCTCCAAGATGTTAGATCAATTTTATTTATTTGGACTTATATATGAATAAGTATGTGTCGTGGACTATCTGATAAGTTAAGTTCAAAATAAAGTGATTAACTAATGTTTCGGGTTATTAGGCTTTAATGTATCTACGCATTTAATGTGTAGAGACATAAGAGTATAATTTCTGTTTTTATTATGAGTTAAAATAGAATTATCAGAAGATAATGATGACATTATCTATATATGGGTCATGATCTCTAGATCGCGCGACATCGTGATCTCTATTCTCTCCTCTATTAAAAAAAATAGTTCAGAAGAGAAAACTAAAGAATTATATCAAGGAAAAGAGCGTGTAGATCTAGAAGATCAAGACATGTTCTAAAGAATTTGAGATTACGGTCTCAGATACGCTTCCGCTTAAGTTTTCGATCAAATTCTTAATGATTTGATATTATGGATTCTGTAGTTTATGGATTTTCACCAACAAGTGGTATCAGTCATTCATTCTTGAATCATTGAGATTGTTTAAAGTTTTAGATAATATTTGGCTTCAGACTTAGAAGAGAAATGTTTGATTAATTTTTTTAATATTATTTCAGATCTGGAAAATATTTTGATTGAACACAAATCTTTTAATATTTCAATTTTGGTAAAGAGATTTTGGTTCAAAATTTTAAGGATTTGGTGTAAGACTTCGATTGTTCGTTCATTTTTTGTTAAAAAAAATATATATTTTAGAGAAAAATCGAAAATTTGGATTAAAAATTTTCCCCAAAATTGACCTAGGGAGCGCGCCCAAGAGTGCTCGGACAGTCGCAGGCGCTGGGAACGATTTCGTGGTTCCCCAGCCGAGCCTTACAGAATTTTCCAAATGTTTTTTTCATATTCAGTTTTATTCGATTTAAGCTTATATATTCAATTAATCAAATAATGATAAAATTATATATATTTTAAAATAGATTGATTGAAATAAAATGTCGTCAAAGTGACATCTTTTATGAAAATTAATTTTATTTTGAAAAACAAAAATACAAAATGATTTTGATATATGTGATTTATATGAATATTGATCGGCTCAAAGAAAGGTTAATATTTATGTTAGAATCGGTTAAGGATGCACTTCGATTTTTGTAATCTTTTTCGGATATAAGCAGAAAAAGTATTACCCGTTAAGATCTGGCGTCACTCTTTACGGTCCACTTAGCCAACCAGAACAAGTGGCAACGTCAACAGCTTGTCGCGTGAGAACTTCTAAAGAGGCCACCCATCCCATTATTACTCTTACTTATGCACGCTTAACCCACATTCTCCCCCAAGAAGAATAGAAATATGTTAGATATGAATTTTATTGTGGCGATGGTAACTAAAACCAGTAGACCAGCAGATCAGAACAACTAGAAAATTTATTAGTAGCTGCTGCTCTAGTAAAACTAAACCAGTAGAAAGAAGGGTAACTATACAAACCAGTAGAGAACACTTTGTAACGTTGCTACCTTAATTGTTACCGTTAAGGTGTTCCTAGTACCAGCATTAATTGCAGCATTAAATACTATACGGAGTCATTTAATGCTTATTATCAAATTAAGTATAAAACAAGACTGATTGTTTTATAGCTTTTCTGCAGGAACCTATTTCGGTAATAAAGCTGATTTTATCAGTTATCTGAAGACTTCTCTGTTTATGAACGTTGAACTCAGTCGATTATATATACTTGGATCAAATCCTTGTTCGACACGACACTTCGCATAATATCATTTTTCAAGGAACGAAGCTACTCTCTTATAGAAAAAATATCATTCATCCTTGAGCGTTGTCAAGTTCAACAAAAAGAAAAGTAGCACATGCTTCAAAGCTTATATCTGATCTTGTTAAAGATCATCTTGTGCTACTAATTCTTACACTCTTCAAAATCTTTACTGCACCAATATTTTATCAGAAGAGTCTGTAATCTGAAAAGAGTCTTTTCAGAACTTTGTGATCCATATTTTTGTAAGTTGAGAAACTAAGAGTTTCAGTAGGCTGAGGTATAAGCCCTTCTGAAGTGGGTGTGTACAAGTGTTGTACTGTAATATCCAAAGTCTTTTAGTTATACCTTCTGGAAACAGAAGAAGGGGAGACGTAGAAGAGTTTATCTTCGAACTTCCATAAACAACTGCTGTCTACTGCCTTATTGTTTTTCAACCACTTCATCAGATTATTTCCGCACATTCTACTGTAATCAGGTGAAAGTATTCTCACAAGATCAACTACTATCCTTAACAGGATTCTAGTACTTCATACACACGAAAAACGAGTAGAGTTTATTCACCCCCCCTCTAAACTCAACTTCGATCCTCAACAATTGGTATCAGAGCAGGTTATTCTTGTTTGTGAAAAACTACAACAAATGGCACACTTCAGCAAGATTCCTATGTTCTCTAAGGAAGATTTTGACGACTGGAAGATAAGAATGCAAGCTCATCTTGCAGCACAAGATGATGACATGTGGTACGTCATCACAGATGGTCCACTGAAAATCTTAAAGCCTAACACAGCTGTTGCTGTTACTGACGGTGCACCACAGATGGTCGAAAAATCAAGAAGTGAATGGACCAGTGAAGATAAGAAAAAAGCCAATCTTGATAATGTGGCGAATGATATATTGTATAAAACTCTTGACAAGAACACTTTCAGCAAGATAAAAATGTGTTCTACTGCAAAGGATATTTGGGAAAAGCTTATCCAGATATGTGAAGGAAATGAGCAAACAAAAGAAAATAAACTGTCTGTAGCAATGCAGAAGTTTGAAAATCTGAAAATGAGATCTGGTGAAACTCTAAATGAGTTTGATGAAAGATTCAGTAGCTTGGTCAATGAGCTAGCTGCTCTGGGTAAAGAGCATAGCAACAGAGAAATAGCCCTCAAGGTGATGAGAGCCTTACCCAGAGAATGAGATGTTAAAACAATGGCTATGAGAGTATCCAAAGATCTAAACAAATTGGAACTACACGACTTATTTGCAGATCTAAAGGCCTATGAATTTGAATTGGAAGTAAGAAGTGGAGAAGAGCCTTCAAACTTACCTACCAAGGCCCTTGCTGCT
This sequence comes from Primulina eburnea, assembly GCF_022965805.1. Taxonomy (NCBI): domain Eukaryota; kingdom Viridiplantae; phylum Streptophyta; class Magnoliopsida; order Lamiales; family Gesneriaceae; genus Primulina; species Primulina eburnea. Next base: position 8,497,585 of record NC_133111.1, read on the forward strand.
ACTGCTACTGCTATTACTACTACTGCCTCTACCTCTTCTACTGCTGCTGCAGTTGTACCTCAGGCTTTACCGGCTGTGATCATTGATAATGCTATGGAAAAGACTGCTGAACAAATCAGTAGTGATGCTATGTCCTTATTTGTAAAGAAATTCTCCAGGTTCATGAAGAAGAACCATCGAACCTATCAGGGTCCCAATCGCAACTTCAAGAAAGATTCACCATCCGGTGATATGGGATGCTTCAATTGTGGAAAGATAGGTCACTTCATTGTTGATTGTCCCAAACCAAAGAAGATGATCAAAAGAGAAAGGATTACAAGAGAAATGACAAAAAGTCCAGAAGAGATCGAAAAGCGATGATTGCCGAAGAAAGCAAATCTAAATGGGCGGACTCTAGTTCTGAGTCATCTGACTCAGAAAGTTATTCCAGTGACAGTGATGCAGAAGAAGTCAAATGTCTAATGGCAGACAATGACTCAACCTCGACATCTGAAGAGGTATTTGATTTTGACTATAGTGAATTTACACGAAATGACTTGATTGATGCACTGCATGAAATGGTAAAAGAGTATTCTAGACTTTCTCAATCGTTTGAAGAAGTTAAAATTGAAAATCAGAACTTAAAGAGTCAGAACAGTAAGTTAACTTGCTTGCAAGTAGACAGCTGCAATGACTTACAAGTTAAGATGAGTAAATTAATAACTGAGAATGAAAGAGCCAAAGCAGATTACCAGAAGGTGCTTTCTGAAAACCAGAAGTTGTCACTACTGGTAAATGCTTGGAATAAGTCTTCTGTTTCATTAGAAAAGATGCAAGAGTTACAAAAACAGTCAGGAGATAGAAGTGGTATCGGTTTTTGTAATAATGAAAGCACTTCTGAAACAAATACTAAGCCAACACTGGATATGTGCAAAACGAAATACATTCACTTTGTGAAATCCAGTGTGGTACAAGAACCAGAAGTACCTACTGCTTCAGTGGAAAGGAATGTAAATCTGACGAACAGAAGAATGCACTATGGTCTGGGTTATGTTAAACCTAAGGAAAAAGTTGACCAGAGTTCTAGATTCAGAAAAGAATTCAACTCTGGAAGACAATATCCCATGAAGGTTAAAAACTACCAGTACTACAACTCTAAACCTGTTCAGAAGAGATACAGACTGGAAAACAGAAACAGAAGGGAAGAACAACATTTTGATATACATACTGTTAGAAATAACAGACCCTTTGTTGCACACACACCTTTGAATACCCGATGTACAAAGTTACCAAGAATTGTACAAATGTGGGTTCCCAAAGGACTGATAAGGCTTGGACCCAAATAGATTTGGGTACCAGTTACTAAAATTTGTGTTTGCAGGAACAGAAGAAGGAAACAGAAGTCAGTAACTCTACATGGTATCTGGACAGTGGTTGTTCCAGACATATGACTGGACAAAGAAACTTACTATCTGAAATAGTGAGCTGTACTGGACCAAAGATTACTTTTGGAGATAACTCAAAAGGTAGAACCATGGGTAAGGGTAAGATTATCCATGGTAATATAATTATTAACGATGTGTTGTTAGTTGACAATCTTTATTACAATCTTATCAGTATTAGCCAACTATGCGATAATGGGTATTCTGTGGCTTTTCAAAAGCATTCTTGCATAGTTAGAGATTCTGCTGGAAATACTGTGTTAACAGGAAAGAGAGAAGGCAATACTTACAGAGTCTCTTGGAACTCAAATCATGTCAACACTCGTACATGCTTAGTTGCTTCTCTTAGCAATAAACACTGGCTATGGCACAAGAAGCTGAATCATCTGAATTTCAAGTCAATCAATTATCTTAAAAAGCAGAATATAGTCGATGGATTACCTGACTTTAATTTTGTTAAAAATCACGTTTGTTCTGCTTGTCAGCTTGGGAAACAGATAAGATCCAGCTTCAAGACTAAAGATAGCAAATCAACTTCAAGATGTCTGGAACTACTGCATATGGATTTATTTGGTCCCATCCCCATCATGAGCTTAGGGGGAATGAAATATACTCTTGTTGTTATTGATAATTTTTCCAGATTCACTTGGGTAATATTTCTCGCAGGAAAAGATCAAACCGGTTGTCTCTTGATAAAGCTTCTGAAAAGGATTCAAAATGAAAAATCTACTACCATTATTAAAATCAGAAGTGACAGGGGCACTGAATTCACTAACAAGTATCTTGAGTTATATTTGAATGAGCAGGGGATTCATCATGAATATTCAGCTGCCAGAACTCCTCAACAAAACGGAGTAGCTGAGAGGAGAAATAGAACTCTAAAAGAAGCAGCTAGAACAATGCTAGCAGATGCAGATATTTCTCAGCGCTTCTGGGCTGAAGCAATCAACACTGCTTGTTACACGCAAAACAGATCAATGGTCAACAAAAGACACAACCAGACTCCGTATGAAATATGGAAAGGAAAGAAGCCCAATGTATCTTATTTTCATGTGTTTGGTTGCAAATGTTTTGTGCTGAATAATGGGAAAAATCATTTGACTGCATTTGATTCTAAATCAGATGCTGGGATATTTCTTGGCTACTCTGCTGTAAGCAGAGCCTTTAGAATCTTCAACAATAGAACTCTTAATGTTGAAGAATCAATTCATGTTGTCTTCGATGAAGACAGCAGTGCTGAAATTTCTAACACATCTGATTTAAGTAACATGTTAGACATGATTCACTTGGAAATTGACAGTGAAGATGATATGGAAGCTATTGCCAAGGATCTTCAAAATCCAGAACCAGATATCCCATTAGTGGAACCAGAAGTTCAAACGTTGGATCAACCAATACCAGCAGAAGATGTTCAAGAACCTACTACTGGTTCTGTGGAAGACAATCTTAACATACCAAATCAAGAAGATGTTCATTCCAATCCATTTATCTGGAGAAAATCTCATCCTCCATCATTGGTTATTGGTAATCCAGCAGCGCCATTGAGAACCAGAAGACAAATGCTTAATGAATATATGCATGCTGCTTTTATATCTCAGGATGAACCAAAGAAGATTGAAGAAGCTCTTCTGGATCCTAGTTGGATTGAAGCCATGCAAGAAGAACTGAATCAATTCAAACGTAATGATGTTTGGTTTCTAGTACCTAGACCAACTCATCAAGCTGTCATTGGAACTCGATGGGTATTTAGAAACAAACTCAATGAAGAAGGCACAGTGGTGAGAAATAAAGCTAGATTGGTAGCTCAAGGCTTCAGACAAGAAGAAGGTATAGACTTTGATGAGACTTACGCACCAGTAGCAAGGCTCGAAGCAATCAGAATATTCTTAGCCTTTGCTGCTTTCAAGAACTTTAAAGTATATCAGATGGATGTGAAAAGTGCTTTTCTAAATGGTCTCTTACAAGAAGAAGTTTATGTCGAACAACCTCCAGGTTTTATCGATCATTTCTCTCCGCATCATGTATTTAAATTACACAAAGCTTTATATGGTCTAAAACAGGCACCCAGAGCTTGGTATGACACTTTATCACAATTTCTTATTAATCATGATTTTACCATCAGAGCAGTGGATAAAACTTTATTTACTTTAGTTAAGAATAAGCACACTCTCTTAGTACAGATCTATGTTGATGACATTATTTTTGGGTCAACTAACCCCAAATTATGTGCAAAGTTTGGAAAACTGATGCAGGATAAATTCGAAATGAGCATGATGGGAGAATTAACATTCTTCTTAGGACTGCAAATCAAGCAATCAGAAACAGGAATCTTTATAAATCAAGCCAAATACACCAAGGAGCTTCTGAAAAAGTTTGGAATGGAAGCATGCTCTGCTTCTTCTACTCCAATGAGCTCATCTATTAAGCTTGACAAAGATGAAAGTGGTATTCCAGTAGAGGTAACTCAGTATCGAGGTCTTATTGGCTCCTTATTATATTTAACTGCCAGTAGACCAGATATCATGTTTGCTGTTTGTATTTGTGCTCGTTTTCAATCTAACCCCAAACAATCTCATTATATTGCTGCTAAGCGTATTCTGAAGTACTTGAAAGGAACTCAAAACGTCGGTTTATGGTATCCCATTGATTCATCGTTAAATCTTATTGGATATTCAGATGCCGATTATGCAGGTTGCAAACTAGACCGAAAAAGCACAAGTGGATTTTGTCAATTTCTTGGAGATAGGTTGATATCCTGGTTTAGCAAGAAACAGACGTCCATAGCCACATCTACTGCAGAAGCAGAGTATCTGGCTGCTGGAAGCTGCTGTTCTCAGATACTATGGATTCAACAACAATTAAGAGATTATGGGATTCAAGCCTCCGAATCACCTATATTCTGTGACAATACCAGTGCAATTGCAATCACACAAAATCCAGTACTTCACTCCAGAACAAAGCACATAGACATCAGACATCACTTTATTAGAGATCATGTGCAGAAGAAGAACATTCGTCTGGAATATGTTTCTACTGATCAACAAACAGCAGATATCTTCACGAAACCCCTACCAGAAAATAAGTTTTCTTACTTTCATAATTCTCTTGGTTTAATAGATTTAACTTAATCATCCTCTGTAATTTTAGTTTAACTTCTTTTAGTATTTAATTTTACTACCAGTAAATCTTTGCAGATCAGCAGAAGAGAGAAGTCAGATGAGCAAAACTGGAATTTTATTAGAAACCATTTCAGTACTTTACACAATGCATAAATGAAAAACAGTAGATCTTCTTTGCTATTTAACCAGTAGCGTTACATGTAGTGCTTGTCTTCTATTAGAGGAACTTTCTGACATTTGCTTGCAAAGTACTTCAACAGGAGAAAGATGGTCTTCTTCGAAAGAGAAAGGCCTAGAAAGAATCTAGCAAGCTTAGGTCTTGCCAGCACTAATGTAATTTTTAGATGCCATACAAGGCATCAGAGAGGATTTCATCATCATCAATCCTCCAGCACTCTCTTATCGCATTAGAATGCTTCTGGAAGAAATGGATGCAATATTTGAAACTCAACCATAGCAAGAGATTTGCATAACTGTGATAACTACAACTCAAGGAGAGTATTTCAAGGATCTTCTCGACATCGTTGAAACCTTCAAACCTCTCTCTGAACATTCTTGCCTCATCTCCTGAATCAAGCTCTAACTCTCTTTTTATCTGAACTTTCATTTTTTTTACTTACCTTTGATCCAGATTTGCAAGTATTTATAGGGGGAACAAAGACTCTTGTGAATCACACGATTGTAACTGTTCATCTTCAACGGCTCAGATTGAGAGATGGCCAAGAGTCACTTGTCACAATTATGACTACTTATTAATTGCATTTACCGAGGGAGAACAATATCTTAGTCAGACTGAGAGTTTGACGTCTTTTCAGAAAACAGATAGGATATTTGTCTTCTCGATAAAACTACTTGTCTGCTGGTTTTGACAAAGTGCTCATTTACTTCAGCACTCTGAAACTTCCAGTAGACGTTATCATAAAATGACAAATCCTTTTCTGATTAACTTTAGTAACCGCCTGGACAGCCCGCTCTTTTTCAAATTTTTTTAAAAAAAAATCATTCGTATTTCTGACATTTTCTGCAAAATCTTTTCAAACACTCAACCAAGAACATACTGACACGTGTCTTTATGTTCATTTGACGGCTGTATATCTTTTTCACTCCTCACATTTTCATCTTTACTGTTTCATATCTATCGTTATTCAGCTACTGTTTTCTCTATATCGTAACTAACTACTGCAAAGTTTTCTGCTTTCATCTGCAGACAGAAATGGCTGGTGCATATACTCTCAATGCTTATCAGGTTAACTTTGCCTCTGTTCTCACCATCAAGGATGAAAATCTTCTTAGAATGTTTCAGGACATTGACAATTCAGGACTCCGAACATTTCTGGAAGCCCCAGCAATCATCTACAAAAATGCTCTCCTGGAATTTTACGCCAAAGCAACAGTCCATGAAGGAAGGATTGTTCATACCCAAGGAGATGCTTCTATCTCCATTGATGCTGCTCATCTAGGAGCAACCTTCCTCCTTCCACTTTCGGGTATTTCTGAACTTTCTGATATTTCAAAAACAGATATGTCTGTTGCTCTCACCTCTTTCTCCGCATCTGGAGAAGAAGTGTCTCCCTCCTGCCATAAGAAATTACTGAAGATAGAGTATCAGATTCTGGCCGATATTGTGGCCAAAGCTATTCTAATCAAGGCTGGCACCTTCGATAAACTGACAAAAGAAAAGGTTCAGGTCATGACTGCCATCACCAAAGGGATTAAGGTGGATTGGAGTCACTTTATTTTTCGAATTATGAAGGATATGGTCACTCGGAAGAGCTCTGGTTTCGCGGTTCAGATCAGTGTATTGCTCAAAGATGCTGGTTTTCCATCTACCAGTGATCTTGATGCTACTTCTGTCACAATGATTGATGCAGCAAATGTTTTGGCTCTAAGGCCTAAGCCAACAGTGACGGAATTTGTTGCAATGAAAAAGGAAATTGGGGAATCTGCCTCTGAGGCTCCCAAACCTCACAAGAAAATTTCAAAGAAACGACTGCTTATTTCGACAGATTCCGATAAAACAGCTTCAGAAGAATATGCTGCTACTGCTCGCTCAGCAGTACCGACCCCAGCAAAGAAGAAACAGCGCACCATCCTCAAATTAAAAAAGACAGCAGCACTGTCTGAAATTGAGAAAGTACCTATTCGACAAGTCTTTCCAGAAGCTGCTCCTTCTGTTCGCTCGACTGTTTCTTCTACTGCTCTCGTTACTGCGTCCATATCAGCACCCTCTTCTGTTTCAGTCTTTAAGCCATCATCTGGCGTTGTTATTCGAGAACCAGCAAGTGGGTCTTCTGCTTTTCGCCCTATTGCGCCCATTTCATCTACTGACAAAGGAAAAGGGAAAATGGTTGAAGAACCACCTACTTTTGGTCACAAGACCACTGTTACTACAGGTGTTGACCTTCATCTAGCAGAACTTGAGACCTATGCTAACGAGGAGATAAAATTTTTTGATGAATGGCATGCTGTCCGGTTGTTCCATTCTTTTGACTTCTTCCAAACCAAAGGCAATTATAGCAAGATGATGACTGCCGAAAGAAGGACTTTTCAGCTGGCAAAAACGAAGAATGTTATCGAGGCCTTGGGCAGACGGAACTTCATCCTCGATCAACTCAAGTATCGGAAATTAGAATCAGTGTTGAAAGTTATTCAATCGAATTTTGATCCTGCCACTCCCACTGCTGCTCAGGATCACCATGTTATTTTGATTCTTTCTGAAAGACTTCAGCAGATGAATGAGCAACTTCTTGCTCAAGAACAAGGCTTTGGAGAATCTACAGTCTATCATATGGGTCTTGTCCCGAGCTTTCAACAAAATCAGATAGTTGAGGAAAGGACTACTGCCTCCCCAAAGGCTGCTGTTCTTAGTACTCCTACATCTCCGACTCAGCCTATTCAGTCCTCATCGCTTCTATCTGTGCATGAACTGGCTTCAGTTGAGGAAGTGATTGAATCTATTGTCCCTGCTGTTTCTGCCACCTTGGACTTACCAGCTTCTGGATCTCCTACCCCAGGACCACAAATCGCAGAACCAGACACTACTTCCCTACTGCCGAACTTGGAATTGTTTTCTGCTGAACATCAAGCAGATATGACCGTTCTTCTGGAACCTCCCTCTGCACCTATGGTTGAAGCACCTTCAGTTACACAGGCTGCTACTGTACCCCTGGAAGAAGCTTTAGCTTCTGATCTGGCTATCCCTACTGAAGATGCTACTCCGCCTCTGGTTGCTATTGAGTCTACTGTTTCTGCATTTCCAGCAGAAAGCACTATAGACCTGGTTCCTTCTACTGCTTTGTTAGATGCTCCTGTTGTCTCTACTGTGTTAACTGTCTCTCAACCTGTTGTGACTGCGACGACTTCTCGTCTTTCTGAGATCAAACAACGAATTCTTGACCGAACTCCTTCACCAGAATCGGATGCTTTCAATCTTGAACAACAGATTATCTGTCTACAAACCGACCTCACCAACATCTCTGAATTGGTGAGGCGTATGTCTTGTGAAAACCTTGTGGAAATCACTGGTGCTAAAGACTTCCGAGAGCGCATGGGTAAACACATCTATCTCACTAAGGAGACAACGGACAAGATGTATGTTGAAGCCTCCATCTTCAGACAAAATGTATCAAGAACTCACAACGCCCTCCTACTCGCTCAAACTGATATACTAAATCGAATCACTGAGCATGACGATCTTTTTCGATCGCTTTCTACTTCTGTGGAACTTTTGGATGCTAAGATTGACTCTCAAAATCAATCTATTACTGCTCACATCTCCTCTCAGACTCCTTATCTAGAGATGCTAACTGATGGCATTCAAAATATTTCCGGAAGACTGAATGATCTATTTACCCATGTGATGGCCGCTGATGCCAAAAAGGGGGAACATAGAAGAGATCAAGAAGGAGTTAGGCAAACAGAAGATGAGGCTGAACCTTCCAACAGAAGAGAGCAAGAACCTCAAAATGAAGAAATCATTTACAGGGACATTAATTTGCTTACCTTGATACAATGTTTATCATTATCTGTTTATTTAAATGACTATCTGTTCATTTTATATCTTTCTACTGTTTAGGTTTTGGCATCACCACAAAGGGGGAAATTGTTAGATATGAATTTTATTGTGGCGATGGTAACTAAAACCAGTAGACCAGCAGATCAGAACAACTAGACAATTTATTAGTAGCTGCTGCTCTAGTAAAACTAAACCAGTAGAAAGAAGGGTAACTATACAAACCAGTAGAGAACACTTTGTAACGTTGCTACCTTAATTGTTACCGTTAAGGTGTTCCTAGTACCAGCATTAATTGCAGCATTAAATACTATACGGAGTCATTTAATGCTTATTACCAAATTAAGTATAAAACAAGACTGATTGTTTTATAGCTTTTCTGCAGGAACCTATTTCGGTAATAAAGCTGATTTTATCAGTTATCTGAAGACTTCTCTGTTTATGAACGTTGAACTCAGTCGATTATATATACTTGGATCAAATCCTTGTTCGACACGACACTTCGCATAATATCATTTTTCAAGGAACGAAGCTACTCTCTTATCAGAAAAATATCATTCATCCTTGAGCGTTGTCAAGTTCAACAAAAAGAAAAGTAGCACACGCTTCAAAGCTTATATCTGATCTTGTTAAAGATCATCTTGTGCTACTAATTCTTACACTCTTCAAAATCTTTACTGCACCAATATTTTATCAGAAGAGTCTGTAATCTGAAAAGAGTCTTTTCAGAACTTTGTGATCCATATTTTTGTAAGTTGAGAAACTAAGAGTTTCAGTAGGCTGAGGTATAAGCCCTTCTGAAGTGGGTGTGTACAAGTGTTGTACTGTAATATCCAAAGTCTTTTAGTTATACCTTCTGGAAACAGAAGAAGGGGAGACGTAGAAGAGTTTATCTTCGAACTTCCATAAACAACTGCTGTCTACTGCCTTATTGCTTTTCAACCACTTCATCAGATTATTTCCGCACATTCTACTGTAATCAGGTGAAAGTATTCTCACAAGATCAACTACTATCCTTAACAGGATTCTAGTACTTCATACACACGAAAAACGAGTAGAGTTTATTCACCCCCCCTCTAATCTCAACTTCGATCCTCAACAAAATATGATTCTTGGGGGACTTGAACACATGACCTCGCTCTGATACCAATTATTAGGATCAAACTTTTTCAACTAGGCCAAAAGCTATAGCTGTTGTGGTGGTAAACATGTGATAGTTGTTCAATTTCTCATGTGAATAATAAATCAACCTAGAGGAAGGTGGTTATTTGAAGTGATGATTATTAACAGTGTTTGACTGCTCCGTCAGGATATCGCTTACAAGTTACTTTTTCCAAAGATAAAACATTAATAGAGTGCTCGGTATCCTATTTATGGGTTTTATGTTATTTAAATTTATTGATATTTTTACTCAATTCAGATTTGATTCGTGCAAATATTCATTTCAACATAAATTCTATTCCTACGTTAAATGGCTCAAATTTTAAATAATGGCAAGATAATTTATTGATAGTTCTCGGAGTTATGGATTTAGACCTTGTGATAAGGGTCGACTCTCCTCCAGCTATCATGGATAAGAGTATCTTTAATGAAAAGAGAGAGTTTGAAAATTGGGAGAGGTCGAATCACGTGTACATAATGATTTTGATGACGATCATTCCAGAACATTCAGGGGCACAATGTCTAGTGACATTACTAAAGCTAATGCTTTCCTTCAGGACCTCGAAAAGAGATCTGCTAAAATTGAAAAAGTTTTAAATTCGTATACTTTTGTCAAGCCTCGTTTCAATGACGTACCTATGTAATAGAAACATAATGGAGTACATTATGTAAACGTCTCATCTTGCTTGAAAGTTGAAAGCACTGAAGCTTGACCTCAGTGAGGACTTGCTGGTTTATTTGGTTTTGATATCTTTTCCTCCATAGTTCAATAAGTTTAAGGTGAGCTATAACTGTCAGAAATAGACTTAGTCTCTGATGGATCTCATCTCATATTGTGTTCAAAAAAGGGAAAAGTTGAAGCAAGACAAGACAAAAAGTGATCATTATGCCTCTACCTCGACTGATAAAGGAAAAAAAAAGGATAAGGAAGCTGTGGATGCACAGTCTCCGAAGAAACAACAGAAAATCCTAGAGATTCTCAAAGTTTTGGTTGTTTTTCTATGATAGTGATAGGCATATGAAGAAGTAATGCACCAATTACCATGCATGTTATGCTAAGAATGGTTTGTTATGAGGTTAATTTAACTTCAGTACCTTGATATACATGGTGGATAGATTATAGTGCAACAACTCACATCAGTGTATCTGTTGAGTGGAAAAATTTTCTCCGCTAGAAGAGCTTGCTTTGCCATGACCTATATGTCCAGGATTGCTTTGCCATGACCTATATGTCCAGGAGATCTTGGGTTCGAATCCTGGGAAGGTAAAAGCTCCAGTGCCTGGGCTGGAGAAGTTCTATGAGTAATGAAGCATGGGAAAGTCCGTGAGAGAAAATGCCCCAATGGGAACCCAAGATGGGACAAGGCCCCCAAGGGATCCCAAGATCGGGATAGCCCATGGTCGTTACAAAAGCTCAACTGGTACCAGGATTGCTTTGCCATGACCTATATGTCCAGGAGGTCTTGGGTTCGAATCCTAGGAAGCTAAAAACTCCAGTGCCTGGGCTGGATAAGTTCTATGAGTAATGACGAATGGGAAATTCCGTGAGGGAAAAGGCCCCAGTGAGAACCCAAAATGCGACAAGGCCACCGAGGGAGCCCAAGATCGGGATAGCCCATGGCCATTACAACTTGTGCCAGAAGAAATTGTTGAACCTTTATATTACACATAATTTAATAATTTTTTTTATTGTATAAAGAGAAAACAAACCGACAAAAGGATATTTGAAGTCAACAATAGTTCAGGCATCTTAGAACTTATACATACTGATATTTGTGGACCATTCCCTTCAGTTTCTTAGAATGCTCATCAATATTTTATAACATTCACAAATGATTTTTGAAGATATAGCTTCATTTATGTCATTCATGAAAAGACACAGTCATTGGATATGTTCAAAAATTATAAAGTTGAAGATGAAAATCAACATGACTTAAAGATTAAAAGCATTAGATCCAACCTTAGTGGTGAATAATATGGTAGGTATGACGGTTCAAGTGAACAACTTCCAGAACCTTTTGCTAGATTCCTGGAGGAATGCGGTATCGTCCCACAGTATACTATGTATGGTTCGTCCACTATGAATGATGTTGCTGAAAGACGAAACAAAATTCTTAAGGACATGGTAACAAGTATGATTAGTCATTTTACCTTACCAGAATCATTATGGGGAGAGGCACTAAAGACCGCAACATATATCCTTAATATAATTCCAACTAAGGCAAGAGCAAAACCCCTCATGAATTTTGGACGACAAAAAGCCTAATTTTAAGCATCTGCACATTTGGGGATGTCCAGCTGAAGTAAGGACTTATAAACCTAATGAAAAGAAACTCAACTCAAGGACGGTTATCTGTTATTTATTGGATATTTTGAAAGATCCATGGGGTACAAGTTTTATGATCCCACAAATAAGTCGTTTTTTTAATCGGGAATTTTTATCAGGAAATTCCCGATTCTTTGAGGATGTTGAGTTTGGAGGGAGGGGAGATAAAGTAAGGGATATTGTCTTTGAAGATGAATATATAAATATTCCCACATGTGTCTTGAACATTGATCAATATCACATTTATTACTTTGACCAAGGCACAATACATGAATACAGTATTAGAGATCCCTTCATTCCAGATGAACAAACTCAAGCACCTCTAGAACGTATGTCATTAAGGAAATCCACTAGAGAACGGAGAAATGCAATGCCATATGATTACATTGTATTTCTTCAAGAACATGAGGTAGACATTAGAATTATGAGGGCTGATTCTATCAACTTCCGTGAAGTCATATAAAGTTCTAACTCTCAAAAGTGGAATGATGCCATGAATGAGGAGACGAAGTCCATGAAGTGACAATGACATATGAGATCTTGTCCCATTACCTAAAGGTACAAGCTCATTGGTTGCAAATGATTATTTAAAACCAAAAGGTATTTGAAAGACAATGTGAAAAAATATAAGACTGGTCTTGTCTCTAAAGGCTTTACACATAAAGAAGACATTGATTATAAAAAGACATTCTCTTCGGTTTCTTCGAAAGACTTTTTAAGGATTATAATGACTTTGGTGGTGCATTTTGATTTTGAGCTTCATCAGATGGATGTAAAGACCACGTTTCTAAATGGTGACATTGATTAAATCATTTATATGGTTCGATCAAAAAATTGTGTCCAAAGAAAAATAATATGGTTTGAAAATTAAAGAAATCCATTTATGAGCTGAAGCATGCATCTCGACAATAGTAATTCAAATTTCATCAAGTGATAATCTCATTTGATTTTGAGATGAATTTGGCCGATGATTGTGTGTACCATAAGTTCAGTGGGAATAATCATATTTTTATGGTTTTATATGTTGATGACATTCTGCTCGCTAGTAAATCTACAGAGTTGTTGCATGACACCAAATAGATTTCTAGCTAAGGATGTTGATGCATCTTTTGTACTAAGTATTCAAATACATCGGGATATATCGAGAAAGTTCTCAATCTATATGGACGTAAGACTGTAAACCAACGGATACCCATGTGGCTAAGGGAGACAAACTTAGTTTCAAACAATGCCCCAAGAATGATTTTGAGGGAAAAAAAATGTAGAAAATTCTCTATGCATCTACAATGGGAAGTCTGATATATGCTCAAGTTTGTACAGATCCAGATATTGCATACATGGCATGAATGTAGGGAATATATCTAAGTAATTCAGGATTAAAGTATTGGAAAGTAGTCAAACGACTCTTATGGTAATTACAGTGAACAAAATATCGCATGCTCATATATCGGAGGTTGGATCAGCTTGAGATCATTGGGTATATTGACTCCGATTTTTTTGGATGCCAAGATAGTATGAAATTTATGTTGGGCTACATATATCTATTCGTTGGAGGTGTCATTTCCTGGAAGAATGCTAAACAGTCTGTTATAGCCTCTTCCACCATGGTAGTTGATATTGTAGCATGTTATTGATGGCATTAAAAGGCCACTAAGAATACATTGTGACAATAAATCAGCAATTATGTATTCCAATAACAATATGAGATCGACGAAGTCAAAATATATTGACATCCAGTTCCTGTTTGTTAAAGAAATAACTCAAAGTAGAAAGTTGTCTATTGAGCATATCGGTACAAACTCCATGGTTGTTGATCCGCTTACTAAAAAACTACCACCCAAACAGTTTCATGCGCATACTGCTTGTATGAGTGTTATGTCAATTGAGAAAATTCATTTTATTAGGAGTTTGTTATTTTAAATGATTTTTAATTATAGAAATTTTCAGTTACAATCATATAAATTTATTTTCAGTAGAAATAAATTTAAAGTTAGTTATAATCTGATTATGGTTTAAAATTTGATATTAATAGTTTATGTCATTCAGGTGTGTTGACATATGTCATCATTGAGGCTCAATAACTATAGACACATTATAAACAAAGTCTTTATAGGAATCACACAATTTGTCAGAGCTCAAGAATGAACGATTGGATGAGCAATCAATGAATTAGAAGAATATGACCGCACATTATAGAAATTATAATCACGCAAATGCGCATGCTTTGTCTGTGTGCACTATACAACCTATTTTCTTTGAAAAATATAAAGAGTCATTAGAAAAAGAATCAGATCTTTGAGGAATTGTGATGGATCGGTTCAGGCACCTTTGAAGGTTCTTCAAACACAATATTCACAATGAGCTGTAATAGCTCTTGTTCTAAGAATATAAACATCGATGAATTAGATTGAGTTTGATTTTAAACTAAGCGAAAAATAATTGAAATAATCCTTCGTTAAAAAAGCTAATCAGTTTAAAGCTTTTAACTTGTGTAAACTGATTAACTGATACAAAAGAGATAAGTTCTTGCGTATATCAGTTTAGTTATGTGAGAACTGATCTGATAACAGCTAAAACTGATCAAATCAGTTTAAAAATAACAACTAAACAGTTAAATACACAAGATATGTTTATATATGTTCGGAGACTTCAACTGCTCCTACGTCACCCCTTCTACCTCCTCGGGTAGGATACACTAAAAGAATTTTATTTATACAACACTTTGTACAAACCCACTCAGCTTAGAACTTAATCTGCTGCCTAACTGAACTCCTAGTCTAGACTGAAGTCAATACCTTCCAGCCAACACTTGTTTAACGTCTGTGTGTCAAAGACTACATACACAAGTTTTACGTCTTTGTGCAAGACTCACTCAACTGATATTTTAGGCTCTACTCTCTGATATATGTGAGTGATAGTGTGTGAGAACTGAACAATGAATACACCGGGATGGTGTTCTCACACACTGAGAGAAAAGAGCTTCTATACTAAGCTGATAACATGTTGAAGTGTTCCCTCACAATTGGGTTGATTAATTCTTGTAAGCTGATAAGGCTTTTAGTGTGTCCTTCTTCTTCGCACACTCTTATTGTTCTGTTGTTTTCACTAATCTTCATCTTCTATTTCGCGATCGTACAGTGAGACTCAAATATTATATCCGTTGCATTTTGAATCTGTTCCTTAATATTTGTCTTGTACTTTCCGACACCATTCTGGAACGTTTTGGATTTAAACATTGATGCAATGTCTATTATTTTCCTTTGACTGGACAATTTCTTTTGTACGCTTGTGCATAGCTGGATTCCATTGAATAAGCTTGTCGTGTTCAGCAACTGATTGGTTCTAACTGATGCTCTGAACTGGTCATTTGAATTGATCTTCAGTTGGGTTGGTAAAATCAGATGACTCGTTGGTTGAACTGATTTCACTCTTTCAGTTGAACTGGTTAGTTGGGCTCTTCATCAGCTGCCCAGGCTTCTGAAGGTCTTCTGCTGAACCAGCTATCAGCTGAACAATCAGTAGAAATGGTTTACGATTAATCAGTTGAACTGATTCAGTTCGATTAATCAGTTGATACTTTCAGTTTGCATTCTTTGATAGCTTCAGTTACGTTCAGCTAACTGCATACTTAGATAAGATCATTAGTAACAAAATAACAAGTTTTGTTAACATCAAAATCAAGTAAGATTGCGAACATGAAATGTTCCAACAATCCACCATTTTTATTATCACAAAACTTGAACAATTAAAGCGACTTAAAAAGTTAAAATTTTAAAATTTAACTGATTCTCCCCCTTTGTGAGAATAAAAAACAGTTAAAACGATTAAAAGAAAAAAAAATCAATTCGAGATAAGAAAGCTTCCCCTCAAGAACTAAATTTAAAAACGAATTTAAAACATTTTTCAGTTCAAGGGATAATTTTAAAGAAAACTGCCCCTCAAGAACTGAATAAAAAACCCTCCCCTCAAAAATATAATCATTTACGTAATTTAAAAATGAGTTTTAGTATTATTTAACATTCGAGCAGTCAACACATATGAAAATAGCAATTCAGCTACATAGAAACTAACTGGATAAATGATGTTTATTTAATAAAAAACATGTTCCTTACATACATTTAAGTGCACCAAATTGTAAAGGAAAGTGCTACTATAATATCAAATTTTAAAGAACATCAAATATTAGTCAGTTTATAAATGCTAGAATTGGATATACCAACAACTGGTCGCCTTGAATGCTTTGAATGCTATATGAGTATTGAGTCTCTTTTGCCAGAAGAGCAGCTAATTTGCCTTAGACTTGATCTGGCTAACTGGTCGAACTGACTCAAACTGGACTCAACTGATGCTGAACCGCATTGAACATCTATTTTGATATTATATGACAGTTAAGTGGCAGTACTTCTGATGATTAAGCTTCACTTAAATCATCAGTTTCAGCTGGTATTTGGGTTTTGTCTGTTGATCAGTTGAACTGGTAAGCTTGCAACTGAAATCTTATCCACATATCAGTTTAGCTGTTCTGCTGTCAGTTGAACTCAAAAACCTGCAGGCTGCTAAAATAGCAAAGTTACTGAGTCGAGAGAAGTGGCTACAATGTTAGTTGCAGAGTCAAAAACCTTCTCTCTTCCCACAGCAAACTCATAAAATTTTTAAGAGGATTTTGAAATCCATTTTAAATAACATTTTGAAACATATTTTAAAATATTAGCTTTCAAATATCCTTCTTAGAACAGCTAGCTCTGATACCAATTGATGGATCGGTTCGGGCACCTTTGAAGTTGCTTCAAACACAATATTCTCAATGAGCTGCAATAGCTCGTGTTCGAAGAATGTAAATACCAATGAACTAGATTGAGTTTGGTTTTAAACCAAGTGAAAAATACTCGAAATAATCATTCGTTAAGAAAGCTAATCAGTTTAAAGCTTTTAACTTGTGTAAACTGATTAGCTGATATAAGGGATATCAATTCTTGCGTATATCAGTTCAGTTATGGTGAGAACTGAACTGATAACAGCTCGAACTAATCAAATCAGTTTGAAAACAATAGTTAAAAGTTAAGTACACAAGATATATTTATGAATATTCGGAGATTTTAACTGCTTCTACGTCACCCCTTCTACCTCCTCGGGTAGTATACACTAGAAGACTTTGATTTTTACAACACCTTGTACATACCCACTCAGCTTAGGACTTACTCTACTGCCTAACTGAACTCCTAGTCTAGATTGAAGGCAACACTTTCCAGCCAAAACTTGTTTAACATCTGTGTGTCAAAGACTACATACACAAGTTTTACGTCTTTGTGCAAGACTCACTCAACTGATCTTTTAAGATCTACTCTCTGATATATGTGAGTGATAGTGTGTGAGAACTGAACAATGAATACACTGAAAGGTGTTCTCACACACCGAGGGAAAAAAGCTTCTATAATAAGATGATAACAAGTTGAAGTGTTCCCTCACAACTGGGCCGATTACTTCTTGTAAGCTGGTAAAACTTTTAGCATGCCCTTCTTCTTCATACACTCTTATTGTTCTGTTGTCTTCACTGATCTTCATCTTCTATTTATAGGCATGAAGTTTGATCGTACAGTGAGACTCAAATATTATATCCGTTTCATTTTGAATTTGTTCTTTGATTTTTGTCTTGTACTTTCCGAAAACCATTCTGGAATGTCTTGGCTTTAAACATTGATGCAATGTCTATTATTTTCTTTTGACCGAACAACTGCTTTTGTACCTTTGTGCACAGCTGGATTCCATTGAATAAGCTTGTCGTGTTCCGCAACTGATTGATTCTAATTGATGCTTTGAACTAGTCATCTGAATTGATCTTCAGTTGTGCTGGTGAAATCAGTTGACTCGTGAGTTAAACTTATTTCACTCTTTCAGTTGAACTAGTCAGCGGGGCTACTATTCATCAGTTGAACTCTTCATCAGATGGCCAGGCTTCTGAAGGTCTTTTGTTGAACTACCTATCAGCTGAACAATCAGTTGAACTTGTTTTCGATTAATCAGTTGAATTGATTCAGTTCGATTAATCAGTTGGTACTTTCAGTTTGCATTCTTCGATAGCTTCAGTTACATTCAGCTAATTGCACACTTAGGTAAATTCATTAGTAACAAAATAACAAGTTTTGTTAACATCAAAATCAAGCAAAATTGCGAACGTGAAATATTCTAACAAATCGAATTCATTTGAGTGGGAATTACACTGTCAGAAACATCTCACTGAGAGTCAAGAAAAGAAGTAGAGTCTTTAAAAGGAAAGAGATATTCTTGAAAGGCAACATCTCTATTAATTAATAGTTAATTAGTATTAAGATCTAACACCCAAATATTAGGAAATTAGAACCATAGCACAAACACCCAAACACCTTCAAATGAGTATAAGAGGGATGTTTACAAAACAACAATTCAAAAAGAGTTTCATGGGAAAGAATGGGAGATGGTGTCCTATGTATCAAATAAAATATCGTGAAAATGCAATCACTCCAACATATCAGAGGAAGATTGGACTAAAAAATAAGAGCTCTAGCCACATTTAAAATGTGTTAACGCTTACTCTCAACGACGGAATTTTGTTTGGGTTTTTCAACACAAGAATGATAATTCATAATTCCATGGGACTCAAAAAATTTAGTAAAATTCAGTTCGTGCGCATTATTAGAACTCGAAGCCTTGACTCGTGCGTCAAATTGTTTTAGGACCATTTCATTGAAACTTGAAACAGGGTAAAAACATCATACTTTGTTTTGAGCAAAAATATCCAAGTGTAGCGAGAATGATCATCTACAGTGGTCGAAAAATATTTGTAGCCTTCTATGCTTGTAGGTGAGAAATGTCAACAAACATCTATATGTATCACATCAAAACAAGCTTTGGGAATATGTCCATTTGAAATGAAAGACAAGCTTTTTTGTTTAGAAAAATGACATACAAAACAATGATAGACACCATCAACAAACAAAATGTAACTCATTATTAGGGATGGAAAACGGCTCGGTTCTATTTTAAATCCGCCCGGATCAAGTGGGTCTAGGGAGGGTCTTGAAATTAAATGGACCTGCTCGACTACTATATAGATAAAAATAAATATGTAAGTATGCATATAGATGTATATATTTTATTAAGAATCTATTTATTTTTGTTTATTTATTCATAATAATTTCATTTTATAATGATATGTTTAAAATGAAAATGTATAATTATAATATTTATTTTGTTATGAGTTAAATGTAAATAAATATATATTAAATTGCAATAATATTTTTCCTTAAATATTATTAATATAAAGTTGAAAATAGTTTAATAATTTATTAATTTTTAAAGGTTTTTTTTTTATTTTATGATAACTAAAATTAAAAAATTAAGTGGGGTCACCTTGGATTGGATTTTTCGGGTTTCGAATTCGGGGAGAGGCGAGTCTAAAGTGAGATAGAGTGGGTCTCGAGTTTGGCCAAAGCAACCCCAGACTCATCCTGTTGTCATCTTTTTACAACAAAAAGCTTGACAAATGGCTCATTCTAAAATGTCAAAAATCTATTTTACAAGAAAAAATGAAAAATGCTACAAATTGTTGGTGAGTTATTGGGATCAGTTAGGATGTACATGTTTTGTAATGTACCGTACTTTTTACTACTTAAAATTTGCGGAAGAATTAAAAATTTTCTTAAATAAATCATGAACATCCAAAGTTTGATAAATTAAACTGTACGTCTCAAAAATCTGTTGCAACAAAAGATCTAAAAATTTAAGTTTGACAAAAGTATTTGAACATTTTCATAAAACTAAAACATGGGAGGTCCTCGGGTCTAGCCTCATGCTCATCAGTCCAAGCCTGCCCCTTGGTAACCACACCTAGTCTCCTCATAATCATCCTCACCTGTATCGATCAATTTTAGTGAGTCTAACGACTCAACACGTATAAACTGAAGTAACGAATAATACGTAATAAACCACATGCAACTTCAAAATAGATCGTACATACTTAAACTTGAACTTGCAATAAACTTGAACATACATACATATCATAGACGTGACATAACGTGAAACTATCATAAACATGCTTGCATACTTGTACTTACATAACTTCATCTTGCGTAGAGGATGTTTCAAAGCAAGTGACCCATAATATATTTCGCCTGATTAGACTAAACTACAGCACTGGGCTGACAGAGAAGATCCACTGCCACATACATGAGATCCCCGTTCATTATTTAACGGGTGGATTTGTTCCCGTTCATAATTTAACGCTTTCCAATCCTGATCCAAACCCGTTCATAATTTAACAGGGTGGAGAGGTCCTCGGCTATGTTCACCGACATACCATTCATAATTTGGTCACAAGAAATTTAGCATACCTCAAAAACTTAAAATATTTTCTTTTGCACGTCAACATACTTACTTGACGTTGAGGGATTCGATGGATCTCGCTTGGGGGCCGTTGCTTGCAACATACTAACATGAATTCACACTCTTAATTTGCATAACTTAGACGTAGTAATCATGCTTATACACAAACTTATTCATTTCCTTCGGACATTCTGAAATTCCCTTGACTCGACCTTGTTAAAACAGTGCATTAAACTATGACATCGAACCTCAAAGCATTCAACCTAAATTTTTCTCAAAAGGAAGTACACGGACCCCGTGCCCAGATCCGGCTCCGGGTCTGTGTAGGTACTGTAAAATGTGTGTGCAGAAAAGAGAAGACACGGACCCCGTGCTTAGGTCCGTGTAGACTCTGTAAAAACACACCGAAAATAAGGAAGGGAACGGACCCCAGTGTCAGGGTCCGTGTAGGGGTCTGTGTACCTGCGAAAAGTGCAAACTCACGAAATTTCAATACACGCGATGCTTATCATTCTAGACTTGATTGTACGGACCATGAACCGACACTTCGAGACCCATCTTAGGATGCCACTACTTCAACTTAAGCCTATACAATTGTCCCAAAACAACCACGCATAACAAGTACACAATAAACCCGCAAACACGATCTTTGACAACAAAACGGTTATATACGACTATTCATTCTCCCAAGTGGCTAACGACATGAAACGAAATGTCAATAACTATCCCAACATCAATAAAAATATACCTATATGCAGCAGCGATCACCCGTCGATCCTCAACGAAGCCTGCAACAATAAAATTTCAAGAACATATTAATAAACTTATTTTTCAGAAAACGTAGTTTGTAGCAGTCCCACGAAAATGATCATAACTCACTCAATTTTTATCAAATAATTCGAATTTATTGTAAAATCAAAGGTATCGAAAAGTTCTACAATTTATGTATTGAAAGTTTTCTCAGAATCACGACCAAAAAACAACATTATTTAAAAGGACAGCAAAAACGTGATTTTAGATCTGAAAATGGTTTCAAAAGTGATCTAAGCATAATTGCTCAAACTTCTACGCATCACACATGTATTTTTACGCATAAATAACAACACAATGCATAATATGACGAGATCGATGCAGAAATAACAGAATATACGTGCCTTTGATGTGAGAAACTCACGATATGACGATACCGAAGCGGAGAAAGATGCGAGGCTTGATCCGGGACGATCGTGGCACAAAAATCTTGCGATGAAATTAAAGAAAAGTTGCTGGAAAATTTTGGAGAAGGGGCGGCTGCTTCAAACTTGAGGAACCCTAGGTTTTGCTCTAAAATTTCTGAAAATAAAATGTGTAGGTGTGTGTTGTATGTTTTGGTGTGTGTAAAAACGTGTAAGTGTGTGTGAGTGCTTGTAACGTGTGTGTTTTAATTAGGAGTAATTGGTGCTAATTTAACTAATTAAAAATGCTAACAAAATTTAACTCACACTAATTTAACCAAACTCCTCAATTAAAAACAAGTACACACAAATTTTAAAATCTTAAAATCACCTAATAATTAAATTAGGCTATAAAATGCTAAACTAAATAAATTATTTAAAATTCCCCAACCTCAACTTAAAAATATAAATACCGTATTTAAAAATTGTCAAACTCGTCACCGGTCTCTATTCCTCGATCCCGCCTCGAATAATCACCTGAAACATGACACTTGAAAAACATTTTAACGTGCATCACATAAACATTAAAATCATGCAATTTAAATAAATCATGCATCACTAAAAATCATTTTTAACTTAAATAAAGTATTTAACAATTAAATAAATGAATGGGTTATACGTATACTGATTTTTTGGGCATTCTAATTCCTCAACCCATAAATAAATTTCGTCCTCGAAATTAAACCTTACCAAAATACTCCGGGTAGCGAATCCTCATGTCCGCCTCTGACTCTCAAGTGGCTTCCTCCACTGATTGGTTCAGCCACCTGACTTTGACCAGCTTGGTCACCTTGTTCCGAAGTCTACGCTCCTGTCTGTCTAGGATTTGGACATGTCTCTCCTCATAAGACAGGTCTGGAGCCAACTGCAACGGCTCATAACTCAAAATGTGCGAAGGATTAGCTAGGTACTTCCTCAGCATTGAGACGTGGAACACATTGTGTACCCCGGCCAGAATCGGCGCAAGGGCAACACGATAAGCTAGTGTCCCAACTCTGTCAAGAATCTCAAACGGCCCAATAAACCTCGGACTGAGCTTGCCTCTTTTACCAAATTTCATAACACCTTTCATAGGTGCTATCTTTATAAAATCGTGGTCACCTACGGCAAACTCGAGATCTCTCCTTCTCTTATCAGCATAAATTTTCTGCCAGCTCTGGGCAGTCTTCATTCTGTCTCGGATCTTGACCACCACATCTGCGGTCTGCTGAACAATCTCTGGACCAAGTTCTGATCTTTCACCTACTTCGTCCCAATGAATCGGTGATCTGCATTTCCTCCCGTACAATGCCTCGTAGGGGGCCATACCTATAGATGCTTGGAAACTGTTGTTGTCTGTAAACTCCACTAGAGGTAGCTTAGATTCCCAAGTCTCTTGGAAATCGATCATACAGGCTTGCAATAAATCCTACAAAATCTGAATCACTCGCTCAGATTGGCCATCTGTCTGCGGGTGAAAAGCTATACTGAATAGCAACTTCGTCCCCATGGTTGCATGCAAACTCTTCCAAAAGGACGTTGTAAACCTTGGGTACCTGTCGGACACAATTGAAACTGGGATCCCATGCAATCGAACTATCTCCCTGATATAGAGCTCTGCATACTGCGTCACGGAGAAAGTCGTCTTCACTGGCAAGAAGTGTGCCGACTTATTTAGTCTATCCACTATAACTCAAATAGAATTAAATCCTCTGACTGACCTCGGTAAACCAACTACAAAGTCCATGACAATATTCTCCCATTTCCAATCTGGGATGGGGAGTGGCTTAAGTATTCTTGCTGGCCTCTGATGCTCTGCCTTCACCTGCTGACAAGTGAGGCATTCAAACACAAATCTTCGGATGTCTCGCTTCATGCCTGGCCACCAATACAAAATCTGCAGATCCTTGTACATTTTAGTACCTCCAGGGTGGATGGAATACGGAGATGCATGTGCCTCTGTCAGAATATCTTCTCTAAACGAATCAACACTAGACACCCACATTCTACCTTTGTATCTCACCATACAATCTGACACTGTTTAGAGTACACTGCCCTTGGCTTCATCCTTCAGCCTCCATTTCTGCAACTGCTCATCTGAAGGCTGACCTGTACGAATACGGTCAAGTAAGGAGGATTGGACTGTCAGATTAGATAGCCTGGGGGGCTCTGCCCTTGGGATAGACCTATAATCCAAACATCTGAATTTCAGACTGAAGCGGTCTCTGCACTGATAATTGAGCTATGACAGCAACTTTCCAGCTCAAGGCATCTGCCACTACATTAGCTTTCCCTGGATGGTATCTAATCTCGCAATCATAGTCTTTCACCAAATCTAACCACCGTTTATGTCTCATATTCAGCTCTTTCTGCGTGAAGAAATAATTGAGACTCTTGTGGTCAGTAAATATCTGGCATTTCTCGCCATACAAATAATGTCTCCAAATCTTCAACGCAAAGACTACAGCTGCTAACTCAAGATCATGAGTCGGGTAGTTCTTCTCATGCACTTTCAACTGTCTGGAGGTATAAGATATAACCTGACTATGCTGCATCAATACTGCGCCAAACCCGAGCTTAGATGCATCGGTGTATAGCACAAAATCTCCTTGCCCTGATGGCATGGCTAACACCGGCGCTGAAATAAGAGCTTGCTTCAAAGTATCGAAGCTCTTCTGACATTCATAAATCCAAACGAATTTAGTATTCTTCTTGGTCAGTGAAGTGAGTGGCACTGCTACTGAAGAAAACCCCCAAATAAACTTACGGTAGTAATCGGCTAAACCCAGAACACTGGCGATCTCGGAAGCATTCTTCGGCTCAACCCATCCCTTAACGGACGTTACCTTTGTTGGATCCACCTCAATACCACTGCTGGTTATTATGTGACCCAAAAAGGCTACCTTCTCCAACCAGAATTCATTCGCAAATAACTTGCGACTCTGCGAAATCTGTAAAACTGTCCTCAAATGCTGGTTTTGCTCTTCATGGCTCTTCGAGTATATGAGAATGTCATCAATGAACACTATGACGAACTGATCTAGGTAAGGCTGGAATAATAGGTTCATCAAGTCCATGAAAATTGTTGGAGCATTCGTCAGTCCAAACGGTATCACTAAGAACTCGTAATGCCCATACCTGGTCCTGAAGGCTGTTTTATGAACATTTGCATCCTTCACCTTCAGCTGGTGATACCCTGATCGAAGAACTATTTTAGAGAACACTGTAGCTCCCTGCAACTGATAAAACAAGTCTTTGATTCTAGGAAGTGGGTATTTATTCTTGATCATTACCTTGTTCAACTCTCTGTAATCGATTCACAGTCTCATGCTCCCATCTTTCTTATTCACAAAAAGCACTGATGCGCCCCACGGTGAGAAACTAGGGCGAATGAATTCCTTGTCTAGGAGTTCCTGAATCTGTTGTTTGAGTTCTAACATTTCAGCTGGTAGATAACCTGTACGGTGCTTTAGAGATTGGCACATTTCCTGGCATAAGATCAATTGAAAACTCCACCTCTCGCTCTGGTGAAAGGCGCGTGACGTCATCTGGAAAGACGTCAGGAAAATCTCTGACCACTGGTACATCAGTTATAGACGGAGCGGGCATGTCAGGTGAGGAAATAACACAGGCCAAGAAAGCCTGAAAACCCTGGTGCATAAGTCTCCGCGCTTGCATGCAAGAGATCACGCGAGGGAAACTCCTCCATATAGCTGGCTCGAAGAGAAACTGCTCCATGCCCGAAGGCCTTACTAACACTGACCTTCTATGGAAATAAATAAGAACTATGTCTTTTGTTAGCCAGTCCATTCCCAGAATGATATCAAACTCTGGCATCGGCAACACAATCAAATCGATATACACTAGATGGCCTTGCAGCTCGAGATCGATATCTCTGACCACGCTGATAGCTGACAATTCTTCCCCTGATGGGACTGTCACTGAATAGCTCACATCAAGGCCGATAGACTTGAGGTCTAAGTGATTAGCGAATGTCTTCGAGATAAAGGAGTGAGTGGCCCTGAATCTATCAGGGCCTTCGTGGCTAATCTCTTGATGAAAATGTTCCCTGAGAGACGTTAGGACAACACACTAACTTATATCCCAAATTCTAACATCAACCATAGGCAAAAAAAGACAACAAAAATGTCAACTAGCATCCTAATACTCCCAAATCACAACAAACAAGCAAGGCAAAGTTTTAATACTATGCTGAAATAAATAAGTTACCAGTCAACAGTGTCGTGTCTGTGTTCGCCTCCTGTGCATGCATGACGAATACTCTGCCCTGAGTCGGCTCCCTCCATTGTGGGCACTCCTTCAGCATGTGGTCACTGGCTCCACATTTAAAGCATTTGCCTGATCCGTATAAGCATTGTCCCAGGTGCTGGCGGTTGCACTTTGGGCACACGGGGAAAACAACTTGCTTCTGAGGCGCCCCCTGCTGCTGAATTGGACCCTTGCCCTTTGGCGGTCCCTGATATGGCTTCTTCCCTGGCGGCCCCTGAAATGACCTCTTAAACTGAGGTCGTTGTTGTTGTTGCTATGGAGCCTGATAGGGCCTTTTGCCCTGCCTGTCGGCCTCAATATCCCCCTGATCCTGCTCTGCAGCCAAAGCCCTGGACACGGCAACTGCATAGGTAGTAGACCAGCTACTCTCACATCACGACGCAAGATCGGCCGCAATCCATCCATGAAATGCCTCAGCTTACTCTGGGCATCATTAGCTATCAGGGGTACAAAGTGACACCCCCTCTCAAACTTCCTGACAAAATCTTCCACGCTGCTGTCTCCCTACCGCAGCGACATGAACTCCCTGGTCAGACTGGAACGTACTTCTTCAGTGAAGTACTTTGAGTAGAAGACCTCCTTGAAACCAGTCCAAGGCAACACCTGCAAGTTGACTGACACTGACGCACTCTCCCATCACAGTCTGGCGTCCCCTGCCAGAAGGAACGTGGCACACCTGACCCTATCTGCATCGGTGAGTTCCATAAGATTAAATATTACCTCGATGGATTTAATCCATCCTTCAGCTATCATCGGGTCGGTGCTACCCGAAAACTCCTTCGGATTCATCCTCTAAATCGTTCATACACAGCCTCAGGTCGGGGCCTCGCCCCTGCATCTATTGCGGCTTGGTTCCCCGCAAACTGTGCGAAGAACAGAGTCTTCCCAGCAAGCATCTGAGCTTGCATATCTGGTGGTGGAGGTGGGGGATTGGCCCTATCCTCAACTCGAGGCTCTTGACCCTCTTCCCTTGCTTCACGGCCAATCACACGTCTAGGAGGCATACTGTTCCAAAAATTTACCCAACACGTAAACCCAACATGCATGAACATTATATTAATGACATAAGATGCACGTACTTGAACTTAAAAATGTGCACATGATGAAATTGGAACTTCATGCTTACTACATAACATAAATTTAAAATCTTAAAACTTATAGACTTGAGGTGTGACTTCGTGAGCTTTTTGCGACTTGGTAGTAGGCATAAACCTTTACAGGAACAGCGTCTTGATACCAACTGTAACGTACCGTATTTTTTACTACTTAAAATTTGCCGAAGGATGAACAATTTTCTTAAATAAATCATGAACATCCAAAGTTTGATAAATTAAACTGTACGTCTCACAAATCTGTTGCAACAAAAGATCTAAAAATTTAAGTTTGACAAAAGTATTTGAACATTTTTGTAAAACTAAAACTTGGGCGGTCCTCGGGTCTAGCCTCCTGCTCAGTCCAAGCCTGCCCCTTGGTCACCACCCCTAGTCTCCTCATAATCATCCTCACCTGCATCGATCAAGTCTAGTGAGTATAACGACTCAACACGTATAATGTAGCGTACCGTATTTTCATACTTAAAAAAAATGCGGAAGAATTAAAAATTTTCTTAAATGTAAACATCCATACGGTCGTCACTCAACATTCATAAAAATAGATCTCAAAATCATCTGTCACCAATAAAATTTTGCTAAAAGAAACTGTCTCAAAATATTCCGCATCCAGATATTTAAAAATCAGAGTATTTTGAAACTTTGCATAAAACGTAAGCATTGCGGTCCTCGGGTCTAGCCTTCCACTCAGTCCAAGCCTGCCCCTTGGTCGCCACCTCCTGTCTCCTCAACATAGTCACCTGCATCGATCAAGTCTAGTGAGTCTAAAGACTCAACACGTATAAACTGGGATAACGAGTACTACTTAATAAAATCGCATGCATCTTAAAAATAGAACGTACATAACTTGAAACTTGAACTTGCATAATAAACTTGAACATACGTACGTACATAACTAGACGTGACATCAACATAAACTTTCATAAACATACTGCATACTTGAACATACATAACTTCATCAATTTGCGTAGAGGATGTTTCAAAGCAAGTGACCCATAACATAATAAACGCCTGATCAGACAAACTACAGTACTAGGCTGACAGGGACGTATCCACTGCCACATACATGAGATCTCCGTTCATAATTTAACGGGCTGGTTGGTCCCCGTTCATAATTTAACGCTTTCCAACCACGATCTAACCCGTTCATAATTTAACGGGCGGATTGGTCCCCGTTCATAATTTAACGCTTTCCAATCCTAAACATAATTTGGTCACAAGACATTTAGCATACCTCCAAAAACTTAAAATATTTTCTTTGCACGTCATCATACTTACTTGGCGTTGAGAGATTCGTTGGATCTCACTTGGGGCCGCTACTGCACATACTACCATGAATTTAAATACTTAACTTGCATGTCTTAGACGTAGGTACTCGAGCTCACCACCAAAGTGAATAAGTAGCTTAGGACATTCTAGTTCGCTCCTGGCTTGACCTCGTTTAATCATCGTACTAAACCATGACGTAAAACCACAAAACAAATCCTATATTTTTACATACATGGTGCTAAACCATTATATAGAACCCCGAAGCAAATCCTAAATTTTTTTTTTAAAAAAAAGGGTGTACACGGACCCCATGTAGGGGTCCGGGTAGACTCTGGAAATTCGTATTTTTGAAGGAAAAAGGACACAGACTCCGTTCCGGGGTCCGCGAAGGGGTCCGAGTACCCTCTGTCTTTGCAAATTCAAGAAAATTCGCTAACTTAATCTTTCACCCATTCAATCCAAGCCTAAGGACCATGAACCAACACCTCTAGACTCATCCTAGGATGTTATTACATTGATTCAAACCCGTAAAAACGCCCCAAACGTCCCTAAACATCAACAATTAATTCCAACACAACAATAACTCGTAATTAGGCATCGTTTCGCTTCCTACGACTTCTATTACATCCCAAGCCAAACTCGACCCAAACGAACCACCAAATAACACCTAAATACATCTCGTAACATATATAAATGCAGTAGCACAAGCCCGGCGATGTTCAACGAAGCCTGCAACAAATAACTTCAAGAACACACTTTACATAAAAGTCGCAGCTTGAGCAGTCCCACGAAAAACGTCATAACTCACTCGATTTTTGTCCAAAAATTTCGAAGTTTATATCAAATCGAAGGTATC
The DNA here is from genome assembly GCF_022965805.1 of Primulina eburnea. Lineage (NCBI taxonomy): Eukaryota > Viridiplantae > Streptophyta > Magnoliopsida > Lamiales > Gesneriaceae > Primulina > Primulina eburnea. The sequence goes on from NC_133111.1 coordinate 8,526,699, forward strand.
AAAACGTTCTACGTTTTTCTTGTTGAACGTTTTCTCAAAATCTTGAACCAAAAATTCGCAGTAACTCAAAATACAGTGAAAAACGGGATTTCATATCTAAAAACTCTTTCAAAACGCATCGATAAATTTCCTGCTCAAACTACTACACATCATACGTGGATTTTACACATAAAAATAACGCAACATATACTATGACATGATCTATGCAGAAAAGAGAGATTATATGTGCCTTTTGATATCAAACGTTACCGAAACGGCGATATCGAAGCGGAGAAGGATGCGATGTTGATCCAGGACGAACGTTAGGCGATTTTCTTTGAAGAAAACGCAAAAAAACTTTGCTGGAATTTCAGAGAGAGGGGCGGCTGCTAAGTGCTCAAGAACCCTAATATTTTCTCTCAAATTTTTTAAGATAAAAATGGGTATAATGAAGTGTGTGTGTGTGTCGTGTGTTTGTGGGTGAAAAAGCGTGTGTGTGTGTGGCGTGAGTTAGTGGGATAATTTAGGCAATTGATTAAAATAATTAACATGCTAGTCCAATACTAATTAAAAAGGTTAACTCAAATAATAAATTAGTTAAAATATTAACTATACTCATCTTTAAACAAAATCCCCTAATAAAATAAAGTGCACACTTGTTCCAAACATCGTCACCGGTCTCTTCCTCAATCCCGACTCAAATAATCGCCTGAAATATGAAACTTGAAAGAAATTCTAACGTGCATCACATAAACATGAATAATTAAAACAATGCATTTAAATAAATCATGCACCGCTAAAATCAATATAAAATTGATTTAAATTATTTAATAATTAAATAAATGCACTGGGTTATACGTGTACTGAATTTGGGCACTACAGTTCCTCCCCCACTTATAAAAATTTCGTCCTCGAAATTAAGTCTTACCGAACAGCTCCGGGTAGCGAAGTCTCATATCTGTCTCTGACTCCCATGTGGCCTCTTCCACTGATTGGTTTAGCCACCGAACTTTGACTAGCTTAGTTACTTTGTTCCGAAGCCTACGCTCTTGCTTGTCTAGGATTTGGACTGGTTTATTCTCATAAGACAGGTCTGGAGTAAGCTGTAACGGCTCGTAGCTCAGAACATGCGAAGGGTTAGCTAGATACTTCCTCACCATCGAGACATGGAACACATTGTGCACCCCGGCCAGATTCGACGGAAGGGCAACACGATAGGCTAGTGTCCCAACTCTGTCCAAAATCTCAAACGGCCCAATGAACCTCGGACTCAGTTTGCCTCTTTTTCCAAATCTCATAACACCCTTCATAGGTGCTATCTTAACGAAAACGTGATCACCAACGGCAAACTCGAGATCTCTTCTCCTATTATCGGCATAGCTCTTCTGACGGCTTTGGGCAGTCTTCATTCTGTCACGAATCTTGACCACCACGTCTGTAGTCTGCTGAACTATCTCCGAACCAAGTTCTGCTCTCTCACCGACTTAATCCCAATGAACTGGTGATCTGCACTTCCTCCCGTACAACGCCTCATAGGGAGCCATACCAATAGATGCTTGGAAGCTGTTGTTGTATGTGAACTCCACTAGAGGTAGTCTAGACTCCCAAGTTCCTTGAAAATCAATCATGCAGGCTCTCAGCAAATCATCTAAAACCTGAATCACTCGCTCAGACTGACCATCTGTCTGCGGGTGAAAAGCTTTACTGAAAAGCAACTTTGTCCCCATGGCTGCATGTAAGCTCTTCCAGAAGGACGACGTAAACCTTGGGTCCCTGTCAGACACAATTGAAACTGGGAATCCATGTAAACGAACTATCTCCCTGAGATAAAGCTCCGCATACTGCGTCATGAAGAAAGTCGTCTTCACTGGTAAAAAATGCGCCGATTTAGTGAGTCGGTCCACTATAACCCAAATAGAATTCGATCCTCTGACTGATCTCGACAACCCAACCACAAAATCCATAGTAATGTTCTCCCACTTCCACTCGGGAATGAGGAGTGGCTTAACCAGTCCTGCTGGTCTCTGATGTTCAGCTTTTACTTGCTGACAAGTGAGACATTCTGATACGAATCTACGGATGTCTCGCTTCATCCCTGGCCACCAATACAATAACTGTAGGTCTTTGTACATCTTGGTGCCTCCTGGGTGAATGGAATACGGAGATGCGCGTGCCTCTGTCAAAATATCCTGTTTGATCGAACCAACACTAGGCATCCACATTCTGCCTCTGTATCTCACAATGCCGTCTGAAACTGTGTACAGCACACTGCCCTTGGCTTCATCTTTCAGTCTCCATTTCTGTAACTGCTCATCTGAAGACTGACCTGCTCGGATACGGTCTAGCAAACCAGATTTGACTATCAGATTAGACAGTCTAGGAGTTCTGCCCTCTCGATAAATCTCTAGACCAAATCTCTGAATCTCCGACTGAAGCGGTCTCTGAGCTGACAACTGAGCGACAAATGCCACTTTTCTACTCAAAGCGTCTGCGACAACATTAGCCTTCTCTGGATGGTAGCAAATTTCGCAGTCATAATCTTTCACAAGTTCCAACCATCGTCTCTATCTCATATTCAGCTCTTTCTGCATGAAGAAATATCTGAGACTCTTGTGGTCGGTGAAAATCTGACATTTCTAGCCGTATAGGTAGTGTCTCCAAATTTTTAGTGCGAAGACAACGGCGGCTAACTCAAGATCGTGCGTCGGGTAGTTCTTCTCGTGCACTTTCAACTGCCTAGAAGCATAAGCTATGACCCGACCCTGCTGCATCAATACTGCGCCTAACCCGAGCTTAGATGAATCGGTATATAGCACAAAGTCTCCTTGCCCTGATGGCGTGGCTAGGACCGGTGCTGAAATAAGAGCTTGCTTCAAAGTATCGAAGCTCTTCTGACATTCATCACTCCACACAAATTTGGCATTTTTCTTTGTCAGTGATGTGAGCGGCACTGCTATGGACGAAAATCCCTGAATAAACTTACGGTAGTAGCCTGCTAAACCCAAAAAGCTGTGGATTTCTGATGCATTCTTTGGCTCAACCCATTCCTTAACGGCTGCTACCTTCGCTGGGTCCACCTCAATACCACTGCTTGATACTATATGCCCCAAAAATGCAACTTTCTGCAACCAAAACTCGCACTTACTAAACTTTGCAAACAACTTACGGTTCTGCAAGGTCTGTAAAACTGTCCTCAAGTGTTGGCTATGCTCCTTATGGCTCTTCGAGTATATGAGAATGTCGTCAATAAACACGATGACGAACTGATCAAGGTAGGGCTGAAATACTCGATTCATGAGGTCCATGAAAATTGCTGGAGCATTTGTCAATCCGAATGGCATTACTAAGAACTCGTAATGCCCATACCTGGTTCTGAAAGCCGTCTTGTGAACGTCCGCATCCTTAACCTTCAGCTGGTGATACCCTGATCGAAGATCTATCTTAGAGAACACTGTAGCTCCCTGCAATTGATCAAACAAGTCTTTGATCCTAGGAAGTGGGTACTTATTCTTGATCGTTACCTTGTTCAGCTCTCGGTAATCGATGCACAGCCTCATACTTCCATCCTTCTTCTTTACAAACAGCACTGGTGCGTCCCCACGGTGAGAAACTCGGGCGAATAAACTCCTTGTCCAAGAGCTCCTGAATCTGCTGCTTAAGTTCTAACATCTCTGCTGGGGCTAATCTGTACGGTGCCTTAGAGATTGGCACTGTGCCTGGCATGAGATCGATTGCAACTCCACCTCGCTCTCTGGTGGAAGGCCTGTGATGTCGTCAGAAAAGACGTCTGGGAATTCTCTGACTACTGGCACATCTGATAGCGATGGAGTGGGCATGTCAGGTGCTGCGATGATGCTGGACAAGAAAGCCTGACACCCCTTAGAAATTAGTCTCCTCGCCTGCATGCACGAAATCATGCGAGGGAAACTCCTCCATCTAGCTGGCTCAAATAGGAACTGCTCCATGCCCAGCGGTCTGACCAACACTGATCTCTTCTGAAAATCGATCAGAACTCTGTTCTTTGTCAGCCAGTCCATGCCCAAGATGATGTCGAATTCTGGCATCAGCAATAGGATTAAATCTGAATATACTAGGTGGCCATGCAGTTCTAGATCGATATCTCTGACCACACTGGTAGCTAACAGCTCTTCCCCTGATGGGACTGTCACTGAAAAGTTCATGTCTAGGCCAATGAACTTGATGTCCAGATGATTAGCAAAAGTCTCCGAGATGAAGGAGTGAGTGGCTCCTGAATCTATCAGTGCCGTTGTTGCTAATCTCTTTACAAAAATATTGCCTGAGGGACATTAGCACAACCAACTAACTTATATCCCAAAATTACTAATTTAAACCTTAAGCATAGAGGAAACCTATATCTCAAGTTATTCAAAAATAATACTAGCACACTAATAATCCCAAGTAAAAATCTACATGCAAGGCAAAATAATACTGACTTGGGTAGGAAAGTTTACCGGTCAGTAATGTCGTGTCTGGATTCACCTCCTGCGCATGCATGGCGAATACTCTACCCTGAGTCGGCTGCTGCCACTGCAGGCACTATTTCAGCATGTGGTCACTAGCTCCACACTTGAAGCACTTGCCTGATCCGTATAAGCATTGCCCTGGGTGCTGACGGTTGCACTTAGGACACACTGGGAAAATGACGGGCTTCTGAGGTGACCCCTGCTGCTGAATTGGACCCTTGCCCTTTGGTGGTCCCTGATACGGTTTCTTCCCTGGCGGCCCCTGATACGGTTTCTTGAACTAGGGCCTCTGATGCTGCTGATGCTGGTGCTGCGGCGCTTGATAGGGCCTCTTGCCCTGCCTGTCAGCCTCAATATCCCTCAAATCTTGTTCGGCCGCCAATGCTCTAGATACGGCGACGGCATAGCTAGTAGGGCCAGCTACTCTCACATCGCGGCGCAGGATCGGCTACAAACCATTCAAGAAGTGCCTCAACTTTGCATGGACATCATTCACAATGAGGGGTACGAAGTGACACCCTCTCTCAAACTTCCTAAAAAATTCTGCCACGCTACTGGCTCCCTGCCGTAGCGTCATAAACTCGCTGGTGAGTCTGGATCATACCTCTTCAGTGAAGTACTTGGAGTAAAAGACCTCCTTGAAACCATTCCATGGCAGTACCTGCAAGTTAACTGCCACTGATGCACTCCCCCACCATAATCTGGCGTCCCCTGTCAGAAGGAACGTGGCGCATCTGACCCTATCTGCATCGGTCAGTTCCATAAAGTCAAAGATTACCTCTATGGACTTAATCCATCCCTAAGCTAGCATCGGGTCAGTGGTACCCGAAAACTCCTTAGGACTCATCCTCCTAAACCTTTCGTACACTGCTTCCGGTTGGGGTCTCGTCCCTGCACCTGTTGCTGTAGCCTGGTTCCCCGCAAGTTGGGCGAAGAACTGCGTCATGCTCGCAAGCATCTGTGCCTGCATGTCTGGAGGTAGAGGTGGAGGGTTGGCCCTCTCCTCAATTCGAGGATCTCTGTCCTCCTCCCTGGCTTCCCGGTCAATCACACTTCTAGGAGGCATATTGTTCCAGTAAATTACCCAACACGTAACCCAACATGCCTGAATGTAATACAAAAACATAAGATGCACGTACTTTGAATTTTACAGGTAAGCATGCTGAAAACATGATTTGATGCTTACTACATAACATAATTCAAAACTTTAAAACTTACAGACTTGAGGTGTGACTTCGTGAGCTTCTTGCGACTGGCAGTAGGCGTAACCCTTTACAAGAACACGGCTCTGATACCAACTGTAGCGTACCGTATTTTCATACTTAAAAAAAATGCGGAAGAATTAAAAATTTTCTTAAATGTAAACATCCATACGGTCGTCACTCAACATTCATAAAAATAGATCTCAAAATCATCTGTCACCAATAAAATTTTGCTAAAAGAAACTGTCTCAAAATATTTCGTATCCAGATATTTAAAAATCAGAGTATTTTGAAACTTTGCATAAAACCTAAGCATTGCGGTCCTCGGGTCTAGCCTTCCACTCAGTCCAAGCCTGCCCCTTGGTCGCCACCTCCTGTCTCCTCAACATAGTCACCTGCATCGATCAAGTCTAGTGAGTCTAAAGACTCAACATGTATAAACTGGGATAACGAGTACTACTTAATAAAATCGCATGCATCTTAAAAATAGAACGTACATAACTTGAAACTTGAACTTGCATAATAAACTTGAACATACGTACGTACATAACTAGACGTGACATCAACATAAACTTTCATAAACATACTGCATACTTGAACATACATAACTTCATCAATTTGCGTAGAGGATGTTTCAAAGCAAGTGACCCATAACATAATAAACGCCTGATCAGACAAACCACAGTACTGGGCTGACAGGGACGTATCCACTGCCACATACATGAGATCCCCGTTCATAATTTAACGGGCTGGTTGGTCCCCGTTAATAATTTAACGCTTTCCAATCCTAAACATAATTTGGTCACAAGACATTTAGCATACCTCCAAAAACTTAAAATATTTTCTTTGCACGTCATCATACTTACTTGGCGTTGAGGGATTCGTTGGATCTCACTTGGGGCCGCTACTGCACATACTACCATGAATTTAAATACTAAACTTGTATGTCTTAAACGTAGGTACTCGAGCTCACCACCAAAGTGAATAAGTAGCTTAGGACATTCTAGCTCGCTACTGGCTTGACCTCGTTTAATCATCGTACTAAACCATGACGTAAAACCACAAAACAAATCCTATATTTGTACACAAATAAATTTTAACCATAGTGCTAAACCATGATATAGAACCCCGAAGCAAATCCTAAAATTTTTTTAAAATTTTTTTTTTAAAAGGGTGTACACGGACCCCGTGTACGGGTCCAGGGTAGACTATGGGAATTCGTATTTTTTAAGGAAAAGGACACTGGACTCCGTGCCGGGGTCCGGGTACCCTCTGTCTTTGCAAATTCAAGAAAATTCGCTAACTTAATCTTTCACCCATTCAATCCAAGCTTAAGGACCATGAACCAACATCTCTAGACTCATCCTAGGATGTTATTACATTGATTCAAACCTGTAAAAACGCCCCAAACGTCCCTAAGCATCAACGATTAATTCCAACACAACAATAACTCGTAATTAGGCATCGTTTCGCTTCCTACGACTTCTATTACATCCCAAGCCCAAACCCGACCCAAACGAACCACCAAATAACACCTAAATACATCTCGTAACATATATTAATGCAGTAGCACAAGCCCGGCGATGTCCAACGAAGACTGCAACAAATAACTTCAAGAACACACTTTACATAAAAGTCGCAGCTTGAGCAGTCCCACGAAAAACGTCATAACTCACTCGATTTTTGACCAAAAATTTCGAATTTATATCAAATCGAAGGTATCAAAACGTTCTACGTTTTTCCCGTTGAAAGATTTCTCAAAATCTTGATCAAAAATTCGCAGTAACTCAAAATACAGTGAAAAACGAGATTTCATATCTAAAAACTCTTTCAAAACGCATCGATAAATTTCCTGCTCAAACTACTACACATCATACGTGGATTTTACACATAAAAATAACGCAACATATACTATGACATGATCGATGTAGAAAAGAGAGATTATATGTGCCTTTTGATATCAAACGTTACCGAAACGGCGATACCGAAGCGGAGAAGGATGCGAGGTTGATCCGGGACGAACGTGAGGCGATTTTCTTTGAAGAAAACACAACAAAAATTTGTTGGAATTTCAGAGAGAGGGGCGGCTGCTAAGTGCTCAAGAACCCTAATATTTTCTCTCAAAATTTTTAAGATAAAAATGGGTAGAATGAAGGGTGTGTGTGTGTGTCGTGTGTTTGTGGGTGAAAAAGCGTGTGTGTGTGTGAGTGGCGTGAGTTAGTGGGATAATTTAGGGAATTGATTAAAATAATTAACATGCTAGTCCAATACTAATTAAAAAGGTTAACTCAAATAATAAATTAGTTAAAATATTAACTATACTCATCTTTAAACAAAATCCCCTAATAAAATAAAGTGCACACTTGTTCCAAACATCGTCACCGGTCTCTTCCTCGATCCCAACTCAAATAATCGCCTGAAATATGAAACTTGAAAGAAATTCTAACGTGCGTCACATAAACATGAATAATTAAAACAATGCATTTAAATAAATCATGCACCGCTAAAATCAATATAAAATTGATTTAAATTATTTAATAATTAAATAAATGCATGGGTTATACGTGTACTGAATTTGAGCACTACATATGAACTGGAAGTAACGAATAATACGTAATAAAACCACATGCAACTTCAAAATAGAGCGTACATATTTAAACTTGAACTTGCAATAAACTTGAACAACATACATATTATAGACGTGCCATAACGTGAAACTTTTATCAACATGCTTGCACACTTGTACTTACATAACTTCATATTGCGTAGAGGATGTTTCAAAGCAAGTGACTGACCGACGAATTCGGTTGGGATTAATTCTAGCAAGCGGACTAGGTCAAGTTATAGTAAATGGACGAACAGTCCAAGTATCGATCCCACAGAGAACTATTATTTAATTACTAAGATTCGATTATTTTATTTAATCTAGGCAAACAAGAACGAGCGATTGATTATTATTTCAACTAAGTGAATTTTTAAACGAATTTATTCTAATTTAATAACTAAATCAATTACCAGAGAAGCTTGGAACGTGGGGTTTTTTTTTTCAAATTTAAATAGAATGATCGGGAACACACAACGGTAACAAACTCTGATCAAATTCAAGCACGGGGATTATTCGACTAGCAATTATTCGTAGTCACGATGTAATCCTCTAATTTAATTATAAATCTATTTCTAGAATTTATAATCCTATTTTCATTTAACAGTCCAATTATTTCTAATTGAATTTAATTAAACAGAAACGCATGCATCAACGATAGAATTACAGCTGTCACCTAAAATCGCACACTGAAACCGAATACTATTTCTAGTCGGTTTAACTGTGTGTTGATTAATATTTTTGAAGCTATTTCCAATCTATTCCCTTTCGAGTCAAGATCGAACAACAAACATGCAATTAATTGGCCAAATCAAAAGCACGAAAATTACGCAAACCTTAATCATTAACATGAAATAACTGATGAATTAAATGATCCATCGAATAAACCAAATCAGTCGTTTGTCCCTATCGTGGTCCCGATCACAAGAAAAACTACTCCATAAATTCAAAACTAAAATCAAATTTATTGTTTGAATTCATGTCTAAAAATAAGAAAATAAAAGAGAAGAGAAATCTCAATGATGGTGCGCGGATCTTGCATGTAAATTGAACTGTCTTTTTCTCTCGTTTCTCCCAAGTCTTCGCCGTCTTCAAGAGTCCCAAAGTCGCGCCTTTTTTTTTTCTAAAAGTCGGCTCCCTTCAATTCTGAACAACCCTTGTTTTGTCTCGTTTTTTTCCTTTTATTCCTTTCCAGATCACGAGCAAATCTTCGCCAAAATTTCGATCTGATATTGCGCACACGGACCCCATGCCTGCATCCGGAGAGGGGTCCGTGTAGATTCTGGATTTTTTCTTTCTCGAGGATGGCTGACACGGACCCCGTGCAGGGGTCCGTCTGGAGATCCGTGCAGACACTGTAAGTTGGGTTCTCGGGTGATGAGGGGTACGGACCCCGTGTAGGGGTCCGTCAACAGGTCTTTGTAGCCTCGGTTTTTGTTTTCTTTGGGGTTGATGTACACGGACCCTTTGACGGGGTCCGTTCTCTGGGTCCGGGTGCTTTCTTGTGAAGTTTTCCTATTTTTCCGGGTATTTCGTGACATGGCACTGCGAGCTTGACTTTTCTTTCATTTCTTTGGCTTTCCTCCTCTTTTGGTCAAACCTACAATTTGCCATAATAGTACGAATTAAGCGCAAAACTCGGAATAAAACATGCCAGATAAGCACGAATACGACAAAATAAGATCCCTAAAATGCTATATAATTCGTGCTTATCAGTGACCCATAACATATTTCGCCTGATCAGACTAAACCACAGTACTGGGCTGACAGAGAAGATGCACTGCCACATACATGAGATCCCCGTTCATAATTTAATGGGTGGATTGGTCCTCGTTCATAATTTAACGCTTTCCAATCCTGATCTAAACCCGTTCATAATTTAACGGGGTGGAGAGGTCCTCGGCCACGTTCACCGACTTCCAAATCCATTCATAATTTGGTCACAAGACATTTAGCATACCTCAAAAACTTAAAATATTTTCTTTTGCACGTCAACATACTTACTTGGCGTTGAAGGATTCGTTGGAGCTCGCTTGAGGGCCGTTGCTGTAACATACTAACATGAATTCACACTCTTAATTTGCATAACTTAGACGTAGTAATCATGCTCACACACAAACTCATTCATTTCCTTAGGACATTCAAAAATTCCCTTGACTCGACCTTGTTAAAACAGTGCTAAACTATGACATCGAACCTCAAAGCATTCAACCTAAATTTTTCCCAAAAGCAAGTACACAGACCCCGTGCCAGATCCGGCTCCGGGTCCGTGTAGGTACTGTAAAATGTGTGTGTGCAGAAAAAGGAAGACACAGACCCCGTGCTTAGGTCCGTGTAGGGGTCCGTGTAGACTCTGTAAAAACACACCGAAAATAAGGAATGCACGGACCCCGTGTCAGGGTCCGTGTACCTGCGAAAAGTGCAAACTCACGAAATTTCAATACACGCGATGCTTATCATTCTAGACTTGATTGTACGGACCATGAACCGACACTTCGAGACCCATCTTAGGATGCCACTACTTCAACTTAAGCCTATACAATTGTCCAAAAACAACCACGCATAACAAGTACACAATAAACCCGCAAACACGATCTTTGACAACAAAACGATTATATACGACTATTCATTCTCCCAAGTGCATAACGACACGAAACGAAATGTCAATAACCATCCTAACATCAATAACAATATACCTATACGCAGCAGCAATTACCCGTCGATACCCAACAAAGCCTGCAACAATAAAATTTCAAGAACGCATTTATAAACATATTTTTCAGAAAACGCAGTTCGAGCATTCCCACGAAATGATCATAACTCACTCAATTTTTATCCAAATAATTCGAATTTACTGTCAAATCGAAGGTATCAAAAAGTTCTAAAATTTCCGTGTTAAAAGTATTCTCAGAATCACGACCGAAAAATCGCAGTATTTAAAAGGACAACAAAAAAGTGATTTTAGATCTGAAAATGGTTTAAAAAATGATATAAGCATCATTGCTCAAACTTCTACGCATCACACATGTATTTTTACGCATAAATAACAACACAACGCATAATATGACGAGATTGATGCAGAAATAATAGAATATACGTGCATTTGATATGAGAAACTCACGATACGACGATACCGAAGCGGAGAAAGATGCGAGGTTTGATCCAGGACGATCGTGGCACAAAAATCTTGCGATGAAATTAAAGAAAAGTTGCTGGAAAATTTTGGAGAAGGGGCGGGTGCTTCAAACTTGAGGAACCCTAGGTTTTGCTCTCAAATTTCTGAAAATAAAATGTGTAGGTGTGTGTTGTGTGTTTTGGTGTGTGTAAAAATATGTAAGTGTGTGTGAGTGCGTGTAACGTGTGTGTGTTTTAATTAGGAGTAATTGGTGCTAATTTAACTAATTAAAAATGCTAACAAAAGTTAACTCACACTAATTTAACCAAACTCCTCAATTAAAAATAAGTACACACAAATTTTAATTTTTAAAATCTTAAAATCACCTAATAATTAAATTAGGCTATAAAATGCTAAACTAAATAAATTATTTAAAATTCCCCAACCTCAACTTAAAAATATAAATACCTTAATTAAAAATTGCCAAACTCGTCACCGGTCTCTATTCCTCGATCCCGCCTCGAATAATCGCCTGAAACATGACACTTGAAAAACATATTAATGTGCGTCACATAAACATTAAAATCATGCAATTTAAATTAATCATGCATCACTAAAAATCATTTTAAACTTAAATAAAATATTTAAAAATTAAATAAATGAATGAGTTATACATGTAATGATTTTTTGGGCACTACATATTTCCAACTCGTTTACCCATCTCAATCGTCCTATTCATGACTGAGGTCTGAATTTGATGATAATCAGACATGAAAGTAACTTAACATCATATCAACTTAGTAATAGAGCTAACTGACAAAATATTGAATTGAAATTGGGGCACAAATAATACCTCAATGATCACATGATAAAGAAACTATATCAATACGTGTCAAGAACTGTAACATTATTTGGCAACCATATGGGCATGGAAAATGATTAGAAAGATTGAAACAAAGACAATTAACAACAAATATGGTGTGTTTCCCTTGTATTCAAGATCCAATCAGTATGTAGAATAGAAGAAGGTGACAAAATAGTACCATGAAAGCATGATACAGAAAGTTCCCCACCCTGCTGCGATTCCTGACTGGATACATAACCAATCTGAAGGTGAGAAGTGAGGAAAGCAATGAGCTGCGACATTGTCCAGGAGTTAAGGCATCCCCGAAAGTAAAGCGCGTACCAGGAAGGAGAAGAAGAGGACTCTACTCTGACATGCATTCTCTTTCCCCGTCTGTTGTTGTTTGGGATGACTGAGTGGATAGCCATGAAGCTTATTACACTTGTCCTCCGTGTGCCCTTGAGCCTGACAAAAATTGCAAATTAATCATTTTTATCTCGTTTATCATTATTATCATACTTACCTCCCATAGAAGCTGAAAACTCCTCACAACAGCCATAGTTGAGAAATTAGGCAACGAATTTTTCTGGAGTTTTTAATTAAGAATGTCACGCCCCGGGACGGGGGTTGGTTGACACCGGCGTTGCTCTCCAATATTCATTCGAAAACAACAAGCCTCAAAAGTACAGAATTTCAGAAACCCGTCTTTTATTCATAATACTGAATATTCAATGTCTGATACTACTCAATTAATAATGTTTTACAGCGGAAATGTAAAACCAAATATTACAGTATCTTAAGAGATGCAGCGGAATATAATAAACGTGAACTGAGAATAACAGTCTTCTTCACCAGCCCCAGAACTGGATCTGCTCTTCTTCTTCTAACATTTCTTCAGTACTCTTATCTGAGATGGGTTTGGTGGGTGAGTGATATGATTGTCACTCAGTAAGCAGGGTCGGGATTAACTCCCAGTTTTCGAAAATCATTTTAATACAGAAACAGTAATACAATAATATACAGAAACTCGTATTTCATAACAGAAATCAGAATTCAGAATTTGCAGGTTTCAGAACAGAAATCAGAATTAGTAAGCACTGAGCACGTTAGTGAATTTCATGGCTAAACTGATATCAGTCCCCTATATGTTCTCTCCTCTAAAGGGTGAGGCCAGAAATGTTCAGAATATATATTCCTACCATTAGTTCACTAGGAAGTTTCAGTGCTTCAAAATCAGAAATCAACATACAGAAACTGAACTTTAACACAGAATTATCAAACAGATTTCAAGATATTTATATGTAAGCCCACTTACAGTAATTTGCTGGAGAGTTTCAGTTGAATTCTGGAAATAGGCTTGCTCTCGCTACTGCTTTCTACTGCCCGAAAATAAGCACTTTCTTATCTCAAATATTTCAAGTGATAATTCAAGATTTGTGTAACACCAATTCAGAGGTGGAGGGTGCTATTTATAGGCACATATTCTAACTGTTAGCTTCCCATTTAATGGCCATAATCTGCCATTAGCAACCTTTATTCCATGATAAATGCTTCAGTTACAACTCAATAGCTGAATCAGTAACTGTCTGCTGGAATTCGCTCTTCTGCTGCTGGATTTGTCTGCTGGATTCGGTCTGCTGGATTTTATCATCTTCTGAAATATGAGTTGCTGCTGGAATTGTTGGCTTCTGTTGAAATTGGCCAGCTGCTGCTACTGCTGGAATTTCAGGTTCTCACATCTCTCCCTCCTTATGAGAAGTTTCGACCTCGAAACTTGGCTAAACATGATTCTCAAAGAGATAAGGATATTGTGCTCGCATCTTTTCTTCCAACTCCCAAGTGGATTCTCTTTCGGTGTGGTTGGACCATTGTACTTTGACATATGCAATAGTTCGCCGCCTCAGTACTTGGTCTTTGAAATCCACAATTCGAATCGGAATTTCTTCATACTTCAGCTCTTCATTTAGATTGCTCTCAATCAGAAGTGGTCTGGCCTCGAGAATATGACTAGGATCGGAAATATATCTCCTCAGCTGCAATACGTGGAATACATTGTGAATTCTTGACATGTCGGGTGGAAGTGCTAATCTATAAGCAAGTGTTCCCACTTTCTCAAGAATTTCAAATGGTCTGACGTATCTGTGATTTAGTTTCCCAGCCTTATTGAATCGGATTACACCCTTCATGATGACACTTTCACATATGCCTTCTCTCCAACTTCAAATTCCACGGGCCTTCTTTTCATGTCCGCCCAGCTTTTCTGTCGATCTTGTGCAGATTTTAGTCTCTCCTTGATCACATCAACTTTATCCACTGTTTCTTGGATTAGTTCGGGTCCAACGATGGATTTTTCCCCTACATCATCCCAATACAGTGGTGATCGAAATTTTCGTCCATACAGAGCTTCGTATGGTGCCATTCCAATGCTGCTGTGGTAACTATTATTGTATGCGAACTCGATTAAGGGCAGATGTTCGCTCCAATTACCACTGAAGTCTAGAGCACATGCTCTCAGCATATCTTCTAGAGTTTGAATTGTCCGCTCTGTCTGGCCATCGGTCTGAGGATGATAGGCCGTGCTAAGAGTAATTTTGGTTCCCATAGCTTGTTGAAAGCTCTTCCAAAAGCGGCATGTAAACCTCGGATCTCTGTCTGACAGTATGCTAGCTGGAACTCCATGCAATCGTACGATCTCATTCATGTACAATGTGGGTAGCTTGTCCAAATTATAATTCATGCGGACAGGTAAGAAATGTGCAGATTTTGTGCGTCTATCCACGATTACCCATATTCCGTCATGACTTTGTCTCTACTTTGGTAAACCAACTAAAAAATCCATGGAAATATGTTCCCATTTCCATTCCAGGATTTCTAATGGTTGAAGAAGTCCACCAGGTCTTTGGTGCTCTGCCTTGACTTGCTGGCACACGTGACACTTGGAAACAAATATTGCCACGTCTTTCTTCATTCCACTCCACCAAAAATTTTTCTTCAAATCTCTGTACATCTTGGTACTGCCCGGATGGACTGAAAATTTCGACTTATGTGCCTCAGACATTACTTCTTGTTGAAGATTATCGATGTCTGGTACGCACAATCGTCCTTTCATCCACAAGGTTCCTTTGTTATCCGTCTCGAAATCTGGTGATTTCCCTTCTTTAACTTGCTCTTTTAGTTTCACTAAAGTGGGATCTCTATCTTGACTCATCTTGATTGTCTCTCGAAGACATGGTTGTGCTGAAAGTGATGTCAGGATCACCTTACTAATATTCTTTCAACTTAAAGCATCTGCTACTTTGTTGGCTTTGCCTGGATGGTAGCTTATTGTCAAGTCGTAATCCTTCATGAGTTCGATCCATCGTCTTTGTCTCATATTTAGTTCCTTTTGAGTGAACAAATATTTGAGACTTTGGTGATCGGTGAAAATCTCACACTTGGCCCCATAAAGATAGTGTCTCCAAATCTTTAGTGCGAACACAACTGCAGCTAATTCAAGGTCATGTGTTGGGTAAATCTGTTCATACGGCTTCAACTGTCTTGACGCGTATGCAATCACCCTTCCCTCTTGCATGAGTACACATCCTAAACCTTCTTTGGATGCATCACTATAGACGGTGTAGTCCTTACCTTCCATAGGTAATACTAGCACTGGTGTGGATGTAAGCTTCTTCTTCAAAGTCTCGAAGCTTTGCTCACATTTTTCACTCCATTGAACTTAGAGTTCTTCTGTGTGAGCTTGGTGAGAGGTATGGCTATTGAGGAAAATCCTTCAACAAATTTTCGGTAATAGCCTGCTAGTCCCAAGAAGCTTCGTACCTCTGTCACATTCTTTGGTGTAGGCCAATCCGAGATTGCCTCCACTTTCTTAGGGTCCACAGATACTCCTGCTGCTGATATTATGTGTCCCAAGAATGCGACGCTCTCTAGCCAGAATTCGCATTTCTTGAACTTGGCGTATAGTTCCTTTTCTCTCAACTTCTGTAGGGTGAGACGAAGATGTTCTTTGTGGTCTTCTTCACTTGACGAATATACTAGAATATCGTCGATGAATACCACAACAAACTTGTCTAAAAATGGTTTAAACACTCTGTTCATGAGATCCATGAACACTGCCGGAGCGTTTGTTAATCCGAACCGCATCACTGTGAACTCATAGTGTCCGTACCTTGTCCTGAAGGCTGTCTTTGAGATATCGTCTGATTTGACCTTCAATTGGTGGTAGCCTGACCTTAAATCGAGCTTGGAAAAGACTGAAGCTCCTTTGAGTTGGTCAAACAAGTCATCTATCCTTGGAAGCGGGTACTTGTTTTTTATTGTGATCTTGTTCAGCTCTCTGTAATCGATACACATCCTCATACTTCCGTCCTTCTTCTTTACAAATAAGACAGGAGCTCCCCACGGAGATGCGCTTGGTCGGATTTGCTTTTTGTCCAACAAATCTTGAAGTTGCTCTTTGAGTTCTTTTAACTCTGCTGGAGCCATTCGGTATGGTGCTTTTGAGATTGGTGCAACATTGGGTACTAAATTAATCTCAAATTCCACCTCGCGGTCGGGAAGTTCGCCAGGGAGTTCTTCAGGAAAGACATCCGGGAATTCTTGTACTATCGGAATCTCTTCTAGCGTAAGTGCGGTTTCTTTCTTTACCTCGCTTAACATAGCTAGGTAAACTTCTTCTCCACTTTTCATGGCTTTCCAAGTTTGAGAAGCAGAAAGAAGAGTCTTTCGTTCTTTGGTCTTGCCACGAAATAATAGTTTCTCTTGGTGTGGAGCTTGGATAGTTACCGTCTTTCCATGACAGTCTACTAAAGCATGATTCTTGGCTAACCAATCCATTCCAAGAAT
This sequence comes from Primulina eburnea, assembly GCF_022965805.1. Lineage (NCBI taxonomy): Eukaryota > Viridiplantae > Streptophyta > Magnoliopsida > Lamiales > Gesneriaceae > Primulina > Primulina eburnea. Next base: position 8,543,767 of record NC_133111.1, read on the forward strand.
TACGTCGAATTCCACCATGTTTATTTGAATCAGATTTGCCTTGAACTTCTGATCTTCTATGAGAACACTAATATCCCGATATAGAGTGCGAGTTTCTAAAATTCGATTTGCAAGAGTTGCTACTCTATATGGTTCTTCTAAGTTATCAGGCTTAGCTCCTAGCCTCTTGGAAAATCTCTTAGACATGAATGAATGCGTAGCACCACAATCAAATAACGCATAAGCAGGTATATTATTGATCAGAATGGTACCGGCTACGACATCATTTGAGTTGTCCGCCTCTTCTTGAGTGATAGCATAGACTCGAGCATTGGGCTTGTTCTCCTGAGGCTTGTGTGGAGTTGTTCCTCCTGCTGGTCCGTTCCTTGGATCTGGAAGAGGACATTGAGCAATGCGATGGTCCATCTTTCCACAACGGAAACAAGCTCCAGAATTCCTACGACATTCACCAGTGTGTGTGAATCCGCAAGTTTGGCACTTGACTCCTTCTTTGTTTGATTGAGAAGAAGTGGTTCCTTTGGATGGAGCACTGGTAAATTGGTTGTTTGCAAACCTAGGCCTCTTGACTTGCTGGCCCGATTGATACTGGCTTGGCTGAGGACGTTTGAGTTTGTTCTCGCCTTCACGCCTCTTGATGTCATTCTCAACCCTGATGGCGGCTCCCATCAATTCCTCAAAACTATTGGGCTCGATAACGGCAAGGGCAGATTGAATACGGCTGTTCAATCCCTTCTTGAAGCAATGCATCTTCAAGACTTCGTCTCCCATTATGGTTGGGGAGTAAGTTCCCAATTAATGGAACTTAGATGAATACTCCACCACAGTCATGTTTGGTTCTTGAACCAAGCTTTCAAATTCTGACAGCTTTTGCACTCGAACTGCTGTCGGAAAGTACTGCCTCAGGAATGCCTCTCGGAACCTTTGCCAAGTGATAGGTCCCGCCTCTAACATAGCTGGTGAGACTCCTTCCCACCATTTGGCAGCTTTATCGACAAGAAAAGGTGTAATCACCTCTACTCTGATCCTTTGGGGAACCTCAAGTAGTCGAAGATGATTTTCCACCTCTTTCATCCAATTTTGTCCGACCTCTGGACCGGTGCTTCCATCGAAGTTAGGGACTCTTGCTCTTCGGAGAGCCTCATAATGTTGCTTAGTCCCATTCTGAGCTGGAGGTGGTGGTGGTGGCTGGTTAGCATTAGGGTTCACTAGTTGCCACAATCGTGGCTATCGCCATTAAATCCACTTGGTTGAGGCCAACTGCTGGTGGATGTTGTTGTTGTTGTTGTTGTTCATTCTCATTGTTGCGGTTGTTGTTACGGTTGTTGTAGCGAGGGTTGCGGTTGTTTCTCACTGGTCTTCCGTCCATTTCCTACAATTATGAAAGTTCTAAGGTTGATGACAGAATAGAGACTAAAAAAAAGAATCACAATGATTGAGTAATTGCTCCAAAATTAAATATGAACCAATGGATAGAAATAATCTTTTATTGATTCTTCAAGAAAGTGCAATTACAAATGAACTTTGAAAATGAAACAGAAATGTAAATGGGACAAGTGTCACAGGACTAATACTAATGTTCTAATCTATCACTTCTCCCAAATCTAAATCCATATGATCCTCTTCAACTTCCTCTTCTTCTTCTTCGGGATCCTCCTCGGGTTCATTTTCATGGTTGGCTATTACTGCTTCGAGATGTTCAATATGCCCATGCAGAACCGCATTCTGGTCGCTAAGAACTTCAACAGTATCTTGCAACTCTTGAATCTGAGCATTAGTCTGTGCACTATACTGATTAATGAATTTGCAGGTTTCAGAACAGAAATCAGAATTAGTAAGCACTGAGCACGTTAATGAATTTCATGGCTAAACTGATATCAGTCCCCTATATGTTCTCTCCTCTAAGGGGTGAGGCCAGAATCAGAATCAGAATTCAGAAATGTTCAGAATATATATTCCTACCATTAGTTCACTAGGGAGTTTCAGTGCTTCAAAATCAGAAATCAACATACAGAAACTGAACTTTAACACAGAATTATCAAACAGATTTCAAGATATTTATATGTAAGCCCACTTACAGTAATTTGCTGGAGAGTTTCGGTTGAATTCTGGAAATAGGCTTGCTCTCGCTACTGCTTTCTACTGCCCGAAAATAAGCACTTTCTTATCTCAAATATTTCAAGTGATAATTCAAGATTTGTGTAACACCAATTCAGAGGTGGAGGGTGCTATTTATAGGCACATATTCTGACTGTTAGCTTCCCATTTAATGGCAATAATCTATCATTAGCAACCTTTATTCCGTGATAAATGCTTCAGTTACAACTCAATAGCTGAATCAGTAACTGTCTGCTGGAATTCGCTCTTCTGCTGCTGGATTTGTCTGCTGGATTCGGTCTGCTGGATTTTATCATCTTCTGAAATATGAGTTGCTGCTGGAATTGTTGGCTTCTGTTGAAATTGGCCAGCTGCTGCTACTGCTGGAATTTCAGGTTCTCATAAAGAAAATTGAATCATACGATAGTACTGAATTAACAGCTATATCAAAGTTTGGCATATGCTATTTTCATTTTGTTGTTCCAAACATCATTTTTTTCTAGATATTTCAGAAAGTTTATACTCCATACAATAAATGAAAAAAATAAAAACTTGGACGTCGTCCAACGAGATAACTAAATTAGAAATCCGAGATAGAATTCTATATATCAAGAAACATGTTTGCCAGTAGCATGTTTTTTTTTATCTATTGTGTGACATCCCCCCTCAAGCTTGGAGTAGGTTGAGTACTAATCATAGATTGGACATCAGAAAACGATGTTGGTCAGAGCCTAACATCAGCTGGTTGAAAGTGAATGGAGATATGAGATGTGACACCAACTTGAGCATGTGGGCGAACCACTGGCAACAGCAATCGGCAAGAGGCATCAAACAGAGACTGTGTTGGCAGCAGGGGAAAATGTATCGTGATAATCTATCCCATATTACCGCGTGTACTGTACCCCTTGGAAACAAACCGAGCTTTGAATTTGTTAGCACTACTATCTGCATTATACTTGATTTAATAAATCCAACGGCACCCAATTGTCTTCTTGCCCAGAATAATTGGTACCATTGCCAAAGTTTTGTTGGCTTCAAAGGCCTCAATCTCAACAGCCATAGCCTTTTGCCAATGTGGATCAGTGGAGGCTTCTTTATGTATTTGAGTTCAGACAGTTAAGAGATCGAAGCAGAAAGGACCGATATTTTGGAGTTATATGATTATAGTCAAGGTAGTTAGATATATCATATTTTTTGTTGGAAGATGAGATAGTTATAGCAGTACATATAAAGTCTTTTGTCCAATTGGGTGGTTTGGGTTGTCTGGAAGATCGCATAGGAGCAAAAAGAGATGAAGGTTGAGGTGTATTTCTATGCGAGGAGGAAATCAGTGGAGATGATGAGACATCATAATCAGAATCCAAATCGTGATGTTGATGAAATATGGCATAAGAAGTTGGGATTTTTGCAAAGGGGATAAATCTTCATGGAAAGTCACATCCCGGGAGACGATAAATGTTTGGTTGAATGGTCAAGAAATTTAAAATACCCTTTTCATGAGGTGGAAAACTAAGGAAACATACGAGGTTGCTCGAACATCGAATTTATGATTGGGGCAAGATTGGTTGCTTAACAAAGACCATCCGACACTTTAATATGATAAAATGTTGGGGATTTTTTGAAGAGGACTTCAAAGAGAGTTTTGTTCGCGAGTAATGGAGTTGGAGTGCGATTGATCAAATATGATGCATGAAAAACAGTCTCTTCCTAATATAAGTGAGGAATTGATCCTTGTAACTTGAGAGCTCGAACAACATTGAGAATATGTCGGTGCTTGCATTCAATATTCTCATTTTGTTGTGGTGTGTACGGCCCCAAACTCTGATAAATGATTCCAAAAGATGTAAAGAAAGCGATACACATGATGTTAAAAAATTCAGAGACATTATTTGATCGGATGGTCTAGATTTTTGGCTCTGGAACTGAGAAGCGACAACCGAAAAAGCTTGTTTAAGGATGTGAAGAGTATCATATTTGAATTGCATCGAGAACACCCATATCAACCTCGAAAAGTCATCAACTAGAGTAAAAAAATATTAAGCTCCTTCATGAGTGGCTACATGATATGGACCCCATTTATCCACGTGGACAATATGGAAACAATAAGGGGATCTATGTTGCTTTACACAAGGGAACACTGCTAGAGTTTGCTTAGCAATTGGACATATATGGCAATGGCGTGTGAGCTTATTTTGTAAAGTGAAAGCTAACCATTATAATCTAGCAACATACATGTGGCCAAATCTTTTATGCCAAAGATCAATGTTATCAGTTGAAACATTATAAGTGGCTAAATGTTTTGATAAAGAAGTCACTTGAGTACTAGAGGAAATATACAGTGGTTTCCTGTTATCAGCAGATCGAGGGATTGGCAAGGTAATGCAAGCCATCTTTAAGTAAACCAATCGCCATTATCTTCCCAGTCAAGAGTTCCTAAAACAAACAAAAACATATATAGAAAAGAATACAACACAACACTTGTTGTCCTTGGTAAATTGATATATGGATAGAAGATTAAATTTGAAGTTAACAACATGTAGCACTTTGGGTCAGGCACAAAGTGATGACAGCTGAAGTGAACCAGTAAAGATATTGGGGTGGAATTTCCATTTGGTAAATAAACTAATCCAGTTGAAGAAGGGCATGGTTGCCGCTTTTGAAGGCCCGTAGAGGTACCTGAAATATGAGAATTTTCACCACTATCCAACATCCAGTCATAGTTAGCTATAATGGACATTGGGCTAGTGATCGTACCTGCTAAATTTACTGATGTGATTCTTCTTGACAAACAAGGAACTATGCCTGACTCACTGAAGGAAGTGGATTCATTATGAGAATCTGACTTTGAGTTGCACTATAACTATCATTAAGGCACTTTGAGTTGCACTCTCCTAAACACAGAAAAAGGCATCAGATTAATACTCGCACCAAGATCACATAGAGCTTTATGAAAATTAATGTCACCAATAATGCAAGGTATAGAGAAACTCCCTGGATCTTTTTGCTTAGGAGGCATCTTGTTTTGAACTAAAGCGGAGCAATTTTCAGTCAAATTCACCGTCATATGATCTTCTAGCTTCCGCTTATTCGCTAAGATATCTTTCAAGAATTTTGCATAACTTGGCATATTCATTAAAGCATCAGCAAAAAGAATGTTAATATGCAATTTTTTAAATACCTCAAGAAATTTACCAAATTGTGCATCTAATTTAGCTTTCTTCATTGCTGCAGGAAAAGGTGGAGGGATAACAATTTTATTTTGTGCAATAGGTGTAGATGTAGAGTTAGAAGACTTATCTCCTCGAGTTTCCACCTCATCCTCACCGTGCTTGGTCTTTTCTTCACTAGACTCGAGTGCTTTTCCACTACGCAATTCCACAGCCTTCACATGTTCTCTTGGGTTAGTTTCTGTGTTGCTTGGCAAAGTTCCTTGCTCCCTATTAGCAATCAACTTAGCCAATTATCCGATTTGATTCTCTAACCCCTTTATGGATGCATCTTGATTCTGAAATCTCTTCTCTGTTGCAGAAATAAATTTAGTCATCATTTGCTCTAAATTGGACTTCTCCTCCCGAGGCGGCCCTGGCTTGAATCCTTGGTGCATCCCATATGGTGGACCTCTTTGTTGGCGATTTTGGCTGTTTTGGCCTCCCCACGAAAATTTTGGGTGATTCCTCCATCCCGGATTGTATGTATTCGAATAAGGGTCATTTCTAGGACGGTTCTGGAATCCCACTTGTTTCACCGGTGCTCCCTCAGGCACATAAAATGGATTGCCATCTTGGCAATCCTGCACGTCATGCTCACCCCCACACTTATCACAGAAAATTTCTTGCAGACGCATAGCCGACCCACTCATGCTCATCCCATCAATCTTTCTATTCAAAGCCTCTAACTGTGCTGAAACCGCCGATAAATCATTAACTTGATTAACTCCAGCACCTCATCTCTGCCTATCAGACTGAGGATGATAGCTACTCGCAGCCATCTCCTCCAATAACTCATATCCTTCCTCAGCCGTCTTTCTCAGTAAGTTACCACATGCAGCAGCATCTATCATAGTACGGTTAGGAGTAATCAGACCATAGTAGAAAGTTTGAACAACTAACCCAAGCGGTAGCTCATGGTGTGGACATCTCCTCAACAAGTCCTTGTAGCGCTCCCATGCCTCGTAAAGTGACTCGTTCTCATATTGAGCAAACGTAGTAATGTCGGCTCTAAGCTTCATAGTCTTCGACGGAGGAAAGTACTTGATCAGGAATGCCTTTGCCATATCCTCCCATGTAGTGATAGACCCTACAGGCAAACAGTTTAACCACGACTTAGCTTTATCTTTCAGTGAAAATGGAAATAAGCGCAAACGAACAGCATCATCAGACACGCCATTAAACTTAAAAGTATCACAAATTTCAAGAAAGTCAGCTATATGAGAATTAGGGTCGTCAAGTGCACTTCCCCCAAATTGAACAGTGTTCTGAATCATCTGGATGATAGCTGGCTTGATCTCAAACTGATTAGCTCGGATGACTGGTCTTACGATGCTTGGACGTGCTCCATCAAGAGACGGCTGTGCATAATCCAACATTGGAATGCGACGTGGTATCTCAACTTGTCTATTGTCACGCTGTTCCTCTCCACGTTCTTGCTCGTGTCTTTCCATCTGTTCTTTGAGTCTTTGTTGTTGTCTTCGACGTCTAGCTGTGCGTTCAATCTCGGGGTCAAAAGGCTCGAGCTTAAACTCGAGTGATCTTCGCATGCACCACCAGAAAAATCTGCAACACAAGGAGAGTATCAAATAGCAATAAAATAAGTAATACTAAAGAATTTAAATGAGAAATAAAAAAAAAGATCGTGAATCAACAGTCCCCGGCAACGGCGCCAAAAACTTGATCGAGCAAAACTTGCACAGTTAATGGTCCCAAAATTTGTTTTATAAATGAAAGCTCGATTTAAATATCGCAAGTGCACGATAGTCAAGTTATAATAAACGTAAGTGAATACGAGTATCGATCCACGAGGACTGCGTCACACTCTTTTTATTTTCAGATAAAATCTCTTTAGCAACGATAAATTGCGTTGATGATTAAACTAATGTAGATTAAACAATTCAAATAATTAAAATGCAAAGAAAATGTGTTCAAAAGAGCAATGATTAATTTGGATTAAAAATCAAATGAGAAACGAATCTGTTGGGAATTTTCAGTTCACCTACCACTCGTGTTTAAACAATTACACTCGACTTTTACTCGTGCATTCGACGGAATTCCCTAGACTAATTAATATACTCTGTCGAGCGATATTAATACTAATCATAAACATGCAGTACTCAAGTGTCCTTAAGTATTTAACAGTTCAAGATTGCATTACTTCCTATGGAATCCACTAGCTTTCATCCGGGTGAACTATCACTATCGACACGTACCCAAATCCTTATATCTACTAAAATTGTAAATCCGTGATTTATACTATGTGATCTTATTGTTAATTATTCTATCGAAATCATTAACAACATGAAATAATCAAAGGAAGTTAGCTAGGCTTCGATTGAAATAAGAAAGAACAATAGCATAAACAAATCACTCATAACAACGTCGAGAAATAATGTTAAACAACGAGTACGGGGTAGGATCCCCTCAAATCCCAACAAATCTAGAGTTTAGCTACTAGAATTCATAGTAAAAGCCAACAACAATCTAAGAAATGAAAACTGAATAATGAAAATACTAAAGATGACGACGGATGACGGCCACGACGCGTGGAAATCTCGAGGTCTTCGAAATCTCCTTTGCTCCTAGCCTCTTCTCCAAGAAAATATGCTGAAAATAATGATGTCAGACTGAAAAACGGCGCCCCTCTCGTGTATTAGGTCTATGGTGTCGGATTGAGTCCACAAAAAGTGAAACAAATCTTTTCAAATCTCGCGGCTCGCTAGGGCGGTCAAAAGTGTCCGCCCTAGCGAGAGGTTCTCGAATAAAAATCCTCGGCCATGTCTCTGGTCTCGCTGGGGCGGTCACTTTTGACCGCCCTAGCGAGAGGTTCGCGCAAAAACTCCTCGGCTAGACCAACATTCTCGCTGGGGCGGTCACTTTGGACCGCCCTAGCGAGATACTCGCGCAATAATTACTCGACCAAATTAAAATGCTCGCTGGGGCGGTCACTTTTGACCGCCCTAGCGAGACCTCTTCGCTGCTTTGACATATAAAATCTCACTTTTTGGTCCAATTCCTACAAAACAACCACAAAATACACGAGATCAGTCATATGCTAAATAATGCTAAATAATTGCTAAATTAAACTAAAACAAACTAATATGATGCATGAATGCGACTCAAAACCAACACTAAAAACACGTAAAAACGAGTCATATCAACCCCCTCATACTAACCTTTTGCTCGCCCTCGAGTAAAATAGGTTAAAGCACGAGATACTAAACAAACTCAACAACCACAAAATTACTCAAACAAGAAATAACTAACACGAGTAAATGTCAATGGTGAGTTAACAATGTTTATGTTCATGCCTCAGTTTACTTTCCCACTACCAATCAAGTCAAATCGCAACCGAATACTCATTCCCATCTACACATAAATTTCGACACTAATTTGAACGTGTGTGTGTGTCATGATGGATCTAGTCATTCGTACTTCAAATAGATCAATTATCAAATCATGCGAGTCACTCAATTAACACTTCAATACAAGTCTCACTAGCAAGCATCCCCGTGTCCATTCATCACTAGCCACAAATTGAACTTTATTCACCTTTTAAGTACAGATAAGGGTGTCGAAAAGAAGGAAAATAAGCTCAAGTGGCTAAAAGTTGGGAGTACACCGATCATTTTTGTAGTGACCCGTTCCAGAATCACCTACTAATCAGATCTTAAGCATGCAAAATTAACATTTAAAACTGAATCAGGTAAACAGCGGAAAAACAGTAATACAACCCAATCGAATCTGTAAGTACAAAATACTTAAACAACCAGATCGAACTAAATTCCAAGAACAAATACCAACAACTACAAGTCAACCTCTGCCAGCTCCCTGTCCACTCCCTCCTGGACCGTCCAACCTGAGACCTGCCCCATCGAATAAGGTGTCCAAAACAGAGATAAACCGAGGACGTGAGCATAAAACGCTCAGCACCGAAAGCATGAGTATACAAGACTATGACATGCATGTATGCAAAATGTACTGGATACCAGGATCTGGGTATAACGAAATACTGCTCAGGTAAATGACATCAAGGTATGTAGCACTCTGCGCCGTCGCACCAGGAGGTGGCTCTCATACCAAAATAAACCTGTGGATATACCGGTGACCTGACCACCGTCGGCCAACGGGGTCCAACCATCCACAACAAACAAGGGCTGAGCACCCTCTCAACAGGCTATCTCAAAGATAATCAGGCCCAACATGATTATGCAAATGCCGCATAATAAACCATGCATCATATGACAGATAATAATGCAACATATAAACATACAACACATAGTAAAGCATACTCAATCCTGCTATCTCGGATAGTACTTTCGTACCTCAAACCAGTAGATCCTAGCAATCAGCCCTAGAATCAAGCCTGCGTCCGTAGTCAGCCCACTGATGCCGCTAGCTCCCAACTAGAGCACAGCTCCGCTACAAAACCAGTAGCTCCCCGCTAGTGCCTGAACCTCGGGAAAAGACTAGAACCCATCAGAAACGACTAAAACGCTCTGGAACACTCGGAATTGGCGAGTAAAAAGTGAAGCCTCGCGCCTCTATTTATAGACAACGATCGGTAGATCCGATCCACTTCGGAAGATCCGATCCGGTACACTTTTCGGACCTTCCGAACCCTGATCGGACGATCCGAACCCTGCATGTCTTCCACGTGTCCAGCCACCTGTCTCGGACGATCCGAACCCTGATCGGACGATCCGAACCCTGCATGTCTTCCACGTGTCCAGCCACCTGTCTCGGACGATCCGAACCCTGATCGGACGATCCGAACCCTGCATGTCTTCCACGTGTCCAGCCACCTGTCTCGGACGATCCGAACCCGGTTCGGTCCTTCCGATCCCACCGAAATATAATTAATCCAATAATTAATTCAAATTAGGCATCGGGATACTACATTCTCCCCCCCTAAAAAGGATTTCGTCCGCGAAATCGTGTCTGAAGAATGACAATTCTGAACAACAATACATTCAACTTAAGAATGAATTACAACTGAAAGTACAACTGAAATTACAATCATAACTGAAAATACTACAACTAGAACAACTCTGGATGCTCTGACCGCATGCGACTCTCTAGTTCCCAAGTAGCTTCTTCAGTACCTCGGCGCTGCCACTGCACTAAGACAAGAGGAATAGTCTTACTCCGCAGTACCTTATCCTTCCGGTCTAAGATCGAAACCGGTCTTTCCACAAAAGACAAATCCGGATTCAGCTGAACTTCTGTCGGATGCAAAACATGAGACTCATCCGCTACGTATCGTCTCCACAAGGACACATGAAACACATTGTGAACACTAGACAGATACGGTGGCAAAGCTAATCTGTAGGCCAAATCTCCCACACATTCTAAGATCTCAAAAGGACCAATGAATCTCGGAGATAGCTTACCCTTGAGTCCAAATCTCAGAATCCTCCGAAAAGGTGATACCTTGAGAAACACTTTCTCGCCTGCATCAAAATGAAGAGGTCTGCGCTTGGTGTTCGCATAACTCGCTTGTCGATCCTGAGCAGTCTTAATCCGCTGTTTGATCACAAGAACTTTGTCCATGGCCTGCTGAATCAATTCTGGACCCTCGACCTGTCGTTCTCCGACTTCCTCCCAGAACAGAGGAGTACGACAACGTCGACCATACAATGCTTCAAACGGAGACATACCAATACTCCTATGAAAACTGTTGTTGTATGCAAACTCTATCAGTGGCAGATGATCCTGCCAAGCTGGCCCGAAATCCATCACACAAGATCTCAACATATCCTCAAGAGTACGAATAGTCCTCTCTGACTGACCGTCAGTCTCTGGGTGATATGCAGTACTCAAACTCAAGGTAGTGCCCAAAGCTTGCTGAAAGCTGCCCCAAAATCTAGATGTAAATCGAGGATCTCTGTCACTAACGATACTCACGGGCACACCATGAAACCGTACAATCTCCTGAATGTACAACCGTGCCATCCGATCGAAAGTGAAATCTCTGTTATACGGAAGAAAATGGGCAGACTTAGTAAGCCGATCCACTACCACCCAGATAGCATCTCTATTCCCCACAGACATAGGCAAGTGAGTCACGAAGTCCATCGTGATATGCTCCCACTTCCACTCCGGAATAGGAAGATTCTGCAACAAACCTCCAGGTCGTCGATACTCAGCCTTCACCTGCTGACAGACTAGGCACTTGGAGACATACTGATAAACATTACGTTTCATACCTTTCCACCAAAATCGAGTCCTCAAATCCTTATACATCTTGTTGCTCCCCGGATGAACACTCAACTTGCTACGATGAGCCTGGGACAAAATCTCCTCCCTCAAAGTGTCATCTTCTGGTACAACAACACGACCAGATAAGCACAAAAGACCCTCGGACTGATAGTGGAATCCAGAAGTATTATCTCCATCAGCCAACCGAGCTAATTTCTGAACCTTAGAATCAGACATCTGAGCATCTCTAATCCGAGAATACAAAACTGGCTCAGACAAAATAGTAGCTACACGGATACTCTCTGTTCCCTTCCGATGCTTACAATTGAATCCCATCGAACAGAAATCCTGAATAATCCCAGATACAGCACAAGTCTGAAGAGCAGACAATCTCACCTTGCGACTAAGAGCATCGGCCGTGAGATTCGCAGATTTTGGATGATACTTAATCTCACAATCATAATCCTTGAGTAGATCCATCCAACGACGCTGACGCATGTTCAACTCAGCCTGAGTGAACAGATACTTCAAACTCTTATGATCAGTGAAAATCTCAAATCGCTCACCATACAGATAATGGCGCCAGATTTTCAAAGCAAAAACGATCGCTGCTAATTCCAGATCATGAACAGGATAGTTTTCCTCATGAGGCTTCAACTGTCTCGACTCATAAGCAATCGCATGCTCATTCTGCATCAGAACACACCCTAGTCCCTGTAAAGAGGCATCAATGTAAACACTGAAACCACCAGATCCAGACGGTAAAGCCAAAACAGGCGCAGATGTCAAACGTCTGCGAAGTTCCAAGAAACTCTCTTCGCACTCTGATGTCCACTCAAATGAAACATCTTTCCGAGTGAGCTGAGTGAGTGGCTTAGCAATCTGAGAGAAGTTGACAATGAAACGGCGATAATACCCAGCCAATCCCAGAAAACTGCGGATCTCGGCTACTGTCGTCGGACGCGACCAGTTCAATACCGCTTCCACCTTGCTCGGGTCAACTGAAACTCCCTTGCTAGAAATGACATGACCAAGGAATACAACCCTGTCAATCCAAAACTCACATTTACTCAACTTCGCATAAAGCTGATTCTCGCGAAGTGTCTGTAAAATAATCCTTAAGTGTTGTACGTGTTCTTGCTGATCATGCGAATAGATTAAGATATCATCTATAAACACCACAACAAACTTATCCAAGAAATCCCGAAATACCCGATTCATCAGATCCATAAAAACTGCTGGTGCATTCGTCACCCCAAAAGGCATAACCAGAAATTCATAATGCCCATACCGGGTCCTGAATGCAGTCTTCGATATATCTCCCTGATGAACCCGAAGCTGATGATAACCAGACCTTAAATCAATCTTGGAATACACAGAGGTACCTTGCAGTTGATCAAATAAATCATCAATCCGTGGCAACGGATACTTATTCTTTATCGTAGCACGATCCAACTGCCGATAATCTATGCAGAGCCGCATAGAACCATCCTTCTTTTTGACAAAAAGAACTGGTGCTCCCCACAGGGACACACTGGGTCGAATATACCCCTTGTCAAGAAGATCCTGCAACTGCTGTTTCAATTCTTGCATCTCCGATGGAGCTAAACGATAAGGAGCTCTAGAGATTGGTGCCGTGCCTGGCACTAAATCAATGCCGAAATCCACTTCCCGAACGGGAGGAAAACCAGGAATCTCCTCGGGAAAAACATCCGGAAAATCGCAAACCACTGGAATGTCACTGATACCGACACTATCTGCGGACGAATCAATAGCATAGATAAGGTAGCCTTCCCCGCCCGACTCTAAAGCACGACAGGCTTTCAGAGCAGAAACCACAGGCATCGGGGGTCGCGCTCCCTCTCCATAGAAAAACCAACTGTCGCCCTCAACTGGACGAAACTGCACAAACTTCTGATAACAGTCCACAGTAGCTCTAAACACAGTCAGCACATCTATTCCCAGAATGCAATCAAAATCCTCCATCGCAAGAATCATCAAATTAGCAGTTAAAACATTACCCTCAAACTCTAGAGGACAACCCAAAACTAGACGTTTAGCTAGCACCGAATGACCCATCGGTGTGGAAACAGATACCACAACGTCCAAAGAAGTGAAAGGTAACGCATGACGCTTAGCAAATCTCGCAGATATGAATGAATGTGATGCACCAGTATCAATGAGAACGTAAGCAGGTAATCCACATAATAAAAAAATACCTGCGATAACTCTCTCATTCTCCTCAGCAGCCTGATCCTGGTTAAGAGCAAAGACCTGCCCTTGAGTACGCGGTCGGAGGTTAGAACCCTGAGTAGACTGTCCCTGCTGTGGTCTCTGATGAACTGAAGCCTGAGAACCAGATCCTGATCCTCCGCCCGTCTGTGGACAATCTCTCTTCATGTGGCCCATCTCACCGCACTTGTAACAAGCACCCGCAACCTTGCGACAACGCTCCGTCGGATGATCCTTCCCGCAATGCTGACACGGGCCCTTCTTCTTCCCAAAATGGTGAACTCCTCCAGATCCAGAGGAAGAAGAAGTAGATCCAGCCTTCTTAAATGCTTGGGCGCGGGGACCCAAAGAACTAGTAGGACGAGCAGACTGCATGGCTCGACCTCTCAGCAAACTGCCCTCAGCCTGGCGACAACGGTTCACAAGGCCCTCATACGATGTCGGATCATCACAGACAACAACCCGATCATAAATCTCCTGATTGAGGCCCTGAAGAAAATGGTTATACTTGGCCCTAGCATTGTCACTGACATGTGGAACATACGGAAGCAACTCAAAGAACTTCTGCTGATACTCATCAACAGATAAACTGTAGTGACCCGTTCCAGAATCACCTACTAATCAAAAACTAAGCATGCAATTAACCTAATTAACAATAATCAGAGATAACAGCGGAAAAAGTCAACAAAATAATGGTTATACAATCCAATCGAAGTCTAGAATAACTCAAAATAAAATACCCAATACAACCATATCGAATCAAAACAATACCGATAAACTAAACCAACCAGCTACTCAACGTCCTCCTCCTGCTCCTCCTGAGCTGTCCAACCTGAAGCCTGCCCCGTGGGAATGGGGTGTCCAAGAATAAACAAAACCGAGGACGTGAGCGATAAGAACGCCCAGTACAAAAGTATGAGTATACAGACCTATATGAAATGCACATGCTATGATCATGATACCGGGGTAGTCAAGAAACAGGAGTCACAAAAGGATCTCAACAATGCTCAGTCTAGAGGCGCCAAGTGGATAGTGCCGCGCGGTCCAACCTCTGGGTCACTGCATCCACTACAAGACAGACGTGGACCTAAAATGTCCCGGACCACCGAAGCCCTCCCGACCCGTCGGCCACTGTGTACTCTCGGTGTCCATGCGTCCACAAGACAGGGCTGAGCGGCCCCAAGATATAGCTTATCTCGAAAGAGATACAGCTCAACAGTAAAGGCTATCTCGAAGAAGATACGGCTCAACATGAAATGCAACGTGCAGTAATAAACGTGACATAATAGCATGCATCATATGACATATATCAATGCACCACATAATCATGCAACACATATAAGAATGTATACTCAACCAGGATATCTCGGATAGTACTTTCGTACCTCTATCACAGCAAGCCTAGCCTTACGCAACACCGCTAATCAGGTCTAGAACAAGCCTACGCATCAAAAGCACACTCAATCAATACTACCATGCTCGACTAGCAAAACCAGTACTCCCTAGTACTACCAAAGGTTTAGGGTTTACCTTCGTCCGTCGACAGCCCTTTGATGTCGATTGCCTCGTAACTCAGACGTCGCTACGCTACCACTCCTGGCAGCTCCTGGCTATCGCTCGACCAACAACTACCCTAGAACCTTCCAAACTCTCCAAAATGAGAGAAAACTCAAGAAATTGGCAAGTCAAAAATGAGAAATCCGAGCACTATTTATAGGCCATGTTCGGATCCTCCGAACAGCACTTCGGAACGTCCGAACGCTACGTGTCCATTGGCTCTTGACAGCTCATGATCGGATCCTCCGATCATACACTTCGGACCGTCCGAACATGCACGTGTCCAGCTGCTCTTGACACCTCATGATCGGATCCACCGAACCTACACTTCGGAACGTCCGAACTCCCACGTGTCGATCAACTCTTGACACCTAATGATCGGATCCACCGAACTCACTTCGGACCTTACGAACTCTTCGGTGCTTCCGAACCATCTTCGGTCCGTCCGATCATGACTCGGTCAAAATTACACATTAAACCTTCTTAATCACCATTAATCCGTTAATTACCCAATTTGGAATTCGGGCTACTACATTCTCCCCCCCTTAAAAAGATTTCGTCCTCGAAATCAAGCTTAGAGAATGAACAAAACGAAAATAACAACATCATTACCCTCAAAATCTAAGGGACAACCCATCACTAGACGCTTGGCTAAAACCGAATGACCCATCGGAGTAGAAATGGAAAGAATGACGTCTAGAGAAACATGCGGTAACTTATGACGCTTAACAAATCGTCCTGGTCACCCCAACGACCTACACTTCCCTGACTACTCTCATCACCAAAGTGGTCAGCCATTGCTACAACATAGAATGGGGAAACTAGTAAATTGGTCAACGGAAATCCCAAAACAGAAATCTATATCCCAAAATCGTATGCATGCTCTGATACCATAAATGTAGTGACCCGTTCCAGAATCACCTACTAATCAAAAACTAAGCATGCAATTAACCTAATTAACAATAATCAGAGATAACAGCGGAAAAAGTCAACAAAATAATGGTTATACAATCCAATCGAAGTCTAGAATAACTCAAAATAAAATACCCAATACAACCATATCGAATCAAAACAATACCGATAAACTAAACCAACCAGCTACTCAACGTCCTCCTCCTGCTCCTCCTGAGCTGTCCAACCTGAAGCCTGCCCCGTGGGAATGGGGTGTCCAAGAATAAACAAAACCGAGGACGTGAGCGATAAGAACGCCCAGTACAAAAGTATGAGTATACAGACCTATATGAAATGCACATGCTATGATCATGATACCGGGGTAGTCAAGAAACAGGAGTCACAAAAGGATCTCAACAATGCTCAGTCTAGAGGCGCCAAGTGGATAGTGCCGCGCGGTCCAACCTCTGGGTCACTGCATCCACTACAAGACAGACGTGGACCTAAAATGTCCCGGACCACCGAAGCCCTCCCGACCCGTCGGCCACTGTGTACTCTCGGTGTCCATGCGTCCACAAGACAGGGCTGAGCGGCCCCAAGATATAGCTTATCTCGAAAGAGATACAGCTCAACAGTAAAGGCTATCTCGAAGAAGATACGGCTCAACATGAAATGCAACGTGCAGTAATAAACGTGACATAATAGCATGCATCATATGACATATATCAATGCACCACATAATCATGCAACACATATAAGAATGTATACTCAACCAGGATATCTCGGATAGTACTTTCGTACCTCTATCACAGCAAGCCTAGCCTTACGCAACACCGCTAATCAGGTCTAGAACAAGCCTACGCATCAAAAGCACACTCAATCAATACTACCATGCTCGACTAGCAAAACCAGTACTCCCTAGTACTACCAAAGGTTTAGGGTTTACCTTCGTCCGTCGACAGCCCTTTGATGTCGATTGCCTCGTAACTCAGACGTCGCTACGCTACCACTCCTGGCAGCTCCTGGCTATCGCTCGACCAACAACTACCCTAGAACCTTCCAAACTCTCCAAAATGAGAGAAAACTCAAGAAATTGGCAAGTCAAAAATGAGAAATCCGAGCACTATTTATAGGCCATGTTCGGATCCTCCGAACAGCACTTCGGAACGTCCGAACGCTACGTGTCCATTGGCTCTTGACAGCTCATGATCGGATCCTCCGATCATACACTTCGGACCGTCCGAACATGCACGTGTCCAGCTGCTCTTGACACCTCATGATCGGATCCACCGAACCTACACTTCGGAACGTCCGAACTCCCACGTGTCGATCAACTCTTGACACCTAATGATCGGATCCACCGAACTCACTTCGGACCTTACGAACTCTTCGGTGCTTCCGAACCATCTTCGGTCCGTCCGATCATGACTCGGTCAAAATTACACATTAAACCTTCTTAATCACCATTAATCCGTTAATTACCCAATTTGGAATTCGGGCTACTACATAAACTTCCCTGCTTCAGATTGATCAACTCAATCGCCTTGGTCTGCAGAAGAGCTGGCGGAAAGTAAAGCAGCATGAAAGCGGCTCGGAAATCGGCCCAAAGAACTCGACCCTGTCGCTGAACTATCGGTGCAGAGGTAGACCTCCACCACTTACGCGCACCACCCTCCAGCAAGAAATCAAGGGTATCAATCTGCTGCTCCGCCGAGCACTGAAAAGTCTTGAAGCAGCTCTCCATCCTCTCAAGCCAGTTCTCCGCAACCTCCAGAGTCTCACCGCCCGAAAGAGGTTTCGGCCCCATCTCCAAGAACCGATGCATACTAAAACTCCGAGGCTCATCACGACGGTGTTGACGACGTTCTCGATGCTCTCGGCGACGCTCCCGATCGTCGCGGTCTCCCCAGCGTCCAATGCTGCCATGACTACTAGCATCGTCGTCAAAACCAGACATCTCTAGCTACAAAAGTTACCAGAGATTAAACCCAAAAGAACAGTTCCAAATCCCAAAATCGTAATGCATGCTCTGATACCATAAATGTAGTGACCCGTTCCAGAATCACCTACTAATCAGATCTTAAGCATGCAAAATTAACATTTAAAACTGAATCAGGTAAACAGCGGAAAAACAGTAATACAACCCAATCGAATATGTAAGTACAAAATACTTAAACAACCAGATCGAACTAAATTCCAAGAACAAATACCAACAACTACAAGTCAACCTCTGCCAGCTCCCTGTCCACTCCCTCCTGGACCGTCCAACCTGAGACCTGCCCCATCGAATAGGGTGTCCAAAACAGAGATAAACCGAGGACGTGAGCATAAAACGCTCAGCACCGAAAGCATGAGTATACAAGACTATGACATGCATGTATGCAAAATGTACTGGATACCAGGATCTGGGTATAATGAAATACTGCTCAGGTAAATGACGTCAAGGTATGTAGCACTCTGCGCCGTCGCACCAGGAGGTGGCTCCCATACCAAAATAAACCTGTGGATATACTGGTGACCTGACCACCGTCGGCCAACGGGGTCCAACCATCCACAACAAACGAGGGCTGAGCACCCTCTCAACAGGCTATCTCAAAGATAATCAGGCCCAACATGATTATGCAAATGCCGCATAATAAACCATGCATCATATGACAGATAATAATGCAACATATAAACATGCAACACATAGTAAAGCATACTCAATCCTGCTATCTCGGATAGTACTTTCGTACCTCAAACCAGTAGATCCTAGCAATCAGCCCTAGAATCAAGCCTGCGTCCGTAGTCAGCCCACTGATGCCGCTAGCTCCCAACTAGAGCACAGCTCCGCTACAAAACCAGTAGCTCCCCGCTAGTGCCTGAACCTCGGGAAAAGACTAGAACCCATCAGAAACGACTAAAACGCTCTGGAACACTCGGAATTGGCGAGTAAAAAGTGAAGCCTCGCGCCTCTATTTATAGACAACGATCGGTAGATCCGATCCACTTCGGAAGATCCGATCCGGTACACTTCGGACCTTCCGAACCCTGATCGGACGATCCGAACCCTGCATGTCTTCCACGTGTCCAGCCACCTGTCTCGGACGATCCGAACCCTGATCGGACGATCCGAACCCTGCATGTCTTCCACGTGTCCAGCCACCTGTCTCGGACGATCCGAACCCGGTTCGGTCCTTCCGATCCCACCGAAATATAATTAATCCAATAATTAACTCAAATTAGGCATCGGGATACTACAATTTTCATTGTGCAATCGTCAAGACTTTTCGTCTGACTTTCCTCGTCTCCTTACATCTCCAACTTTTAGCCTAGGAATAGAATTTCATTCCTTTTATTTCGGCTCCCCCTCACCTTACATCTCCTTCTTTTTTCTCTTTTTCTCTTTTTTTTTTATTTGCACAATTTTCACACATGTACTCCCTAGGCTAAGAATATAATACTTTGGATCACGACTGGTTAGGAGTATGACATTTTAATTCAGTGCAATGGAAAAGAGGTAAGTGTAAAGTTCAAGGCAAATCAAATTTTCTCATTCAAGGTCCCAATTAGCGACTTATTTTCACGGGTTTACATGCTAAATCAACTCATAAATGGTGCATTTCAAGTTAACCACACAGAACTTTCAAATTTCACCATTATTCCTACAAAATTCTAGTCCCCACAATTGTGTGCTCAAAAAGTTCAAATTTTTTACCAAAATTCATGCTTTAACAATCAAGAGTATCATTCACGAAGTGACCCAATCAATACTTTTGTAAACTATCAATTCAAATCATAATTGGCTCATAAACGATGTCTTCTCACCATAAACGACACCCAACAAAAGAAATCAACATAAACGACACCAAACGAAAGAAATGCAACGAAACTAAACCAATTAACTAAACAATCAAAACAATAACCAATTAACTCAACAACCAAAACAATCTACCCACCCCCTCATACTAGAGTTGTGCAATGTCCTCAGTGCACAAAACGAAACAAACACTAAAAACTAAAAAAAAACTCATGAATGCAAATGCAACGACAGAATAAATAAAAAGAAAGGGGAAACAGTAAACTCCCCTGGTCAGAAATCCTCCTCCTCGTCATGCTCAGGCGGTGCAACTCCCTCGTCGGCTGCTGGGGGTATAGGATAATGATACTGAAACTGGAAGGGTGGCGGGTATGCGGGTGCAGGTGGCCGTCCGGACGTGTCGATGCCCAAATGAGTGGAGATCCCCTGTACCAAGTACTCGACGTTCTGAATATGAGCTTGATTAACGGCCTGATACTCAGTCTGATAAGTGGCCCAAGCGCCCAATTCGTTGATGCGATCTCACATGGCACGGCGGCGTGGCTGCGGAGGTGGTGGCGCATGTCCTAAGGCCGGAGGTGGTAGAGCTGCTCCCCCATACTCGAAAAATACCTCCTCGGGCAGCTCGGCCTGTCTCTTCTCCCTCTTGGGTCGAAAAAGAGCGTCATCAATGGCTCTCATCGGCGGTAGCCACTCATCATCATCGGCAAATATCACCCCCGCTCGGGCACATAGCTCAGTCACGATCGTCGGAAAATAAAACGCCAAATTGGTGCTGTTTATACACATGTTGAGCTGTCCAAAGATGAGCCTGCCCACATCAATCGCCATCCCAGTACAGATGGCATACAGAACAACCGCCCGCTCACGCTGGACATCACTCGTATGCCCGATCGGCATCAATCTCTTAGATAAAAACGCATACCACAAGGCCTCGTCCACTTTCAAAAATTTTTCAAGAAAAACCGTATACGTCCCCGGTTGTTTCCACGCGGTGCCCGGATAACAGAGTGTGCGAATAATCAAATCATAATCCGGGTTAAGCACCCACGCCTGAAACGCCGAATCATCAACCGACTGTAAACCCAACATTTCATTGATCGTACGGGAATCATACGGGACTAGATGTCCCCTCACAAATGCCTTATGCTCATTCCTCTCCGGAGCATTGGCATAGAATTCACGCACAACCGGAACCACTGCTGCGTTCGGTTGTGCCACAAAGCCAGTCCACCCTCTTCCCGCTATTTGGAATGCCGGAAAAATATTGATAATAGACGAGCTAAATCCTCACTCTAGGATAGACTTCCTATGTAGTCTAGCATTTTCATATCTCTCCCTAGCATTATCATTCACAAACATGGACGTAGTAGACCGAGAACTAGAGGCACCGTGAGTTACCTTAGATCTTTTGGGTGCCATGTGGAGAGTGGAGTGCACAAAGTGTCCAACCGCCGGAAAATTTTTGAAGCTCGCCGGAGAAGCTCGCCGGAATTTGTGGAAGATGACCGGAGTTGGAAAAATTGTAGTCTAAATGCTTCCGGGTGGATTGTAGAAAGCAAGGTCGAGTCGTGGCCCTGAAAAATCAACAAATAAAGATCTTTAGCACACAATAGCAAGGGGGGCGCCGATTTTCGTGAGGAGGAGGAGTAGGGTTTGAAGTGGGGAAGAAAGGGGAAAGTTTTTTTCTTTTGTAGTCTGCGCGACTCGCTAGGGCGGTCAAAAGTGTCCGCCCTAGCGAGTGGTTTTCGGTGACCAATGATTTAAAACATACGCGTGCTCGCTGGGGCGGTCAGTTTTGACCGCCCTAGCGAGTTATTTTCGCCGAAAATAATTTGGAAAATATGAGTTCTCGCTGGGGCGGTCAATTTGGACCGCCCTAGCGAGTGGTTCTCGCCATAAAGCCATTTTTAAAAAAATTCGCTCGCTGGGGCGGTCAAAAGTGACCGCCCTAGCGAGGCATTTTCGGCGACTATTTTTCTAAAAAAAAGCGAGAGCTCGCTGGGGCGGTCTGGTTTGACCGCCCTAGCGAGACATTCTCGAAAAAAATAAAAATTTTAAGACAATGAGTGCCATGCCATGCAACTACCTAAATGCAAGTTATGCGATTAATGAATAAAGAAAAAAGATAAAATCAACATAAGGAGTAGAAGTAGTTCTCAATTTACAGTCTAGAGCTCGACTTTTCACCCATGTCCTCAATGACTGTCATGGAGCCGAATGACTCCAATTTGTGGCTCAATTGTGCCACCAATATAGTGCTTCAATCTTTGAGCGTTCACAGTGAACGTCCCTTCCTTGCCATCATGTAGCACCACTGCACCCGATTGGAACACCTTGGCTATAGTGAATGGTCCTGACCACCTTGACTTTAGCTTGCCCGGAAAGAGTCGCAAGCGAGAATTGTATACCAACACCGCTTCACCCACTTTGAATTCCCTTCTTATAATGTGTTTGTCATGGGCTCGTTTGGTGCGTTCCTTGTAAGATAGTGCAAGGTCATAAGCTCTTCCCCGAAACTCATCTAACTGATTCAACTGCAGCAATCGTTTTTCACCTGCAAGAGCAAAATCAAAGTTTAGTGCTTTGGTCGCCCAATATGCTCTATGCTCTAATTCGACTGGTAGATGACATGCTTTACCAAAAAGCAACCTATATGGTGTAGTGCCTGTAGGTGTTTTAAAAGCAGTACGATATGCCCACAAAGCATCATCTAACCGAATGGACCAGTCCTTTCTATTCACATTAACGTCTTCTCTAAAATCCTCTTAATATCTCGATTAGATACTTCAACTTGCCCACTAGTTTGGGGATGGTATGGAGTGGAAACCTTGTGGGTGACACCATATTTGCCCAACAGTTTATCGAAAATTTTGTTGCAAAAATGGGTGCCACCATCACTTATGATTGCACGTGGTGCACCAAATCGATTAAAAATATGTTTCTTCAAAAATTTCAACACCACTTGTGCATCATTAGTGGCACAAGCCTCTGCCTCCACCCACTTAGATACATACTCCACTGCCACCAGAATAAATTTCTTTGCAAAAGACGCAGGAAAAGGACCCATAAAATCAATCCCCCACACATCAAATATTTCACACTCAATAATGTTGTTTAAAGGCATCTCATGACGGTTGGAAATATTACCTGTGCGTTGGCATCTATCACAATTGAGAACATACAAACGAGCATCCTTAAAAAGAGTTGGCCAATAGAAGCCACATTCAAGTACCTTAGACGCCGTCCGTATGGGTCCAAAGTGACCACCTACCTCACGGTCATGACAATGGTTCAGAATTTGATTGGTTTCCTCCTCCGCCACACATCTTCTTATCATGGAATCTGCACAGATCTTAAACAAAAACGGTTCCTCCCAAAAATAATATTTCACGTCTGAAAAGAATTTCTTTCTTTGGTGAAATAATAAATTAGGTGGAGGTGTGCCAGTGACAAGAAAATTTGCAAAATCGGCATACCAAGGGCACGCATTTACCTCAAGCAATTGTTCATCAGGAAACCAGTCATCTATATCATCGTCACTGCCCTTAATTCTAACATGCTCAAGCCTAGATAGGTGGTCAGCAACTACATTTTCCACACCCTTTTTATCTCGAATCTCGAGATCAAATTCTTGCAGAAATAAAATCCACCTAATTAACCTAGGTTTCGCATCCTTCTTAGCAAGCAAGTATTTCAGGGCAGAATGATCTGTATACACAGTTACTTTAGACAGAACAAGGTATGAATGAAATTTGTCGAAAGCAAATACTATAGCAAGCAATTCCTTTTCAGTAGTAGCGTAATTCAATTGAGCATCATTTAAAGTCTTACTTGCATAGTAGATGGTATGAAATACCTTGTTCTTCCTTTGACCCAGCACCGCACCCACAGCTGTATCACTCGCATCGCACATCACCTCAAACGGTAACTCCCAATCAGGGACAGTCAGAACAGGTGCTGTCACCAAGCTTTCCTTAAGTATCTCGAATGCATGCAGACAAGTGGAATCAAAATTAAATTCAGCATCTTTCATCAACAAAGAGGATAAAGGTTTAGCAATTTTGGAAAAATCTTTGATGAAACGCCTATAAAAACCAGCATGCCCTAGGAAACTTCTAACTCCTTTTATTGATGAAGGTGGGGGTAAGTTTTTGATTACCTCCACCTTGGCTTTGTCGACCTCAATTCCATTCTCCGATACCTTGTGTCCTAACACAATCCCCTCTTGAACCATAAAATGACACTTCTCCCAATTCAACACCAAATTGCTCTCCTCACATCTAACTAACACCAAATTCAAATTCTCTAAACATTCATTAAACGAGGAGCCAAAAATAGAGAAGTCATCCATAAAAATTTCAAGGAAATTTTCAGTCATGTCATGAAAGATAGCGGTCATGCATCTTTGAAATGTTGCAGGTGCATTGCACAAACCGAAGGGCATACGCCTAAACGCAAAAGTACCATAAGGACAAGTGAAAGTAGTTTTCTCTTGGTCCTCAGGTGCAATTGTGATTTGATTGTATCCCGAATATCCATCTAAAAAGCAATAGAATTCATGACCTGCTAATCGTTCAATCATTTGATCGATAAATGGCAAGGGAAAGTGATCTTTACGGGTTGCATCATTCAGTTTCCTATAATCTATGCACACACGCCAACCCGTAACAGTTCTAGTGGGAATCAACTCATTTTTTTCATTAGTGATAACAGTAATCCCACCCTTTTTAGGCACACATTGTACAGGACTTACCCACGCACTATCAGAGATAGGATAGATAATACCTGCATCCAGAAATTTAATTGTTTCAGCTTTTACTACCTCTTGCATCTTTGGATTGAGTCTCCTTTGTGGTTGTGCTAGAGGTGAGTACTGATCTTTCATCAGAATTTTGTGCATGCAGATCGAAGGACTTATCCTTTTATGTCCGACAC
Source organism: Primulina eburnea (assembly GCF_022965805.1). Taxonomy (NCBI): domain Eukaryota; kingdom Viridiplantae; phylum Streptophyta; class Magnoliopsida; order Lamiales; family Gesneriaceae; genus Primulina; species Primulina eburnea. The sequence continues at coordinate 8,568,688 of NC_133111.1, forward strand.
CTTCCAAGCGAATGCTCCTTTATGCTCCTTAAGGACTCCCATGAGCTTACTCTCCATATCATCTGTCAAAGAAGAGGAAATAATAACAGGCAATTTATTATTTTCTCCTAAATATACGTACTTAAGATGTGGAGGTAGTGGTTTGAGCTCCAAAGTAGGTGGCTCCTCTAGGCTTGACTTCTGAGGCATTAAATCTTTTCTGTCTCCCAATTCCTCTAGTCTAAGCCTCACTTGCTTTCTCCAAGGTGGAATGGCATTCAAATGAGCTACCATCTCCATCTTTTCCTCGTCTAGCTCGTCCTCCTGCTTTTCAGTAGTGAGAGTGGCCTCCAATGGTTCTTTCAATCCATCCTGCACAAAATCACAAACAAGAGAATCCAAGACATCAATACGAAAGCAACTATCATTGTGCATTGTGTGCTTGAGAGTATTGATAACATCAAAAATAATTTCTTCTTCTCCAACTCTCAGTCTCAACTTCTCCTCTTCAACATCAATTAGTGCTTTCCCTGTAGCCAGAAACGGTCTCCCTAGGATTAAAGGCATCTCTAAATCTTCCTCCATGTCTAGTATCACAAAATCTGCAGGAAAAATGAACTTATCCACTTTCACCAAAACATCTTCGATAATCCCACGTGGATATTTGACAGATCTGTCAGCCAGCTGCAACGACATCCTAGTTGGCTTTGGGTTCACCTAATCCAAGTCTCCTAAACACAGAAAAAGGCATCAGATTAATACTCGCACTAAGATCACATAGAGCTTTATGAAAATTAATGTCACCAATAATGCAAGGTATAGAGAAACTCCCTGGATCTTTTTGCTTAGGAGGCATCTTGTTTTGAACTAAAGCGGAGCAATTTTCAGTCAAATTCACCGTCATATGATCTTCTAGCTTCCGCTTATTCGCTAAGATATCTTTCAAGAATTTTGCATAACTTGGCATATTCATTAAAGCATCAGCAAAAGGAATGTTAATATGCAATTTTTTAAATACCTCAAGAAATTTACCAAATTGTGCATCTAATTTAGCTTTCTTCATTGCTGCAGGAAAAGGTGGAGGGATAACAATTTTATTTTGTGCAATAGGTGTAGATGTAGAGTTAGAAGACTTACCTCCTCGAGTTTCCACCTCATCCTCACCGTGCTTGGTCTTTTCTTCACTAGACTCGAGTGCTTTTCCACTACGCAATTCCACAGCCTTCACATGTTCTCTTGGGTTAGTTTCTGTGTTGCTTGGCAAAGTTCCTTGCTCCCTATTAGCAATCAACTTAGCCAATTGTCCAATTTGATTCTCTAACCCCTTTATGGATGCATCTTGATTCTGAAATCTCGTCTCTGTTGCAGAAATAAATTTAGTCATCATTTGCTCTAAATTGGACTTCTCCTCCCGAGACGGCTCTGGCTTGAATCCTTGGTGCATCCCATATGGTGGACCTCTTTGTTGGCGATTTTGGCTGTTTTGGCCTCCCCACGAAAAGTTTGGGTGATTCCTCCATCCCGGATTGTATGTATTCGAATAAGGGTCATTTCTAGGACGGTTCTGGAATCCCACTTGTTTCACCGGTGCTCCCTCAGGCACATAAAATAGGATTGCCATCTTGGCAATCCTGCACGTCATGCTCACCCCCACACTTATCACAGAAAATTTCTTGCAGACGCATAGCCGACCCACTCATGCTCATCCCATCAATCTTTCTATTCAAAGCCTCTAACTGTGCTGAAACCGCCGATAAATCATTAACTTGATTAACTCCAGCACCTCATCTCTGCCTATCAGACTGAGGATGATAGCTACTCGCAGCCATCTCCTCCAATAACTCATATCCTTCCTCAGCCGTCTTTCTCAGTAAGTTACCACATGCAGCAGCATCTATCATAGTACGGTTAGGAGTAATCAGACCATAGTAGAAAGTTTGAACAACTAACCCAAGCGGTAGCTCATGGTGTGGACATCTCCTCAACAAGTCCTTGTAGCGCTCCCATGCCTCGTAAAGTGACTCGTTCTCATATTGAGCAAACGTAGTAATGTCGGCTCTAAGCTTCATAGTCTTCGACGGAGGAAAGTACTTGATCAGGAATGCCTTTGCCATATCCTCCCATGTAGTGATAGACCCTACAGGCAAACAGTTTAACCACGACTTAGCTTTATCTTTCAGTGAAAATGGAAATAAGCGCAAACGAACAGCATCATCAGACACGCCATTAAACTTAAAAGTATCACAAATTTCAAGAAAGTCAGCTATATGAGAATTAGGGTCGTCAAGTGCACTTCCCCCAAATTGAACAGTGTTCTGAATCATCTGGATGATAGCTGGCTTGATCTCAAACTGATTAGCTCGGATGACTGGTCTTACGATGCTTGGACGTGCTCCATCAAGAGACGGCTGTGCATAATCCAACATTGGAATGCGACGTGGTATCTCAACTTGTCTATTGTCACGCTGTTCCTCTCCACGTTCTTGCTCGTGTCTTTCCATCTGTTCTTTGAGTCTTTGTTGTTGTCTTCGACGTCTAGCTGTGCGTTCAATCTCGGGGTCAAAAGGCTCAAGCTTAAACTCGAGTGATCTTCGCATGCACCACCAGAAAAATCTGCAACACAAGGAGAGTATCAAATAGCAATAAAATAAGTAATACTAAAGAATTTAAATGAGAAATAAAAAAAAAGATCGTGAATCAACAGTCCCCGGCAACGGCGCCAAAAACTTGATCGAGCAAAACTTGCACAGTTAATGGTCCCAAAATTTGTTTTATAAATGAAAGCTCGATTTAAATATCGCAAGTGCACGATAGTCAAGTTATAATAAACGTAAGTGAATACGAGTATCGATCCACGAGGACTGCGTCACACTCTTTTTATTTTCAGATAAAATCTCTTTAGCAACGATAAATTGCAGTTGATGATTAAACTAATGTAGATTAAACAATTCAAATAATTAAAATGCAAAGAAAATGTGTTCAAAAGAGCAATGATTAATTTGGATTAAAAATCAAATGAGAAACGAATCTGTTGGGAATTTTCAGTTCACCTACCACTCGTGTTTAAACAATTACACTCGACTTTTACTCGTGCATTCGACGGAATTCCCTAGACTAATTAATATACTCTGTCGAGCGATATTAATACTAATCATAAACATGCAGTACTCAAGTGTCCTCAAGTATTTAACAGTTCAAGATTGCATTACTTCCTATGGAATCCACTAGCTTTCATCCGAGTGAACTATCACTATCGACACGTACCCAAATCCTTATATCTACTAAAATTGTAAATCCGTGATTTATACTATGTGATCTTATTGTTAATTATTCTATCGAAATCATTAACAACATGAAATAATCAAAGGAAGTTAGCTAGGCTTCGATTGAAATAAGAAAGAACAATAGCATAAACAAATCACTCATAACAACGTCGAGAAATAATGTTAAACAACGAGTACGGGGTAGGATCCCCTCAAATCCCAACAAATCTAGAGTTTAGCTACTAGAATTCATAGTAAAAACCAACAACAATCTAAGAAATGAAAACTGAATAATGAAAATACTAAAGATGACGACGGATGACGGCCACGACGCGTGGAAATCTCGAGGTCTTCGAAATCTCCTTTGCTCCTAGCCTCTTCTCCAAGAAAATATGCTGAAAATAATGATGTCAGACTGAAAAACGGCGCCCCTCTCGTGTATTAGGTCTATGGTGTCGGATTGAGTCCATAAAAAGTGAAACAAATCTTTTCAAATCTCGCGGCTCGCTAGGGCGGTCAAAAGTGTCCGCCCTAGCGAGAGGTTCTCGAATAAAAATCCTCGGCCATGTCTCTGGTCTCGCTGGGGCGGTCACTTTTGACCGCCCTAGCGAGAGGTTCGCGCAAAAACTCCTCGGCTAGACCAACATTCTCGCTGGGGCGGTCACTTTGGACCGCCCTAGCGAGATACTCGCGCAATAATTACTCGACCAAATTAAAATGCTCGCTGGGGCGGTCACTTTTGACCGCCCTAGCGAGACCTCTTCGCTGCTTTGACATATAAAATCTCACTTTTTGGTCCAATTCCTACAAAACAACCACAAAATACACGAGATCAGTCATATGCTAAATAATGCTAAATAATTGCTAAATTAAACTAAAACAAACTAATATGATGCATGAATGCGACTCAAAACCAACACTAAAAACACGTAAAAACGAGTCATATCAACGTACACATACAATTTTTCAATTTCTTCTTCATTGTGCTTCGTTAAAATTTAAATATGAATCATTCTTGATCTTAACATTTTGCTTTAAATATGATTTAATATATATGTATATATTTCATATTACTTAGTTGGACCTAATTTCAAATATCTATAAAAAAATGTGCTTGAATTATATCATACAGAAATTAGGACATACTATGTAGGACCGAGCACTTGCCGCTTTACCAAAAGCTTATAGCTAGTAGTAATGGTGCAACTCAAATCTTTTAAACCGCACAACAACTCAAGCACGACTGTTCGGCCGCTCTACCAAGCATGGACAATTATTGCACCCAACAATCTCCCTCCCAATAATTGCACTCCTTGCAATCAATGAGAATCGAACCTGTGACTTTGGCTCTGATACTAATTGTAGGACCGAGCGTTTGCCGCTTTACCATAAGCTATAGCTAGTAGTAATGGTGTAACTCAAATCTTTTAAACCGCAGAGCAGCTCAAGAACCACGGTTCGACCGCTATACCAAGCAGGGACAATTATTGCACCCAACATAGTAATACACAACATTATTTTTTATTTAACATGTCTCTTTTTTTTTCATCCACTATGTTTGTCTTAACTTTTTTGTTCAAAATTTGACGCATTTCGTAGACTATATATATGAAAACCCAAGAAATTATATAATTCACAGAAACCATTTATTATTTTCTTCGTAGAACAAAAGACCCAAAATACGTGACTTTGATTGGTGTACTCTCATATTTATTTTTATATAAACAACAAGACACATCATATAATATCAGAGAAATCAATTACCGCCAACAATACTAACCAAAACGAATAAAAAAATCATAACATAAACAACCTCGATAAGAAAAAAATGATAACTCAAAGTTTAAAAATAATATATTTAGTAATATAACAAAGAAATTGAAGTATATACGAGCAATAAAAAGCATAAATCACTCTTAAATTAAATATTAACTCATATTATTCACAATTTGTATAAATTTTCTAATATTTTTTCAAATAAAGAGAATATGCCTTATTAATGTCATCGTTTTATAAATATTCATTCCACTTCTTTAAAAAAACACAAGTGAAAAATGGTGCCTTGAAATCACAATAAAACTATTTAGAAAAGCAGCCGTAAATATATAATACAAAGTCGCACAATTTTTCTTAAACCATAGAAAAATATTAGATTATTGACAAAATATATCTAGCAACAACAAAGCATGCGTTAACTTGTGATATAATTAAAATTTAGAATCATGCATAATCATTGAATTAGAACAAAACCGCATGCCAGAAATCTACGGGATATTATATATTTTAATAATTTATCCATATTTGTCGTTCATCAAAGAACTCTTAAACTTACCAAATTTGTAGTTCACCTATTATTTTCATAATAAATAATATTACAAAAATAATATAAGCAAGAACATAAAAACTCAAATTAAAATGCCTTCTATCAATCTAAGTAAAAAAAATTGATTAGAGAATATAATAATGTCGTAAAAAATTTAATTATTGATTTATAGACAGAAGTTTGAAAATACATTTGCCCCAATAAATAAAAATTATCATCTCTTGATTTTCTGAGACATAAGGTAAAAACGAAGAAATTTTTCAATTTTTTAAATATTTTCTAAGTCACTTCAAACTAAGTAATCTAAGAAAACAGAAAATATGTATTATGTGTTTAAAAATTAACAAAATATCTCAACAATAAAAAATTGAAAAATAATCATTTTTGTTGGATATTTGATTTTGTTTTCTCTTTTATTTGTGCAAACAAACAAATCACATTAACAATCCAAACACAATTACATGATCAATACAAATGACATATAACAATCAAACATGTTAACGCTAGGGTAAAAAAACTCCTCTCATTGCAAGAACACAAAATGATCAAATGGAGCATATTATTTAGTAATATTTATTTAGCAGCATTTGTAAAAAAAATTGACTAAATAACTTAAAAACAGTGTTTGAAATCACTTACAGACAAACATTTCTCTCAATCACATATCTCTATTGATACATATAGAATCTGAAAATATTTTTATTCTAAATGGGAGAAAAAAAATTTGTATGACATTAATATTTATTAATAATTATTTTTATTGAATCCGACTCATCTCCCTTTGTCTTCCTATTATTATTTGACGACAATGTATAAATTTAAGTAATTAAAATTAAATTTAAAAATAAATTAAAATAATAATTAGTTTGATTGAGTTAAATACACTATTAATAATCTTATTAAACTAAGATAAAAATGACTTAAATAACACCATTAACATGACAAATTGTAAAACAAAAGAATAATATAATAGTAAGCTCACAAATAAAAATCATATAATTAATAGATTATTAGATAATATATTATTTAGTAATATGTATTTAGCATCATATATTAAAAATTGATTAAAAAACTTAAATGTTTGCAATGAAATCACTTACATACTAATACTTTCTCTCAATCACGTATTCTTGTTGATACATAAGTAATCTAAATATATCTACATTCTAAATGGGACAAAAATGTTTTATATAACCTTAATATTTATTAATAATTTAATTTTATTCAATCACACTCATCTCTATTCGTCGTGATTTTCTGTGAATTTGATGTCAATGTAAATATTATAGTAATTAATTTTAAATTTAAAAATAAAAATATATTAATGATTATCATTAAAAGAATATATGAAAAAGAAAACATGTATTAATGATTATTATTAAAAGAATATATGAAAAAGAAAATATGTATTAATGATTATTATTAAATGAAGGTAAGAACATTTACATTCATATATTTATATTAGTATTAGTATTAGTATATAGATATAGATTTGAATGACAGTAAATGCTTTTAACTAATAGACCAACATTTGGCTAATACTCTTTTTATATCTTGTGTGACAATTATCAAAATTGACGAGTGAAACAGAAAATACGTACGTACAAATTATAGTCATTCCCAATACTTCCAAAATATATACAGGTAATCGAATTGATTAATTTATTTGGACTCATCCATAGAAGCAAATGATGAGCACGTGAGAATTCTCAAGGAAAAAAGAACCACAAAGTTATGGGTATTAAACGGCCCATTTAAATTGGGTCTTGATATTAGGAACCCGATATTTTGCACGTGATTCCTTAATAGATGTATAAGAGATGATTAATAAGTGTGATAAAATAAAAATATTAATGTATAATTAAATATAATAATATACTGTTTAATGTGTTTGTAATTTTATGATTATCGTGTTTACTATTTTATAATATCTTAAATGACATGTTCAAATAAATACACACAATTACTTGAGCCAAAGACATGGTTCATTAGCAAAACGAAAAATAAGAAAAACATAAAATGAATAAAAATTATGTATCGTGCTGCCTTCATCAAGTGCACCAAATAATAACTTAGATAACAAGATCATTTTGTTTTTGCAATCAACAAATTTAAATAAAACGCAATCTGTTATTCATGTTGGTCATGGGTACATTTTTATTTCGATAAACAAGCTTTGAATTGAGTACTTCATGCTGCTCAAATAAAGGGAAAATCAAATGTCTATGATCAGTGCAAGTTTTGCACTTAATTAGTGCTAAGAATCAAACTGAATTATGCAAGTTTTGGACATAATTATACATGGTTTTGTTTAGTATTGTGCTTGCAGGATAAAAGAATTAAAAGATGATTGAAGTGTTTAAAGGAAGAGATAAAACTAAGAAGATGAGGAATGAAAAGTACAACGAGTTTAAAATATGTGCGAAGTCGAGTCTAGGCGCCAAGCGTCTGATCTATGGAAAAACAAAGCAAAAACTAGTGGCTTCAGCGCCTCAACACCGTAATATGCTCCTTAGAGCCAATGACTGATAAAAGACAGACACATTAGCACCACTTGTTAGGCGCCTTAGCGCTTAGGCCATGCATGCTACCGTTTGGGGTGGAAATTAGGAGTCTCAGCGCCAACTATTCGGCATCTCAGTGTCAAAGACTTCTGTGAAAAATTAACTGAGAGTCCAAGCCTGTGAAAACTCTATCATGGAGAGTTTTATTTGAGATGCCATCAGATTTTTGGAGGAGGGGAAGAGAGACACACAAAAAAACACAGAGAGAGATTGAGAGAATTGCACGAAAAAGATTTTGAAGGCGAAGAGCATGCAACAAAGAAAAATACGTTGATTTCAGGGACGGAGAAACAAATTTGGCTTCGTTACTAGTGTTCTTCTCTTCTTAAACTTTTTAGATTAATGTTTAGATCTTTAAACATACCTTGTCTTTATTTTTTTGTTATAAACTAGTTCCTATTTCTAGATATCAATATAGCTAGGTCGAGGCTATGTTTTGATTTATTGATACATTCATAAATTAATTTCTTGTCGTTTATTTGTGTTTACCTATTAGTAAGGCTTTCGAATTGCCGGACATAATTTCATTGAACAAATAATTGATATTCATCATTCAAGAGAGGGAATCGAAATTGCGATCGTAAGAAACACATCTTTGGTGTTTATATTGTTCGGAACACTACAAGAAAATATGCCTTCAACAACACTCAAAAGACAACGGTTTTATTGGAAAACCGTTGTGTTTTTACTTTTAACAACGGTTTTAACAAAAACTTTTGTGGATTAGCGTGTTTTTTGGACAAACGACAACGATTTTTGTTAAAACGGTTGTGGATTAGAGTTTAGAAGGGACAAAAACCATCGTGGATTAGAGTTTAGAAGGGGGGAGAAGTTGAATAAAAACTTACGATTTACAAAACCTTTTCGATTAATGAGTCAGTTTAGTGAAAAACTGATACTCGGGAATCTTGTAAGTCAATATCAATCAGTTAACAAATAGTTCTGCGGAAATAAAATCAATTATAGATAGAATATAAATTGAAATAATAAGACACGGGATTTTATGGATGTTCGGAGATTTCAATCACTCATACGTCACCATTTCTATCTCAAGGATAGAATATACACTAAAAGATTTTAATCGATACAAAACTTGTACAGACCCACTTCAGTTTTGGACTTAACAATGCAAACTGAAACTCTTAGTTACAAACTTATTTTAAGAACTCAATAGAACTGAATGAATCTAGCACAACTGATCTTTTTTGGATCGAGTAATACAGTTGTGTTGAAAGCTCAAATTATAGCCTAGCAGCTATGAGTGTATATAATAAGCGTGAGCTTTTCTGTTTTACATCATTCTAACAATAAATTAGTTGAGGAGTATGTCTTTTCAAAAGCTATGTCTGTTTGGACCACCGTTTATGACCTCCGATCAATTCACAGTGGTGAGTTTCCTGCTACTACGAAGCAGAGATCAACTGCAAGGAAGTATAAGAGACTTGCAGAAGTCGATCATATGTCCGAGCTTGTTAAAGGTGATGTGCTGATTCATCTGATGCTCAAGAAGGAGTGGTATTGCTTGAAAGTATATCTTCTTCGGAAGCATTCACGAGTATCAACAGTCATAATTTGACTAACTGGTTGACTGTTTGGCAAGATGTCGCTGGAGAACAAATGGATCGTGTAACTTGGTTTCGATTTTATCATCAATAAATTATTATTTTTTGTTTTGATTCATTGTTCTTTCCTTTTATGCAAATGAACTGATATCAGCTGACAAACAATTAACTGATAGTAACTAACTGAACAGTTATTATAAAAAAATGACAACTGATAGTAACTAACTGAACAGTTATTATAAAAAAAATGACAACTGATAGTAACTAACTGAACAGTTATAAAAGTGAAAATGACAACTATTATAGCATCATCAAATATTAAGATAAATCAATTAAACCAAGAATATTGTGAAAATGAGAATACTTAGCCTCTGGTATTGGTTTGGTAAAGATGTCAGCTACTTGTTGTTCAGTTGAGATGTATTCCAGCCTTATTGCTTTCTTTAGAACATGATCTCTGATGAAGTGATTCCTGACATCAATGTTCTTAGCCCTGAAGTGAAGAACTTGGTTGTATGTAATTGCAATCGTGCTTGTATTATCACAAAATATTGGTGGTTCTTTTGCAATGAATCCACATTCCTTCAGTTTTTGCTGAATCCAGATCAGTCGTGCACAGCGGCTTCCAACAGCAAGATATTCTGCTTCAGTTGTGGAAGTTTATATGGATGTTTACTTCTTGCTGAACCAAGATATCAGTCTGTCTCCTAGAAATTGACATGATCCACTGGTGCTCTTACGATCTGGTTTACATCCTGCATAATCTGCATCTGAATATCCAACTAAATTGAAAGAATAATCCTTAGAATACCATAAACCCACATTTTGTGTGCCTTTAAGATATTTTAAAATACGTTCGGCAGCTGAAAAATGCGATTGCTTAAGATCTGCCTGAAATCTAGCACACATGCAAACAAAAAATATAATATCAGGACGACTAGCAGTTATGTAAATAATGAACCTATTAAACCTCTGTATAATGTCGTCTCAACTGATATTCCCCTTTGATCATTGTCTAATTTGATTGATGAACTAATGGGAGTACCTGTAGCTGAACATGTTTCTATGCCAAATTTCTTAAGTAATTCTTTCGTACATTTGGTCTGACTGATAAAGATACCAGTCTCCAGTTGCTTCACTTGCAGACCGAGGAAAAATGTTTGTTCACCCATCATACTCATCTCGAATTTTTCCTGCATTAACTTGAAAAACTTCTCACATAATTTGGTGTTAGTTGACCCAAAAATAATATCACCAACATATATTTGCACAAGTAAAATGTGATCAATATTAGTGAATTTGAACAGAGTCTTATCAACTGATCCAACAGTAAAATCATGATCAGTTGGAAATTTTGAAAGAGTTCATACCAAGCCCTTGAAGTTTACTCTTACCATGGATATACTTCAAATTCTCAACTGATAAAACATTTTTAATCGTAAAATTGTCATGGATAAGCTTACTCTTACCCATAGTTTTACCTTTGGAGTTGTTTTCAAAACTGATGTTTGGACCAGTGGATTTGATAAGTTGGGATAGCAAACTTGCATCCCCTGTCATTTACCAGATTGATTATTTGTTTGTACATTTCACCTTCAATCACACACAATATATAATCTTGGTACCCACAACTATTTGGGTCCTAAACTGATTAGTCCTTTAGGAACCCAGACTTCGACAAGTCTAACTGACTTTTCGGTTGCTGTGTTCCGGATAGTTTTTCTCGTCTTGTGTTTGCTTGATGTGTAGTGTGCAAATGAAGCAATATGAGTTTTAGCCTTTTTCAACTGGTTATTCAGCCGATATCTTTTCTGAACTGGCTTGCTGTTATAGTAATTGGAGTAGTCATTTGAATAGTTCAAGTATTTATTACTGAACCCTTTTGATGACTGGCTTTTTGGGTCAGTTGAAATTTTTGGGCTAAACCAATACCATATTTTCTAGCCTTGTTCTTATTTTCAATAGGATGTATAATTGGTTTACTTAGCTCTTGTTGTTCTTGTACCATAACCGATTTTACAAAGTGAATACATTTCCCTTTGTTCGTATTCAGTTTTGTTTGAGTATCACTGGTGGAAGTTTCATCTTGGTCACTGAACCCCAAACCAGTTTTATCAATAACTGATTTTTGTTTCTCTTGCATTTCAGATAATGCAACAGATGATTTGTTCCATGCTTTAATAAGCTCAGTTTGCTTTTAATTTTCAAGCATCAACTACTGGATCATCAATTGATTCTTGCTTCTTTAAGCACTGAGCTCAGCAATCTCCCTTTTAAGACTCAACAAATCAGCTGATTCATCAGTTTCAGTTTTGTTGTCTATGAGATCAATTTGCTTTGCTCTGGGCTTCTCAAAAGATAAGGCAAGCTTGTGATATTCATTTACCATGTCATGAAGTGTATAAATAAGTTCGTCACGTGTGAAATCAGTTGAGCTAAAGTCGAATACATGTTGACTAGTTGACTCCAGTTATGTGTCATCAGTCACTAGATGCTTGACTTCTTTGTCATCTTCACTGGAGCAGCTCAAGCTCTCAGAATCTGAATCATCGCTGTCAGATTCTGCTCATTTTGACTTGCTTTACTCAGCTAGAAGCACTTTATGCTTCATTCTGTAAGATTTCTTGTCGTCTTTTGATCTTCTTTTGTGCTCATAGGATTTCTTTCCTTTCTCAGTTGAGCCACGATTTTCCTTCTTAGGCTTGGGACAGTCAGCATGAAATGACCAGTTTTGCCACAGTTTTAGTAAGCATTAGGTTCTTCTTTGGAATGATTCTTCTGATACTGTCTTTGGAAATTTCCTTGGTTTCTTCTCATGAATCTTCCAAATTTTTTGACAATAAAAACATAGCATCGTTGCTTATCTGATCAGCAGATTTGTCAAATGAACCAGTTGGTTCCAGTTTGATAGCTGTTAAGGCAGTTGTAGCAGCTGATGTAGAATGTTCCCCTTCTTTAGTTTGCAATTCAAACTCGCAGGCTTTTAAGTCAGCAAACATGTCATGAAGTTCGACCTTGTTCAGGTCATTTGATTATCTCATTCCCATAGTTTTAACATCTCATTCCATGGGAAGACCTCTGACAACTTTCAGTGCTATCTCTTTGTTTGAATACACATTGCCGAGTGCATTCAGTTCGTTTATAATGCTGTTGATTTTTTCATCATACTCATGCATGGATTCATCATTCTTCATCTTGATGTTGTCAAACTTTTGAACAACAATAGATAGCTTTTTCTCTTTGGTTTGCTCATTGCCCTCACAAAGTTGTATCAGTTTCTCCCATATTTCTTTGGCAGGTTTGCACATTTTTATCTTGCTGAAAGTGAATTTATCCTAGCGTTTTGTATAGGATGTCTTTGGCCATGTTGTCAAAGTTGGCTTTTTCTCTTGTCTTCAGCTATCCATTCATCTTGGGGTTTTTCAATACGATGTGGTGCCCCATAAATTATGGCTACAGCTGTGTTTGTCTTCAATATCTTCATGGGTCTGTCTGTGATAACGTACCGCATGTCATCATCTTGTGTAGCTAGATGAGCCTGCATTTTGATTTTTCAATCATCAAAGTCTTCTCTGGAGAACATTGGAATTTTGTTGAATGAAGACATATTGAACAGTTTGTATATATGGAAGTATTCTGGAACAAGATTCAACTGCTCTGATACCACTTGATAGGATCAGTTAAGGGAGGAAAAGTGTTTAGAAGGGGGGTTGAATAAACACTTACGATTTACAAAACCTTTTCGACTGATGAGTCAGTTTAGTGAAAAATTGATACTCGAGAATGTTGTAAGTCAATATCAATCAGTTAACAAATAGTTGTGCCAAAATAAAATCAATGATAGATAGAATATAAATTGAAATAATAAGACACGAGATTTTATGGATGTTTGGAGATTTCAAACACTCCTACATCACCACTTCTATCTCAAGGATAGGATATACACTAAAAGATTTTGATCGATACAAACACTTATACAGAACCACTTCAGTTTTGGACTTAACAGTGCCAAACCGAAACTCTTAGTTACAAACTTGTTTTTCAGAAATCAATAGAACTGAATGAATCTAGCACAACTGATCTTTTTTGGATCGAGTAATACAGTTTGTGTTGAAAGCTCATATTATAGCCTAGCAGCTATGAATGTATACAATAAGCGTGAGCTTTTCTGTTTACAAAAATTTCAGCAGAGTAACTGAATAGATTTCAAGTATTCGCGTTCAAGGATTCAAAAGTTCGAGGGTTCAAAGATTCTTGAGTGACTTCTTCAGTTGATCTTCTCTGCTATATATAGGCTTCCTTCCAACGGTAATATTAAATACAATTTGAACATTTCTATCCATTGCATGCCACGTCAACATTATTCTGACAGTCGTACACTGCAGCTTTTCTGAAATGCGGTGATCCCACTACTTGTTGCAGTTAGCTTTTGTCGGTTGAATGTCTTAACTGATGATGTGTCAGTTGAGGGATCAACTGATATAATATAGTTGAGAAGCTCACAACTGTTTGTAGAACTGATCAATCACTTGTCTGCGTAGTTCAGTTGTTGGTTCAGTTGCCTTCGAAAATCTGCGTGTTTTTCTTCAGTTAACGACAACATGTTTTAGATCAGTTATCATTCTTTTTAGATCAGTTAGACACTCAGTTTGTCAAACATCCGAAATTCATTTTCCAACAGTGTTTTTTGGACAAACTGACAACAGTTTTATACCGTTGTGGATTAGCGTGCTTTTTTGGAGAAACGACAACGGTTTTAGTGAATTGTTTTTGTTTTAGAGAATATTTAGCGATGGTTTTATTAAAACCGTCGCTATTTTTAGTTAGGGTTTAAACAAAAACCGTCGCTAATATTGAACCGTTGCTTTTTTAAAATTTGAGACGGTTTTAATAATCTTTGCAATTTTTAAAATAACACGGTTTAAACAAAAACTGTCGCCAATTTGTTTAAATCATCGCAAATAGCGATAGTTTAATAAACAAACGTTGCTAATAGAGACTGTTTTTGCTTGATACAACTGTCACTCATAGCGACGGTTTTACCAAAAACCTTCCACATCTATGATAAATAATTTAGTTTTGATTTAGAGTAAGTTTTTTCGCTTCAATTCTTGGGAATTTTCTAAGTGTTAGTTAAGATTATGAATATTATTAGCTTAGAAAGATTGTAAGTTTTTTTGTTAGGTTTATTAAATTATAATTTTTTTACTTAAAAAATTAGCGACGAATTATGACTAAATTGTAGCTAATTAGCGACAGTTTAGCAAAAAACATCGCTAATTAGCGACGACTTAGTCAATAATCATCGTTAATTTTAGCGACGGTTTTTTACTAAACCGGTGCTAATTTTAGCGATGGTATATAAAAAATCGTCGCTAATTCAAAACCCGTCGTAATATATAGCTACGACAACGGTTTAAAATCGTTGTCCTTGAACCCACTTTCAACAATACTGTCAATTACGACAGTTTTAAATGACATATCACCCCATTTAAAGCTTGGTAAGAATAACACCTGCATCTATTGTTTGGTACTAGATTTTCAATATGAATATTAACTGAAGGGAAATATGTTTTCTTTATTTAATTGATATAATTTCTTATCTTAAATAATTTCCCTAATATTATCTTTCCTTGTTGATTTGATTGAGTATAATATTTAATTGTGGTTTTGCCTTTCTAGATAATTATGTTATCTTAAATAATTTCCCTAATATTATCTTTCCTTGTTGATTTGATTGAGTATAATATTTAATTGCGGTTTTGCCTTTCTAGATAATTATGTTAAGATTTTATTGTGATATAATATCATGTGGAATATTTTGTTTTACTTTTCTAGATATTATTTTTGTGATAAATATCTTCTAGATATAATATTTATTAAAGTGATTTACATGATATGATATTATTTATTTGTTTCTAATGGAATTCTTGTTTACCATATATTATAGATTTCTTTATGGAAGATAAATTTGAGGAGAGATGAAAGATATACATAAGAGGTATCAACGTGAGGTGATGGAGTGTGAATAGAGAGAAGATTGTAGAGAGAGAAAGTTTTAGTGGAGGAGTTCACGTACAGGATTTTCGTGGAGGTGATTTCCTTGGGAGCTTTAAAGAAAGAATTTTCTTGGGAAAAATTCAGAGAGTTTGTGTGTAGAATTTTCGTGGAGAGTTTTCGTGAAGAGTTTTCACGTGAGGTGATTTTCGTGGGAGTTTTTTGTTGGAGATTTTCGTGGTGCTCTCCTCTCTCAATCATACATACTTACACGCACTTGTGCACGCCGTGAAAAAGTCAGAGAAATAATCCTTCGAGGGACGTGCTGTTTTGAAGAGTGCAGATACCGGATGTTGCTGTGAATGTTGAGAACATCTGTGGCCAACATCTGGGAAGAAGTTGGCCGAAGATTGCTTCTCTTGGATCTACTTTTTAGCAACACGTTTTTGCTTTCTTGTTTTAGTTTTATTCTGGTTATTTGTTTTTAGAAAGCATTTGTTTTCTCAACTTGTTGAGGAAATTGATTTTTGTGAAAATCACTAGTGATAGGTTTTTGTGTAAACGATTTGGTTTTTCTAGTGATTAATTTTTGCCATAAGGCACCGCACAAGTATTTATACTTGTGCATATTTAATCTTGTCAATCTATTTGTTTCAAGTCAATTTGTGTTATTAATTTTCCGCTGCGTGTAGATGTTGTCCCAGATGTTGTAACATCTGGAACAACACCTAATTCTGACAAAACACAAATTCACTATTTTATATCCTATTATGATATTTTCATTATTTTTGATATCTGTCGGACAAAATAAACCTAACATTAACGATCAGTAGTAAATAATATATATCTATTTACCACTCTGGAGAGGAGTAGAAGGATTTAGTTCGTGGTTAATAAACAATTTGGTTTTAATTAATAGTGTAGTCGTAGTAACAATTTAATATGGTGGAGATAAAGTGAAATTGCATATCTAGATTCATTCTCTACTGAATTTATTTATCTGTGCATTTGCCTTTGTTTTCTTTAATTGGTTTATCATTGAGATCATTATTGAATTTTTTAAATAAAGTTTGATTATTCTAATTATGGTACTTAGTATAAATTTAATCATATACTCCATGTGAGAATGACATTTTTTCTCATTTATATACTAAATTTGACACTGTATACTTGTGGTAAGCAAAAGTTGCAACAGTCTATATATAATGAAGGGAAATATAATTTTCATATAATTGATTTCCCTAATATTATCTATTCCTTGTTGATTTGATTGAGTATAATATTTAATTATAGTTTTGTCTTTCTAGATAATTATGTTAATATTTTATTGTGATATAATATCTTTCTTAAATTTAATTTCATATTGATAAGATTATGTGGAATATTTTGTTATATCTTTCTAGATATTATCTTTATGATAAAGATCTTCTAGATATGATATTTATCATAATGATTTAATGATATATGATATTATTGATTTTGTTTCTAATATAATTCTTGTTTACCATATCTTATAGATTTCCTTATGGAAGAGAAACTCTAGGAGAGATGAAAGCTATAAATAAGAGGTGATCAACGTGAGGTGATGAGGGTGTATAGAGAGAAGAGTGTAGAGAGAAGAGAGAAGAGAAAAATTCAGAGATTTCACATATATGATTTTTCGTGGGAGTTTCTCGTGGAGATTTTCGTGGTGCTCTCCTCTCTCAATCATACACAATTTCACGCACTTGTGCACTCCGTGAGAAAGTCAAAGAAGTACTCCAAGGGACGTGCTGTTTTGAAGAGTGCAGATACCGGGTGTTGTCGTGAATGTTGGGAACATCTGCAGACAATATCTGTGAAGAAGTTAGTTGAAGACTGTTTTCGTGGATTCCATTTTGGCTCACGTTTTGCTTTCTTGTTTTAGATTTTATTCTGGTTATTTGTTTTTAGAAAGTATTTTTTTCTCAATTTGTTGAGGAAATTGATTTTTGTGAAAATCACTAGTGATAGGTTTTTGTGTAAACATTTTGGTTTTCTAGTGATTAATTTTTGCCATAAGGCACCACACAAGTATTTATACTTGTGCATATTTAATCTTGTCCATCTATTTATGTTAAGTGAATTTGTGTTACAAAAAATATTTTTCCACTGCATGTTGTCCTGAAATGTTGTAACATCTGGCACAACATTTAATTCTGATAAAACACAAATTCTCTGTTTTACATCTTATACTAATATTGTTATTATATTGAGCATCTGTCAGACAAAATAATCCTAAAAATTTGAATCAGAGCCTACTCTTGATATAGTAAGTGTTGATTCTGGTTTTTGTTTTGTTTGACAGAATTTATCTAATGGACAATAACAGATTACGAAAGAACAAAGGCTATAATGTGTCTTTAAGTGATGAAGAATCTGATCTTGAAGAGAAATCTATTGATGAAGATGATCAAACCTCCCTGACTGCACTATTAACAGAAAAATCGCTGGTTGGAGGTGAATCCTTTATGTGTTACCCTAGGTGTTGCCACACCTGGCCGCAACATCTGCAAAAATTCAGTATGCTTGAAATCCAAAACTTCTGGAAATTTGAGTGGAGATGATGAATCAGAAAATGATGATGAAGGAATCACTCTTGAGAGTGTTCAAAAGCTTTATGAAGAGTTGTTTGATGATTGGACAAAAAGAAACAAGTTGAACTCAAGTCTTATGAAGGAGAACATTGATCTAAAAGCCGTAGTTGCCAAACTTGAGGTAATTTTGATCAAAAAGGATTTGGAACTTGGTAAAACCAAAGAAGAACTTCAAAAGACAACTGAAACTTTGTCCAAGTTTAATTCAAGCACATCCAAGCTTGATTCCATACTTTTAATAAGAAAAGATAACAAGAAAGGCTTAGTCTTCAAAGACAGCGTGTTCGAAATTGGTGAATCTTCCAAGTCAACTATTTTTGTAAAAGAAAAGGCTGATACATCCACACAACCAGAATCCAAGTCGCCTATCAAAAGCTCTCCTCCAAAAAGACAAACTGCGGCACCTATTCCTAGGAAAAGAAAACGAATGTACGTATGTCATTAATTCTTTAAGCCTGGTCATATCAGGCCCTACTGTGTTAAAGTCAGGGATGATCGCATGAATCAAAATTCGAGCCAGATGTTGCCCCGAATGTTGTCCAACATTTCCCGCAACACCTCCAACCGCCGACCTACAGTAAGACAAATTTGGGTACCAAAGTATAACTCCCCAGATTTGACGACTGTCCTCACTGTACCAAGACGAGTCTTTCTAGCGTGCTTAAGTCCTCACTCACACGCACCCTAGGAAACTTCCCAGGAGGTCACCCATCCCAAAATTGCCCCAAGTCAAGCACGCTTAACTATAGAGTTCTTATATGATGAGCTACCGAAAAGAAGATGCACCTTCGTGATATGAGTAGTACCAATCAAATCTTTTAAGCCCTCTTCAACTGTACAGTCCATTACATTGAACAGTTTCGGAATACCTCTCCTCCGGTGTAAGAACGGTTCATTCATGTTCTCTCCACCTAAAAGCCTGCCAGAAGCCGCTCATTGTCCGTGCCACCTCATGGCACCGGCGATCACCCCCCGCCCTCTTCGGCCCCGGGCCTCACACAAAGGTACAAGGTCTTCAGACAATTGCTACCAAATAGTTGAAGATCTTTCATGCAAACATGTGCAAATAACCGAACTTGACCTTTAGCATCAAAAACTCGAACATGCAAACTTCAAAACCTTAAAGAACTTGAGTAGGTATGATGCAGTACAAGGTATCCCTAATCTTTCATTTGGTATACCATTTGTGTGCGGAGATTGTCAAAAAGGTAAGCAGACTCGCGCGTCACACCCAGTGTTGCCATCATCTGGGATAACACGCTGTCTGGAGTTACTAGATATATATCTTATGGGTCCTATGGAAGTTGAAAGTTTCGGAGATCTGAAAAAGAAAACTGTTGAGGATGATGTGGATGAGCTTCTGGAAATTCCTGTATCACTGGAAAATACAGATGTTACCCCAGATGTTGCAACATCTAGCACAACACGTGACACTGAAGTCAATGGATCTGAGGAAGTGACAAATAGTGATGATAATGCAGTAGATGATGGACAGAAAATTCCAACTAAAATCTAGAAAAATCATCCTTCATCCCAAATAATAAGAAGTGTGCATGGAGAAGTCCAAACTCGAAATAAAGAGAAAATGGATTACCGCAAGTTGGATGGACTTATATGCATGAGCTCTACGTACTCACAGGTTAGATTTTCATGTTTTTTATCCAATTTCGAACCCAAAAATGTTGATGAGGCTTTAAAAGATGAACTTTGGATTAATGCTATGCATGATGAGCTTGAGCAATTTGTTCGAAATAATGTGTGGAACCTGGTTCCACCTCCTGACCATGGTAACATAATTAGTACAAAATGGATTTTTAAGTATAAAACTAATGAGTCAAGAAACATCATTAGAAACAAAGCAAGGTTGGTTGCTCAAGGGTATACACAGGTTGAGGGGGTTGATTTCGATGAGACCTTGGCTCCTGTAACCCGTATTGAGTCATTCAGACTATTGCTAGCCATTGCATGCTACATGAAAATCAAAATTTTTCAAATGAGTGTGAAAAGTGCATTTTTAAATGGGTTTTTGAGTGAGGAAGTGTATGTTAGACAACCTAAGGGTTTTGAGAATCCACACCATTTGGATCATGTCTACAAATTGAAGAAGACACTTTATGGTTTGAAGCAAGCACCAAGTGCATGGTATGGGAGATTAACAGAATATCTACTTGAAATCGGCTTCAAACGAGGTGAGGTAGACAGAACTCTTTTTATTCAAAAGTCCAAAGGTGAGATTCTTATTTTTCAAGTCTGTGTTGATGATATAATCTTTGGTTCCTCATCTCAAAAGCATGCTGATAATTTTTTTGAGTGCATGTCATCTACATTTGAAATGAGCATGGTTGGTGAATTAAGTTTCTTTCTTGGTTTACAAATAAAACAAATGCATGATGGCATCTTTTTGTGTCACTTTCAACGGCTGAATCCGAATATGTGGCAGCAAGAAGTGGTTGCACTTAGGTTTTGTGGATGAATCAAATGATAGAAGACTATGGACTTAAAAGTGAAACTTTAGTTGTGTACTGTGATAATTCTAGTACAATTGATATTTCAAAAAATCCAGTAAAACACTCTTGAACAAAACACATTGACATTAGGCATCACTTTATTCGAGATTTAGTAGAAAAAAGATTGATTCGAATTGAATTTGTTGGTACAAATAACCAACTGGCTGACATATTCACAAAAACATTAGACTTTGAGAGGTTCTCCAATCTTAGGAAATCTCTCAGTATGTGTTCTGCCTGATAATTCATAGAAGTTGTCTCAGATGTTACAACATCTCGGACAACACCTAACATGCATGTGCATTTCTAGAACTTAGACATACTGCATTTGCATTCATACTGTTATATGATGTGTTATCACAATGTTGCATAATCTTCTGGTGCACTTACAATTTCTTGTTCTATCTAAACTTAACACACTTGGATATGCTTAACAATCTGATTAAATCAAAAAGTAGTTGAAGAATGATCATGCACTCCATGACATTGTCCCATACGAAAAGTGACTTGAAAATATTGAAAAAAAAAAATCAATATGCTCTGTATCAGAAGACACGATGGGAAAAAGCTACCTAAAAGAGTCCAATGAAGACTGTGTTTTTAATGTGGGAGTTGCCTCTTCTGAGTTTAATACAGAAAGGAAAACATACGAAGTTGGAAAAAGCTACCTAGAGGAGTCCTAAAGAAGACCGTTCTTCTAGTGTGAGAGCTACCACTTCTATGATATGAAAATTGATAAGTCTCTAACATTGCAGAAAAATCGAAATAAATTCTGAAATTGGACATGTTGTCAGAAGATATTGCCAACTTTTGCGAAAACACTTCATTTGTGAACATATCTCATATTTGCTTTCATGTTTCTATTTCTATTACATTATGTTATTAGGCATAAATAGGTCATGCATAAACATAACGTTGTGAATATTGTTGTGTCATGAGGTATGAGTATTTCAATAGAGAAAATTCGTTGAAAATCCAGATTTTACAAAAAATTGAATATGTGTGATTTTTGATGGTTCAGTGGTGTTAATTCGATGTGGATTTCAATTCTAAAATTTTTTTTGTAATGATTCTTGACTGCAATTATTCAATAATTTTGGATAGTGATTACTCGCTAAAGCTGATCTTGTCTTATCTGAGAACTTAGTTTCTGACTATCGTCTGGCTATGGAGGTGGATGTTCATTCTGGACAAAAAGGGGGAGAAGATGTGACTCAAACTCAAGGGACTGTGAATTGAAAGGATCAAATGATACCATCTATCAGATACCTTTATTTGATTTCATTTTTAATGTTCTGCTTTGTTAAGGTTCTATTGCCCTGATGTGTTTCTGTTTTAATGAACTGTTAATATTTTCGCACGTGTTGTCTCAGGTGTTGCCAACACAACGAACAACACCCGTACTAAATTGATTTTATTCAGGGGGAGAAAAATTCTCATATTAAGGGGGAGTTAACTGGAGTTCAACTGAGAAATTGAGTTTGATTTGATTTTGTCCAGAAAGGCAAAAAGAGAGAGATTGAAGGAAAATATAATTTTCATATTAAATTGATTTCCACAATATTATCTATTCCTTGTTGATTAATTGAGTATAATATTTAATTATAGTTTTACCTTTCTAGATAATTATGTTAAGATTTTATTGTGATATAATATCTTCCTTAAATTTAATTTCATATTGATAAGATTATATAGAATATTTTGTTTTACCTTTCTAGATATTATCTTTATGATAAAGATCTTCTAGATATAATATTTATGATAATGATTTAATGAGATATGGTATTATTGATTTTGTTTCTAATATAATTCTTGTTTACCATATCTTATAGATTTCCTTATGGAAGATAAACTCTAGGAGAGATGGAAGCTATAAATAAGAGGTGATCAACGCGAGGTGATGAGGGTGTATAGAGAGAAGAGAGAAGAGAAAAATTCAGAGATTTCACATATAGGATTTTTCGTGGGAGTTTTTCGTGGAGATTTTCGTGGTGCTCTCCTCTCTCAATCATACACACTTACATGCACTTGTGCACGCCGTGAAAAAGTCAAAGAAATAATCCTTCGAGGGACGTGCTGTTTTGAAGAGTGCAGATACCGGTGTTGCCGTGAATGTTGGGAACATCTGCAGACAACATCTGTGAAGAAGTTGGCTGAAGACTATTTTCGTGGATTCCCTTTTGGCTCACGTTTTGCTTTCTTGTTTTAGATTTTATTCTGGTTATTTGTTTTTAGAAAGCATTTGTTTTCTCAATTTGTTGAGGAAATTGATTTTTGTGAAAATCACTAGTGATAGGTTTTTGTGTAAACGTTTTGGTTTTCTAGTGATTAATTTTTGCCATAAGACACCGCACATGTGCATATTTAATCTTGTCCATCTATTTATGTTAAGTGAATTTGTGTTACAAAAAATATTTTTCCGTTGCATGTTGTCCGAGATGTTGTAACATCTGGCACAACACTTAATTCTGATAAAATACAAATTCTCTGTTTTACATCTTATACTGATATTGTTATTATATTGAGCATCTGTCGGACAAAATAATTCTTACATATAAAATTATCAATATACAATCATAATATTGTCGGTGCATAATTTTTTTTTAAGGAAAATAAGAGTTTAGCATAAATTTCAATATCATGATAATTAATAAGCAGCAACCTATTTTTCATTATTTGAAGAAACTTTCATTCTTCATCAACTGCTAACAAATTATTACATTTAATCAACATTTATTAGTCTAATTAGAAATTCAAATCATTAAAAATAATGACTTCTCAAAATGTATATACTCATGAGGAAGTTAATGCAATGTCAAATTGTTCTTTAACACCAATTTTTGCTGAAACAAATGTTCTTTCAATTTTGCTGCATATGTATCCATGAATCTCTAGTCAGAAATTTTAAATCCATAATAACAAATCCACTAGTTTGTTTGGGTAAATTCACTTGGTAAGAGACTTCAAATCCCAAGTAGTTATTTCTTGGTCATTGTGATGTTTCAAATTCATCACAACATGGAGTCATTTCAGATTATCTCCTCAAATACTTCCTCAAATCCAAATCATTTAATCCAAACACAACCTTAAAGAACATCTTAATTAGGTGGTTGTTTAAAATCTAAAATAACTATATAGCTAAGATTTTATTGATCATGCATAGATAAATAAATATTAACTTATAAAGTAAATGAATCGAAAAATGGGAAGATGTATGGAATGTAAAAATTCTCAAAATTTAAGAGAGATTTATCGGAGTAGGAAAAAAAAGGTAAATCATCAAACAAAATGAAGGGTTTCTTATTATGTTTTCTGTAAGAAAAATGACACATGTTAAAAGAAGTATCATGTAGGAATTTACGACGGTCATTGCCTACATATTTTGACAAACGTGCTCAACTTTAGAAATTTGAGATACGTACACGTTTCTTCTTCTGAATCTCGGCTCCCGATACACTAATCGATGGTATGAGAAAACGCCTATAAATAGAGCGATTGAGGTCCCTAAGCATACACATCTCATAAAGAAATATACACCATCTATCGAGAGGGTGGAGTGCTTAGAAGGCTTCAACCGAGAGGAAAAGCAGAGAAATTAAAAATTTTCAATGGCCGAAGGTAATAATCGATTCATTTCCGCATATAGTTTTATCATGTTCATGTATACGTAAAACATGATTTTGAGAAAAATCTCTAACATTTGGTATCAGAGCAGTGATACATCTGCCTTGAAAATTTGTTTTTTCATTTTCTGAAATTTGCGTAAGAAGCTTGAAGTTTGGATATGAACTTTAAGAAAGTTTACGTACATGAAAATTTCTTTGGAAAATTTCTTCACGTTGCACTTCGGAGTTCTCGGATGAGATCTTGAAAATTGTATAAAGTTTTCTGAATTTTGAAATTTTTTTGAGAAAAGATATTTTCATGAGGAAGATTTCTGAAAATTATGAACTCTCGGGAGGTTAAAGATAACTTTGAGGTTGGCTTCAATAACGTATTCAGAATTCAACTTAATGATAGGAAGCATTTAATGTCAACATTTCGTTGGTTTTTTCAAATGCATGAATAGTTGTTATGACATTGATATTATTATTATAATAATATATGGATGCAAAGTCACAACATTTGAGCTAGACACAATCTGACTCTCACATTATGAAGGTTGACCCCCCATTTACGTACTATAATAAAAGCATTGCGGGATGACTTGGTGCATGGTGAAGAAAATTTGAATTTTTAATATACGTTAATTTTTCTTTTAATTGGTTAATGGAGGTGATATTTTTTTAAGGATAATGTTTAACAATATATATATATATATATATTGGTACAACAATATTCACATTATATACATATTAAATTATATTAAGTTGTTTATAATTTGAAATGAACATATCAAGTAAGATGTGAATATAATATTTTAAAATAAAATATTTCAGATGTTCACAAATGAACAAATAATCTCCACTTTATCACTACTCTAATAAAAGAGAAAAACTGATGAGGAGCCCACATTTTGATCCTCACTTTATCACTACTCTGATTGAAGAAAAAAAAACTGATGGGGAACATAATTGTTATATTAAGTAAAAATGTGAATATAAAGTTATTTAATTAAAATTTTTGGCTTATAAAGATCCACATAAATGTGAATAATTAAAGTGAATAATAATTATAAGGTGACATGAGAAAACATGATCTGGGAGAGTTCTTCATAGATCGGTTTAAACTGCCTTGACTAGCCACTGGTCTATCTGAAGAATGTTGCTCTGAATAGGAAATAGGTATTTAAAGGACCTTAGCACTACCTATATTTCCTGGGAGCTCTCTTGGAAAGTGTTGATTGTGTTACTAAATATTATTATATAAAGATTTAAGTAAAGCCAAAATTTTTATCTAGTGATCAGTATAATTTTAAATTGTTGTGGATCGAAGTTGAGTTTAGAGAGGGGGGTGAATAAACTCTACTCCTTTTTCTTCTTAAGGAGGTACTAAAATCATGTTAGAGATAATAGTTTATCTTGTTGCGTATACTTTCACCAGATTACAAATATAAGTGCGGAAACAATCTGATGAAGTAAGTGAAAGACAGTAATAACAGTAGACAGTGGTTGTTTATGGAAGTTCGAAGATGAAATCTTCTACGTCTCCCCTTCTCCTGTTTCCAGAAGGTATCACTAAAAGACTTTGGATATTACAGTACAACTCTTGTACACACCCACTTCAGAAGGACATACACTTTTGCCTACTGAAACTCTTAGTTACTCAACACAGTGAAGACGTGATACACAAGGTTCTGAAAAGACTCTTTTCAGATTACAAACTCTTCTGATAAAGTATAAGTGTTGTAAATGATTGTGAAGAGTGTAAGAAACAGTAGCACAAGATGATCTTCAAAAGATCAGATATTTGCTATGAAGCGTATGCTATTTTTCTCTGTGTTAAACTCAAAGTTATCAAGGAATTTCGAGGTTGTGAAATAGCGTTAATCCTTGAAAGATATTTTGCGCACTGTCGTATCTTCTATATGGGTTTGTTCCACGTATATATAAGTGACTGAGTTCAACGTCTATGATCAGAAGATGTCTTCAGACTTCTGATTGAATCAGCTTTAGTACCTAAAAAGGTTCCTGCAGAAAAGCTATAGAACAATCAGTCCTGATTTATACTAAAATCGGTAAAGTGAATTAAATGACTCCGTACAGTATTTAATGCTACAATTAATACTAGTACTTGGTAAATATAACGGTAACATTTAAGATAGTCCTGTTAGGTAACATCTTCTTCTGATTCTGTTTTTCTATCCTTTCTACTGGTTTTGTTTTATTAGAGCAGTAGCTTCTGATTTTCTTATCGTCTACTATTTTCTTAAGGAATGCTGCTGGTTTTTATTTTCATCGCCACAATTAATTCATATCTATCAATTTCCCTCTTTGTGGTGATGCCAAAACCTAAACAGTAGGAAAGCGTTAAAAAAACAGATAACAGTTAGCAAAAGGATAATATCAGTGAAATTCACAAAATAAATTGTCAATCATTAATTCCAATGTCCCTGTATATGACTTCTTCATTTAGAGGATCATGAGATCTTCTATCTGAAGGTTCCGCTTGGTCTTCTGATCTCCTTTGTTCTGCTTCAGACGGATCTCTTTCTCCTCTTTGTTGTTCTTCCCCTTTTTGGCATCAGCGGCAATAATACGGGCCATAAAATCATCCATTCTCCCAGACAAGTTTTGAATGCCATTGGTCAACATTTCCGCTTATGGAGGTTGAGTAGAGATTCGATCATTAAGGGTCGTGAGAGATTAAGTTTGAGAGTCAATCTTGGCATCCATTAATTCCATGGAGGTGGAAAATGAGCGAATGAGATCATCATGCTCGGTGAGTCGATTAAGCATGTCAGATTGAGCAAAAATGATTTTACCATGATTTCTAGATATATCTTGTCTGAAAACAATGGTTTCAGCATACATTCTATCCATAGATTCCGCCGTTTTATGTATTTCTTTGGACATTCGTTCTCGGAAGAACTCAGCACCACTGAATTCTGCTACACTTTCACGAGACATCCGCTTGACTAAATCAGAAAGATTATTGAGTTCCCTTTGTAGAGAGTTAATCTGAAACTCTAAATTGAATGGTTCTGATTCTGGTGATGGAGTTCGCTCAAGCAAGCGTTGCCTAATTTCAGCAAGGCGAATATCCGTGTGAGTTTGTACAGGATTAGTGATAATCAACGCAGTAGAGACTTGATTATTGGGATGGGAAATGGTATCCACCAAATCAGTAGAAGGGTCAGGGTTAGCAGAGCTTTCATCTGGAGCAGTAGTGACAGTTGGTTCGGCAGCAGTGTTCGTAGGAGCAATCTCTTCATCAGGAGCAACAAATGCAGAGACCAAGTTCTATTCTGATGGAACAATTTCAGCAGGTATAACTGATTGGTCTGCAGTCATGGGTTCAGATTGCTGATTCAAAAGAACTTTCATTTCTGCTTGATGTACAGCAGAAAAGTTCTTTATATTTGGCAAAAAGGATATAGCATCTGATTCTGCCTTGGGTTGGTCTGCTGTTGGAGAAGATGATGGGACTAACAAAGTAGCTGGATCAGTTTCCTGAGTAGTAGAGAACGTGGGAACAATTGATTCAATGACTTCTTCCACCAAAGCCAGTTCACGCACAGACAGGAGAGATGATGACTGAAGAGGCCTTTTTGGTGATGCAGGAGTACTGAGAGCAGGAGCTTTTGGTGAAGCTGTAGTCCGTTCCTCAACTGTCTGAATCTGTGGAGAGTCTGGAACAAAGCCGACATGATATGCAATTGGCTCTCCAAAAGCATGTTCTTGAGCAAGAAGTTGCTCACTTATCTGTTTCAATCTGTCAGTTAGAATATGAATGACGTTCTGATCCTGAACAGCAGTAGGAATCGTAGGATCAAAATTTGACTCAAGAGTTTTCAGAACAGATTCTAACTTCTGACATTTCAGCTGTTCGAGGATGTAGTTTCTTCTACGCATTGCCTCGATTACATTTTCAGTTTTGGCAAGCTGAAAAACCTTCTTCTCAATTTTCATCATTTTCCCATAAGACCCTTTCTTCTGGAAGTATGCAAAGGAATGAAAAACTCGGACCTTGTGCCATTCGTCAAAGAAATTCATGTCATCATTGGCAGAGCTTTTTTATTTCTGCCAAGTGAAGATCAACACCAGTGGTCACAAATGTCTTGGGTCCAGGAATTTGTGGTTCTTCATTCAGCTTTCCTTTGCCTTTATCGGTTGATGAGATAGGCAAAATGGGTCGAAAGACAGAAGACCCCGTAGTTGGTTCTTGAATTAAAATTCCAGACACCGGTCTGAAAATAGAAGCAGTAGATGTTGCTGAAACAGATGCAGCAGCTGGTAGTGAAGTAGGAGCAGTGGGTCGTGCAGAGGCAACAACTTTTGTAAACACTTTTCTGATTGGTACATTCTCAATTTCAGAAATTTCTGCTGTCTTCTTGATTTTAAGAACAGTTCGATCTTTCTTTTTTATGGGAGTTGGTGGTAAGGATGGTTGAATATGAGCAGCAGACTCTTCGGATATTGTTTTGTCAGAATCAGTAGAGATAATCACTCTCTTCCTTTTAATATTTCTTTGAGGTCTTTGAACCTCAGAAAGAGTTTCTCCAATCTCCTTTTTCAAAGCAACAAATTTAGCCACGGTTGGCTTGGGTCTTAAAGCGAGTACATTTTCAGCATCAATCATTGTTACAGAAGCAGCATTCTGTTCACTTGTAAGAGCGAAACCAGCATCTTTTAACATTGTGCTGATCTGAACAGCAAATCCAGAGCTTTTCTTTGTAACCATTTCTTTCAGAATTCGGAATAGAAAACGACTCCAATCCAGTTTAGTTCCATTTTGAGGAACTTTTTGTAGCAAGAGAGAGACAGTTCTTCTCCAGAAGCTGAGAAAGTGCTGAGAGCAGTAGACATTTCTAGCTTAGAAATATCAGAGAGTTCAGAGATACCTGAAAGTGGGAGGAGGAAAGTTGCTCCCAACAGTGTGGCATCAATGGAGATGGATGCGTCTCCTTGAGAATGAATGATCTTTCCTTCATGAACAGTTGCCTTAGCATAGAAGTCCAGAAGGGCAGTTTTGTATATAACAGCGGGTGATTCCAAGAATTGTCGAAGTCCTGATTTTTCAAGGGCTTGAAACATTTGAACAAGGTTCTCATCTTTGATATTGAGAACTGAAGCAAAGTTGACTTGATAGGCATTAAGAGTATATGCTCCGGCCATTAGGAAAGAGTCAGATAGATTTTGCAGTAGAAAGAAGATGTTTAAGAGAAAGCAGTAGCTGAGTAATCAAAAAGTTTTGAGACGGTAATAGTGAAAAGTGAGAAAGTGATATTTTAAAATAAATGTACAGCCGTCAAGTAAATATAAGGACACGTGTCAGTATGTTTACGGTTGAGTATTTGAAAAGACATGCAGAGTTTGTCAGAGACTCGAATGATTTTAAAATTTGAAAGAGGCGGGCTGTCCAGACGGTTATCGAGAGTAATCGGAAGAAGATTTGTCGTTTTATGATAACGTCTGCTGGAAGTTTCAAAGTCTGAAATATTTGAGCACTTTGATAAAACCAGCAGACTCGTTGTTTTATCGAAAAGAAAAATATTCTATCTGTTTTCTGAGAAAGATATAAAAATCTTAGTCTGACTAAGATACTGTTCCCCCTCGATAAATGCAACTAATAAATGTAGAGATATGAAATTTGAGGACAAGATGGATGAATCTTGGTATTCGTGTAACCAAAATTGCCGGATCTTCAGCTTCCTGATACTCTATATAAATGCCTGTAAATTTACAAACTAAGTCATTCAAACTTTTCTTTTCTCAAATCAGTATAAATGATAGGTGCAAGTGATCTATCGGAGCCTTCTCCGGAATCAGAATCAGCAGAGGAATTCCAAAAGCAACTTTCAGTCACTCGTATACAGATGTTTGAAGACATCTTTTTCCAATACATTAATGCTGACAAGATTCAAGCTTGTTGGATAATTTTCGAAGAAGACCATCCTTATCCAAGATATAAGGATTAGGAAGAAAATCCTCAGTTTAGAATTCCTAATCAGTCCTTAGATAAGTTCTTGCTGAAGTACTTTGCAACATAAAAAGTACTTCAAGCTGCTGATAACAATGAATGGAGTAGATAAACTTAATGTAAGGAAATCTTGACATTTTTGTTCATCTACTGCTTTCATTGAATAAAAAAAAGTAAGAAAAACTTAGTCTGGTGAATCAGTAAGTGCTTCGGCTGACTTGAGACTCGTCAACTTCTTCATTATCAGATGCATCCGGTTGAGTGGAAGTACTCCATAGATGTGGAATTGTATGTTGTAACCTATCTTTGAGTAGATGTGCAATAGAATACCAGTATTTATCTTAAATCGTTTTCTTCTGCAAATAACTCAATATTAGCTGAATAAGGCATAATTTATAAAAGATAAATTGACATTCATATATGAAAGAATCAGAAGAGACTTTGACAGCTTCTACTGGAAGTTTTAAACAGAGTGCCTCATTTTAATGAAAAGATAAGTCTCCTTCTGCTTCTGATACAAAATAAAATATAATCATAATAAAGTTCCCCCTAAATTAATGTAATTATTAAATGTCACATCTTGGTAAGTGAACCGTCGATGACTTGATTCAGAACGCTTCGTATTTCCCGCTGAATGTTATGATTACCTCGATCTCTGGTACCTGATTTATCATCTATAAATACCGGCATAGAGGTTAGTCATACATTCACCTTTAAACAAAATGGCAAGAGAAAATAGTCCCGATTTGGCTGATGAGTTCATGAAAGAGGTGGTAGCAGCAAGAAAGAAAGCGATTGAGGATTCAAAGTGTTCGAGAAGAAACTGGCTACCTGTACCAAGATCCAGGAGCTTCAGTCCTCTTTTGAGGTTGGGTTGTATGGTACAACCAAACAGCTGGTAGCAATGGAGAAGTATTATCGATGTCTCCATAATGCTAACGGCGAAGACGTCTTCTCTGATGATGGCGTCTACCTCCTCATGCTCTTAAAGGAGGAGAGGACTCTGAAAAAGATTGCTTTTTCAGAGGAATTTGTGCGTACCTCTACTGGAGAGCTGACCACTTGGTTGGCATTCTGGAGAGAGTACATTAAAAATGAAGTGAAAGTTGTACGCCCCCGCCTATATTATTAATGAAAATATTATGTTATGTTTACTGATTGTCTTTCTCGCTTGTCTTTTATTTTCTACAAAACAACTCTGAAGAAAAAGAAGAAGTCACAACACATTAATAAAGATAACAGATAATTTTTAAGTCTATCAATCCAAGTGAGTTTCGAAAATAAGAAAAATTATTTTCAGGCAGAGGTTTTGTAAAGATATCTGTTGTTTGTTGATCAGTAGAAACATATTCCAGACGAATGTTTTTCTTCTGCACATGATCTCTTATAAAATGATGTTTGATGTCTATGTGCTTCGTTCTGGAATGAAGTACTGGATTTTGTGTGATTGCAATGGCACTGGTATTGTCACAGAAATAGGTGAGTCGGAGGCTTGAATTCCATAGTCTTTTAATTGTTGCTGTATCCATAGTATTTGAGAACAGCAGCTTCCAGCAGCCAGATATTCTGCTTCTGCAGTAGATGTGGCTATGGAAGTCTGCTTTTTACTAAACCAGGATTCAACCTATCACCAAGAAATTGACAGAAACCACTTGTGTTTTTTCTGTCTAGTTTGCAACCAGCATAATCAGCATCTGAATATCCAATAAGATTTAACGAAGAATCATAGGGATACCATAAACCGACATTTTGAGTTCCTTTTAAGTACTTCAAAATACGTTTAGCAGCAATATAATGAGATTGTTTGGGGTTAGATTGAAATCTCGCACTAATACAAACAGCAAACATGATATCTGGTCTACTGGCAGTCAGATATAACAATGAATCAGTAAGACCACGATACTGAGTTATCTCTACTGGAATTCCACTTTCATCTTTATCAAGTTTAATAGATGATCTCATTGGAGTAGAAGCAGCAGAGCATGCTTCCATACCAAACTTTTTCAGAAGCTCCTTGTTGTACTTGGCTTGATTTAGAAAAATTCCAGTATCAAGTTGTTTGATCTGTAATCCTAAGAAGAATGTTAATTCTCCCATCATGCTCATTTCGAATTGATCCTGCATCAACTTTCCAAACTTTGCACATAATTTGGAGTTGGTTGACCCGTAAATAATATCATCAACATAGATCTATACTAAAAGTATATGTTTATTCTTGACTAAAGTAAACAGAGTTTTGTCCCAATTGTAAAGTCATGATCGATAAGAAATTGCGATAAAGTGTCATACCACGCTCTAGGTGCCTGTTTTAGACCATATAATGCTTTGTGTAATTTGAATACATGGTGAGGTGAGAAATGATCGATAAAACCTGGAGGTTGTTCGACGTAGACCTCTTCTTGTAATAGACCATTTAGAAAGCCACTCTTCACATCCATTTGATAAACTTTGAAGTTCTTAAACGCAGCAAAGGCCAAAAATATTCTGATAGCTTCGAGCCTTGCTACTGGTGCGTAGGTCTCATCATAGTCTATTCCTTCTTCTTGTCTAAAACCCTGAGCTACCAGTTTTGCTTTATTTCTGATCACTGTGCCTTCTTCATTTAGTTTGTTTCTGAATACCCACCGAGTTCCAATGACGGCTTGGTGAGATGGTCTAGGTACTAGAAACAAACTTCGTTTCGTTTGAATTGATTCAGCTCTTCTTGCATAGCTTCAATCCAACTAGGGTCCAGAAGGGCTTCTTCAATTTTCTTTGGTTCGTCCTGAGAAATAAAAGCATCATGCATGTATTCATTAATCATTTGCCTTCTGGTTCTCAGAGGCGCTACTGGATTTCCAATAACCAATTATGGAGGATGAGATTTTCTCCAAATAAAAGGATTTAAAAGGATATCTTCCTGATTTGATATGTTAGGATTGTTCTCGACAGAACCAGTA
Source organism: Primulina eburnea (assembly GCF_022965805.1). NCBI lineage: Eukaryota > Viridiplantae > Streptophyta > Magnoliopsida > Lamiales > Gesneriaceae > Primulina > Primulina eburnea. The sequence continues at coordinate 8,602,019 of NC_133111.1, forward strand.
TTAGGTTCTTGAGTGTCTTCTGCTGGTATTGGTAGATCTAATGTCTGTACTTCTGGTTCCATTATCGGAATGTCTGGTTCTGGATTTTGAACATCCTTGATGTTTGCTTCTACATTATCTTCACTGTCCAGTTTCAAGTGGATCTTGTCTAACTTGTTACTTAAATCTGACGTGTTAGATATTTCAAGAGCACTGCTGTCTTAATCGAAGACAACATGAATCGACTCTTCAACATTAAGAGTTCTATTGTTGAAGATTCTAAAAGCTTTGCTTATGGCAGAGTAACCAAGGAATAGTCCAGCATCTGATTTTGAGTCAAATGCAGTTAAGTGATTTTTGCCATTGTTTAGTACAAAACATTTGTAACCAAACACATGAAAATAAGATACGTTGGGCTTATTCCCTTTCCATATTTCATAAGGAGTTTGATTGTGCCTTTTGTTGATCATTGTTCTGTTTTGGGTGTAACAAGCAGTGTTAATTGCTTCTGCCCAAAAGCGCTGAGAAATGTCTGCATCTGCTAGCATTGTTCTAGCTGCTTCTTTTAGAGTTCTGTTTCTCATCTCAGCTACTCCGTTTTGTTGAGATGTTCTGGCAGTTGAATATTCATGATGAATCCCCTGTTCATCCAAATATAACTCAAGATTTTTGTTAGTTAACTCAGTACCCCGATCACTTCTGATTTTAATGATAGAAGAAGATTTTTCATTTTGAATCTTTTTCAGAAGCTTGATCATGAGGATACTGGTTTGATCTTTTCCTGCGAGAAATAGTACCCAAGTGAATCTAGAAAAATCATCAATAATAACAAGAGTATATTTCATTCCCCCTAGGCTCATGATAGGGATTGGACCAAATAAGTCCATATGCAGCAATTCCAAACATCTTGAAGTTGATTTGCTATCTCTGTTCTTGAAACTAGATCTTATTTGTTTCCCAAGCTGACAGGCAGAACAAAAATGATTCTTAACAAAATTAATGTCAGGTAAGCCATCAACTATATTCTGCTTTTTGAGATGATTGATTGACTTGAAATTCAGATGATTCAATTTCTTGTGTCAGAGCCAGTGTTTATTACTAAGAGAGGCAACTAAGCATGTAGGAGTATTGACATGATTTGAGTTCCAAGAGACTCTGTAGGTGTTGCCTTCTCTCTTTCCTAGTTAATACAGTAGATTCATCAGAATCTTTAACTATACACGAGTGCTTCTGGAAAGCTACAGAATAACCATTATCACATAGTTGACTAATGCTATCAGATTGTAACAAAGGTTCTCAACTAGTAGCACATCATTAATGGTTATATTTCCATGGATAATCTTACCCTTACCCACGGTTTTACCTTTTGAGTTGTCTCCAAAGGTTATCTTTGGTCCAGTGCAAATCATTATCTCGGAAAGTAGGTTTTTCTCTCCAGTCATGTGTCTGGAACATCCACTGTCCAGATACCATGTAGAGTTACTGATTTCTGTTTTCTTCTCATGTTCCTGCAAACACAAATTTTAGTATCTGGTACCCAAATCTATTTGGTCCAAGCCTTATCAGTCCTTTGGGGACCCACATTTGTACAATTTTTGGTGACCTTGTACTTCGGATATCTAAAGATGTGCGTGCAACAGAAGGTCTGTTACTTCTAACAGTATGCATATTAAAATGTTGTTTTTCTCTTCTGTTTTTGTTGTCTAGTCTGTATCTCTTTTGAACAGGTCTAGAATTATAGTGTTGGTAGTTTTTGACCTTCATAGAGATTTTTCCTCCTGAGTTAAATCCCTTACTGGATCCAGAGCTCTGGTGGACTCTTCCCTTGGGTTCAACATAACCAAGACCATAATGCTTTCTTTTGTTCATCTGATCTACATTCCTTTCAATTTGAACAGCATACTTCTGGTTCATATACCAAACCGGATCTTACAAAGCGAATGTACTTCTCTTTGTTCGTATCCAGTTCTGGCTTAGTACTAGTTTCAGAGATGCTTTCACTATCGCTGAATCCAAGACCACTTTTGTCTCCAGATTGCTTCTGCAATTCCTGCATCTTTTCCAGTGAAACTGAGGACTTATTCCAAGCATTTACCAGAACAGATAACCTCTGAATTTCAGATTTTAGTGTCTGGTAATCTGTGTTTATCCTATCATTCTCAGTTTTCAACCTATTAATCTCAACCTTCAGATCGGTACAACTACTTTCTTGTAGGTAATCAAACTTACTAATTTGATCCTTTAGGTTTTGATTTTCAGTCTTCACTTCCTCGAATGATTTAGAAAGTCCTGAGTACTCATTAACCATTTCATGTAATGCATTAATCAGATCAGTTCGTGTGAATTCATTAGAATCAAAATCAAATACCTCTCTAGATGTCGAGGTTGAATCAGTATCTGCCATGAGACAATTGACTTCTTCTGCATCACTGTCACTAGAATGACTTTCTGAATCAGATGACTCAGAGCTGGAGTCCGCCCATATGGATTTGCTTTCTTCAGCAATCATTGCTTTTCAGTCTCTTCTGGACTTTTTGTCATTCCTCTTGTGATCCTTTTTCTTCTGTTCATCCTTCTTTGGTTTAGGACAATCAGCAATGAAGTGAACGATTTTTCTACAGTTAAAGCATCCCATATCACCAGATGGTGAATCTTTCTTGAAATTGCGAGGACCCTGATAAGCTCGATGGTTCTTTTTCATGAACCTGGAGAATTTCTTTACAAACAAGGACATAGCATCACTGCTAATCTGTTCTGCAGTCTTCTCCAATGTGCTACAATGATGACAGTAGATAATGCTTGAGGAGCAACTGTAGCAGCAGTAGAAGAGGCAGTAGCAGTAGTAGTAGCAGCAAGAGCCTTGGTAGGTAAACTTGAAGGCTCTTCTCCACTTCTTACCTCCAATTTGAACTCGTAAGCTTTTAGATCTGCAAATAAGTCGTGCAGTTCCAACTTGTTTAGATCTTTGGACACTCTCATAGACATTGTTTTTACATCCCATTCTCTAGGTAAGGCTCTCATCACCTTGAGGGCTATTTGTCTGTTGCTATGCTCTTTACCCAGAGCTATTAACTCATTTATCAAGCTACTAAATCTTTCATTGAAATCATTTAGAGTTTCACCAGCTCTCATTTTTAGATTCTCAAACTTCCGCATTGCTACAGACAGTTTGTTTTCATTCGTTTGCTCATTTCCCTCACATATCTGGATGAGCTTTTCCCAAATATCTTTTGTAGTAGAACACATTTTAATCTTGCTAAAGGTGTTCTTGTCGAGATTTTTATATAATATATCCTTTGCAACATTATCAAGGTTGGACTTCTTCTTATCTTCGCTGTTCCATTCACTTCTTGATTTTTCAACCATCTGTGGTGCACCCTCAGTGACAGCAACAACTGTGTTAGGCTTTAATATCTTTAATTGACCATTTGTGATGACATACCACATGTCATCATCTTGTGCTGCAAGATGAGCTTGCATTCTAATCTTCCGATCATCAAAGTCTTCCTTAGAAAACATAGGAATCTTGCTAAAGTGTGCCATCTGTTGTATTTTTTCACGAACAAGAATAACCTGCTCTGATACCAATTGTTGTGGATCGAAGTTGAGTTTAGAGGGGGGTGAATAAACTCTACTCCTTTTTCTTCTTAAGGAGGTACTAAAATCCTGTTAGAGATAGTAGTTTATCTTGTTGCGTATACTTTCACCAGATTACAAATATAAGTGCGGAAACAATCTGATGAATTAAGTGAAAGACAGTAATAACAGTAGACAGTGGTTGTTTATGGAAGTTCGAAGATGAAATCTTCTACGTCTCCCCTTCTCCTGTTTCCAGAAGGTATCACTAAAAGACTTTGGATATTACAGTACAACTCTTGTACACACCCACTTCAGAAGGACTTACACTATTGCCTACTGAAACTCTTAGTTACTCAACACAGTGAAGACGTGATACACAAGGTTCTGAAAAGACTCTTTTCAGATTACAAACTCTTCTGATAAAGTATAAGTGTTGTAAATGATTGTGAAGAGTGTAAGAAATAGTAGCACAAGATGATCTTCAAAAGATCAGATATTTGCTATGAAGCGTGTGCTACTTTTCTCTGTGTTGAACTCAAAGTTATCAAGGAATTTCGAGGTTGTGAAATAGTGTTAATCCTTGAAAGATATTTTGCGCACTGTCGTATCTTCTATATGGGTTTGTTCCACGTATATATAAGTGACTGAGTTCAACGTCTATGATCAGAAGATGTCTTCAGACTTCTGATTGAATCAGCTTTAGTACCTAAAAAGGTTCCTGCAGAAAAGCTATAAAACAATCAGTCCTGATTTATACTAAAATCGGTAAAGTGAATTAAATGACTCCGTACAGTATTTAATGCTACAATTAATACTAGTACTTGGTAAACTTAACGGTAACATTTAAGATAGTCCCGTTAGGTAACATCTTATTCTGATTATGTTTTTCTATCCTTTCTACTGCTTTTGTTTTACTAGAACAGTAGCTTCTGATTTTCTTATCGTCTACTGTTTTCTTAAGGAATGTTGCTGGTTTTTATTTTCATCGCCACAATTAATTCATATCTATCATAAATAATTAAAGTTTAGTCACAACACCCTTAATTATGAGAAATTATACATTAAGTCAGATTCGGATCACATTAAGGGTATTTATTAAGTATAAAAATTTAAAATAAATAAATAAATAAATTTGTCCAGTGATCCGTATAATTTTAAATAATTAAGGTTTAGGCACAACACCCTTAATTATGAAAAATTGTGCATTAAGTCGGTTAAGGATCACATAAAGAACATTTATATAGTCATCCCTATAATTTTAAATAATTAAGGTTTAGCCACAACACCCTTAATTATGAGAAATTATACATTAAGTCGGTTAAGGATCACATAAATGACATTTATAAAATCAAAATTTATGTCTAGTGAACCGTCTAATTTTAAATATTAAGGTTTGACCACAACACCTTTAATTATGCAAAATTATACATTAAGTGGGCTGGGGACCACATGAAAGACATATATTAAGAGCATAAATATTTAATAAATTTGAGATTTAATGTCTTAGTGATTTGTATAATTTTAATTTATTAAATAATATATATAGCATCTTTAATTAAATTAAAATTATACATTAATTTTTTAATCACATTTAGTTGTAACAGACATAAATTATATAAAATTATTTAACATTTTTATAATATTTTGAGATTAATAATTATGAAGAATAAATATTTTATGCATAAAGAATTTAATATCCTAGTGATTTGTATGATTTTAATTAATTGAAGATTAGTCACAACATCTTTGATTGAATTAAAAGTATATATAAATTATGAGGATCACATTTGGTTATAAGGGATATAAATTGTGATTAATTATATTATAACATTGAAATTTATCCCACAAGAAATTTCGTTATGTTAAATATAATTAATTAGGATACAATATTGAATTATTTTCTTAATTTATCCGCATGGATTAAGAATTGAATATAATTCAATCGATATATCATGAATGAATCTAATTGAATTAAAAATTCAGTCTACAGACAATTTTTATGTCAGTGATTCATATGTAGATCATGATTTACATGGGTAAAACATGATATATGGTTTATTGCTTCATTTAATAACATTAGCATGTATTCATTAATTTTGCATCATATTGCTATTACTCTGATTTTAATTTCTTGAAAATGACTTGATTAGTGGGAGCGATCAAATTCAGAATATTGATCATTATTATGCTCATTCATCCACACAAGTTATATGTATTGATTGTTATTCACAACATCGTCCATTTAAAAAGTGTGTTGTGAAACCAAATCATATAAATTCCATAAAAAATTGGTTCAATTGCCATTTATTTTTAGATGAGTCTTAAAACAAATAAAGTCTCATTAGGCAACATCGAACAACATAAAGAATTCTTCTCTAGTGATGATGAATATTTAATATTTCAAGATTAAGAAAACAATATGGATTGAAACATGTCTCACATTAGTGGTATTTCAGGTTTTACAATGTTATCTCTTCATTAAGTTTTGTTGAGAATATTTTTGACCATTATGAATACCAGAAGGTTAGTGGAAGCTTAATTATTATCAGAGTAATATAAATATTTGACCACTAAAAAAATTGCAAAATGTTTTGGGATACATTTATGTGATTAAAGTTTTACATGCTAATGTGAGACGGATTTACAATTTGGAAAGTGATCTGCTATTTCCACTATGGAAGCTGAGTTCGTAGCTTGTTTTGAGACAACCTCACATGGTGTACGGTTGAAGAGTTTCATTTCGGGGCTTGGAATTATGGATTCTATATCTAGGCCACTAAGAATATATTGTGACAATTCAGCTGCTGTTTTTATGGCTAAATATAACAAAAGTGATGGCCGAAGCAAGCACATCGACATTAAGTATTTAGCCATATGAGAACGTGTTAAAGATAAGAAGTTACTTATCGAGCACATTAGCACTGAATTGATGATTGCGGATCCTTTGACTAAGAGCATGCCACCATTGAAATTTAAGGATCATACAGAAAGAATGGGACTTGGTTCCTTTATGTAATTTTGTTGTAAGAACAAAGTAATAAAACTATGATGTGATATTTTCTCATATATGTTGTACACACATTCAATTATTCGAGAAATATTAATAAAGTTGGACCTCGAATAAACATTGGGTTTATTCATTAAGTTATACAGATTTGAGAGACATAATGCATTGTAATACATGGAAGATAATATTCGTTTTAAGATGACCTATCGCCATGATTCATGTATTTTGTTTTCTCCTATGGTAAATGAGATATACGTGTCAAGTGGGAGAATGTAAGAAAAATGACACATGTTAAAAGAAGTATCGTGTAGGATTTGGCGACGGCCATTGCCTACATATTTTGACAAACGTGCTCAACTTTAGAAACTTGAGATACGTACACGTTTCTTCTTCTGAATCTCAGATCCCGATACACTCATCGATGGTATGAGAAAACGCCTATAAATAGAGCGATTGAGGTCCCTAAGCATACACACCTCATAAAAAAATATACATCATCTATCGAGAGGTGGAGTGCTTAGAAAGCTTCAACCGAGAGGAAAAGCAGAGAAATTAAAAATTTTCAATAGCCGGAAGTAATAATCGATTCATTTCTGCATATAGTTTTATCATGTTCATGTATACGTAAAAATCTCTAACATTTTCCTCTCTGATTGCATCATAGTATATATTAAAAACCTTCTAAAGTTCACAATAATTTCATTTCCAGATATGCATATGTGTGTGTGTATATATATATATATATATATACACTGTAATATATTGATTTCACATGAAAATCTCTTTTCATCGATGATTCTGCGTAATTCGATGGACTTCATAGTAGCTAAAACGCTTAAAACAAGCCCATATCATGATCAAAGTATTGAAAGCAGTGATCATAAATCTCTCCTGCAGCCTCCACTTGTGATGAAAAATAAGTTACTTCAGTTTGAGATGTATCTAACACATCACCGGCCTGATTCCAGTCAAACGAACTCGGAATAGAATAATCGAAACTGGATAAATATTCCCCGTAATAATGTTCTTGAATTAACCCTGAATTGAAAAGCTCTTCCTCTTGCAGTGGTGGGAAATTATTATTAACATTTTGGTTGTAAGACGTGTCATCAAGAAATAGTTCGGCCCACAAATTATCTGAGCATTGTGCAACAGAAGCTTGAGAATTGGGATCAGCCCACAAATTGCCTGAGGATTGTGCAACAGAAGCTGGAGAGTTTGAATCATATTGTAGGTGCACATTATCATTCGAAAAGTCGAGGTAATTTGATTCATCAAGTGCTTGAGGAGTCGTGTTGATAAGATCGCTTGGAGAAGATAATTGCTCTTCCATATCAAAAACTAGTACTTGATCAGTCGTCTTGCCATTGATCTGCTCTTTGATCATGCTTTCTGGTTGTATCGCATCCACGTTACGTTTGCCTTTCATTATGTTTGTGTGCCAAAAATTCTTGATTTCGTTGTCAGTTCTTCCTGGCAATTCCACTGCAATGGCTGACCATCTGGATATCAAGAGCAACAATCACTAAGTTAAGGCCATCATATTGATTAGTACAACATCTAGTATTCAGCATATAGTCCTCTTGGATTCATAAAATTTCTCTAATCTGTCCAGTTTGCTGTCATTTTATTTTCTTTACAAAAAAGGGTACTAATTCATGCGATTTGATCGAATATTAAGAACAAATTAATATGGATGAGGGATCGATCATACTTATTCCCGAGTCGATTGTGCAGTTGGATGATAAGATCCTCTTCCTGTCTGCTGAAGTTACCATGTTTAGTACCTGGCTTCAAATAATTCACCCATCGAAGTCTACAGCTCTTCCCACATCTTGCAAGACCTGGATTAATCATATCATAATGCATCAATATTGTTTGTATTTTCAAATTATTCGACAATCGTTAGAAGATACCGTTTTCAAATAATGTTCGACCTGTTTCTTATTAATCAATATTCTAGAGATCACAAGTTCCCTCCATCTTCAGCCACCATTAATTTCTACTAAAAAATTTCATGATTTTCTCAACTTCATAAATACATAATTCTATCATAAAATGTAGTTTATGTTGGTATTAGACATGATCATCCCCAAAACTCGAACTCAGAACTTGTATGACTAATAAAAACCTAGGCAAGAAATTTAGATTTTCTCCTAGGAACTAGCTAGGGTTTCGATCTTGACAAATCGAACAATTTTTTTAAAAAAAAAAAATCGAAAAAAAAACCTCGTAAATTCTTTCTGTTTGAACTTCATATTTGTGTGTCATCTTACCAGCATATTTAGGCAACAACCGCCAATTCCAGTGGCCGTATTTCTGAATATAAGCCCGCAATTTGTTATCTTCTTCCTCAGTCCATGCACCCTTCTTCATTCCATTGCTGTCAACATAAGTTGGCCTCACCATTTTAGCAATAATTTAGCTTCAATTTGAGCCCTCAAGAATTCAAGAAGTTCTTTCCGTAAAACGAATATAATAAAGCTCACTCCTTATACACATAGCAAAGCTGACAAAAAGACAATATTTAAGGATGTTTTCGTGGAAACCTACCCTTCTACTGTCCATGTGTAGGTCATCGAATTACGAAACATCCCCAGAAAGGGATATTCTTGGTATTCCGCGTTTTGAAATACATGCCAAACGTTCAATAATTTATTGATGCCTATATTAAAATAAATATTAATTTGGATAGAGAAGTAACAAGGATACTTCTCTCTCCAATCTTTTGACTTGGTTGAAAAATAATATTATGTGGTTAGTGGAAAAAATTGTTTTAGCTGTTAATTACATTGGGTGTGCATGGAGATCATTGGTGTACATAATACATACAGAGTCGTGCTTGTGTTTGATTGTCCATGCGGCAAAAATTAAAAAAATAGTTTTGTTACAGTAAATAAACATAAAATGTCGTTAGCAAATAACAAATACAATAAATAATACATAAACACATCATAAATAATATAGTACATCAATAACAAGTCAAATACTACTTGTATAGTTGTTTTAGAGGCGAAAATATTTTCAAATATATACAATAGAGTGGTCTTCACACTATTTTTTTTCCTATATATCTCATTTAGTCTATCTGTTGACATTATTGATCGAAAATAAGTCTTTAATAATTTCAACTAGCTCGATAACCTTCTTTCTGATAATGCAATTGTTATTGGTATGGTTAACAAAATCTTATAAACTATAAAAGATTTTGAAAATAAATCATTCTTGCAAACATTTTAGTTTATTCAAAAATTGTTGAAATTTCATATAAGACTTTACTAAGCTAGTTAAAGGTTATCCAAACTCAACAAAGACCCATAAGTCTCTTGATATTGTTTAAATGATTCAAAACTGCTTTGAAAAAAAGATAGATTTTAATCAATTCATTACAAAAAAAAATGGCAAAAGACAACGGTGAAAAACCGTTGTCGTAGGTCAAATTTGTTAAAGCTCATGTGGTTAATTAAAGGGTGCCCTCAAAGACGACGGTGAAAAACCGTTGTCGTAGGTCTTGTAAAACCGTTGTTAAAGGTCCTGTTGTTAAAAGATGCACTCAAAGACAACGGTGAAAAATCTTTGTGGTAAACGTCTAAAGACGACGGTGAAAACCATTGTCGTAGCATTGAAAAATCGTTGTAAAGCTAAATTTTGCGACACTATTAGCGACGGTTTATCATATGAATTCCGTCGCTAATTAGCGACTGTTTATGGTTTTTCGTCGCTAATTAACGATAGTTTTTAATATAATTTCTGTCGTTAATTAGCGATGGTTTTTCATATGATTTTCGCCGCTATTTTTTTCGTAAAATAAAAAAAAATTACTGTTATAATTTAATAAACCTAACAAAAAAATCTTACCATCTTATTAAATTAATAATATTTATAATCTTTAACACTTAAAATTGAAGTGAAATGAAAATCGTGGAAGAGAGAAGAATTTGGTAAGTGAAATGAAAATCGTGGAATAGAGAAGACTTCGGTGTGGGAAAAAAAGACTAAGGATGCGGATGTTTATAAACAATTTGCGACGGTTTTGTATAAATTGTTGCTATTAGCAACGGTTTTTGATTAAACCATCGCTAATAGCGAAAACTATATAAAAAAAAAAAACCGTCGCTGATAGTCTAAACTATCGCTATTAGGGACGGTTTTTAAATAACCGTCGCAAATATTAACTTAGCAAAGGTTGTGTCGTCGCTAATTTAAAAGTCACGAATTTAACAATGCGACGGTTTTATGCACTGTCGCTAATTTAAATTTGCGACGCACTGTCGCGAAATTTAACGACGGTTTAAGAAAAACCTTCGCTAAATATTAACCGATTTTAAAAAAAAATTAGAAATTATGACAATGTTTTTTCAAAAGCCGTTGTTGTTAACCAAATAAAACACTAAAAAAACGACAATGTTTTAAAAAAAACCTTTGTCTTAGTTAAAAAACCATCCGAAAGACAACGGTTTATACAAACCGTTGTCTTTGACCCTTGACAGAATTTTATATAGACAACGATTTTTGAAAAAACGTTGTTGTAGCCCAAAAAAATCATCCGAAAGACAACGGTTTTTTAAAACCGTTGTTATAGCCTAAAAAACGCTCAAAGAAAACGGTCGTTAAAATCATTATTGTAGCAAAAAAAAAAACTATTAGGCAACAGTTTTAAAAACTTCTTGTTGTAGCCCAAAAATATTGGGTTATAAACAAAAAATATTAAAATTGTTCTTATTTTTATTTAATATTGGGTTAGATTTTTTTAAAAGTTTTAGTGGACATCGAGTCAATGTGTGTGTATATATATATATATGGTTTCATAAAAGTGTCGGCCGACATATATATATTAGGTAAAATTGCATTTTTGTTCTGTATATAGTTTTTTTTTCGATTTTGATTATCTATGTTATTAATTTATGTTTTAATCGTGTATATTTATATTTTGGTAATTTTAATTTTTTTATTGGAAGTGTTGATATGACACTACACACGTTAACGCTGTGCATTTATGCCACATGTGTGTCACGTCGGAAAACACTAAAATTGTCAAAAATCGAAATATACATAATTGAAATTAAAATTCGACAACGTAGATGATCAATATCATTAAAGACAAATATCTAAGAATAAAAATGCAAATTTCACAATGAATACATATCATTTAAATATATATTCACGATTTGTTCTTTATATTTTTCTTTTTTAATAAGTCTATATTTGTTGACTTCATGCATGTCCTTTATATGCTTTATCGATGGCAATAAGTTCAATCAATTTTTTTAATAATTAAATAAAAACAATCGAGATAAGTAAATAACCAAATCAAAACATATATATATATAACAAATAATATTTCGACCCTGATTTCGTCTGCTCAATTTTATTTAATTTCTTCGTTTTTAAATTTACGAATAGAAATCAAACTAATATAATTAATTGATATTTTAAATATTTTAAATCGGAAACTATATTGCATACTGATCTGACTAATTTTTCCTCTTTCACGAGAAAATATAATGCATGAAAACATTTTCGATTATAAATTAATACTTTGTTTCATTAAACTCTCCTTTTTCTTTATTGGCAAAAACTTGTGTGAGACGATCTCACGGGTCATATTATGTGAAACAGATCTCTTATTTGAGTTATTCATGAAAAAAAATTATTTTTATTCTAATATTATTACTTTTTATTTTGAATATCGATAGGATCGACTCGTCTCACAGATAAAGATTCATGAGACCGTCTCATAAAAGACCTATTCTTATTTATTACTAATTTGAAAGCAGCGGTTTGTAGTCTATTGTTTTAACATATATGTATTATATATATATATATATATATATATATATATATATATATATATATATATATATATATCAAGATATCATGGAAAATGCTTACGTAAATCTATAGTGGATTTGAAATTCACTTCAAAATAAATCTATCTCCCCAAGTAAACCATAATAATTATGATTGTCTAAATAAGTCAAGAATTTGAAATCCATCAATCCATGCAAAACCTAATTAATTTTATTGCAAACGATAGAATATAAGTAAATTCATTTAACTTTGTTCATATTATTCTTGTAATTATTATTTGTGATTAAAGTTAAATGTATTTTATCTTACTTTTTTATTAATTCATATATATAATTGTTAACAAGAAATAAATGATCTCCAAATTAAATTAATTTAGAGACAAATTAAATACGGTTCCGTGACACAAATAAAAATGTGATAATAAAAAATGTGACGTAATAAATAGGAAGAAATTCCGCGAACGATATATCTGCTGGAGATCAAACTTTCACGAATGCTGTCCAAAAAAAATAATTCAGCCATCTTTCTTGACTTCTGGATACTTAGCATGACGCCAACATTTATTTTATTCCTTTGTAAAATAAATATTTAAATAAATATTTCTGCGATATTAAAAATATATTAAATATTAATTCCAATTTGAATTGATTTATTTTTTAATTAGATGCTTCTTGAAGGCAGTCGAATGGGTACGTAGAAGGATCCATATATATGCCATGGTCGCTCTAGTCAATGACTCCGACTTGGAATACCGATATACAGTTAACAAATGATTAGAGGTCTTAATTATTCATTAAATAATAAAAAATAGTGAAAAAAATAAATATATCTTAATATTTAATTAAATTTGAAGCCCTTATATTAACTAATTTCTAATTAATTTGGTAACATTTATTATTTAAATTACGATTATATATTCGTGATATAAGTATATTAATGAAAATAAAATAATTTTTCTTTTTAAAATTTTGAATCCTACGTTCATCTATATTTTAAATTAATCTTAGCTTTGTCTAAATGTTTACATTTCTAGATGTAACTCAAAATAAAAAAAATAAAAAAATTATTAATTCAAAAATAACAAAATTATCATATTTACATAAAATATTTCAAAACACTTATCAAAACCAAATAACCAAAATTACGGATGCAAAATTTGTGAATCTGAAATTCTGTTTGATGAACAACACTCTAATCAGCACTGTGATTAAGTGTTTATATGCTTATCTTCAATACTCCATGGAACACAATAATACGCATTGCCTTGAGCACTTGGTCTCTTCGAAGTAAATTACCAACTCTCGTGCTTACTCTCCTGCGACGTTTATATTCATCAATCGATCCCAATATCTGTCTTTGATTATTTATTTGCCATAGAATTTATTCCTTGAATAGAATTCTACTAGATATGAAAACGGAAGTTATATTAGAAGATAATTTTTTAAAAAATAAATCTATTAAATCTGTAGGACCGAGTGCTTACCGCTTTACCAAAAGCTATAGCTAGTGGTAATGGTGCAACTCAAATCTTTTAAACCGCACAGCAGCACAAGCACCATGGTTCGATCGCTCTACCAAGCAAGGACAATTATTGCACCCAACAATCTCCCTCTCAATAATTGCACTTCTTGCAATCAATGGGAATCGACCCATGACCTTGGCTCTGATATCAATTGTAAGACCGAGTGCTTACCGCTTTACCAAAAGCTATAGCTAGTGGTAATGGTGCAACTCAAATCTTTTAAACCGCACAGCAGCACAAGCACCATGGTTCGATCGCTCTACCAAGCAAGGACAATTATTGCACCCAACAAAATCTAAAGTTTATCAAATATCTCGATATTCTAAAAAAAAACAAAATTTTATAATTTAATATGCACAATATTACCAAAAGAAAAATATAATTAATGAATAAATTGAATTACTTTCAATCTTTCATTTTTTGTCTTTCAGGATAAAATATACAAAAATGTTAATCAACTGAACTCCATTGAGTTAGCACGCAACTTCCCATGAGTTAGAGACTCCTTTCTCCCTGAATTTTTGAATGAAAAGAGTTTTGTCTACCTCACCTCGTTTGAAGTCAATTTCAAGTAGATATTCGGTTAATCTTCCATACCATGCACGTGGTGCTTGCTTCAAACCATAAAGTGTCTTCTTCAATTTGTAGACATGATCCAAATGATGTGGATCCTCAAAACCCTTAGGTTGTCTAACGTACACTTCCTCACTCAAAATACCATTAAAAAATACACTTTTAACATCCATTTGAAAAAGTTTGATTTTCATGTAGCAGACAATGTCTAGCAATAGTCGAACTGACTCAATACGGGCTACAGGAGCAAAGATCTCATCGAAATCAAACCCCTCAACCTGTGTGTACCCTTGAGCAACCAAACTTACTTTGTTTCTAATGATGTTTCCTGACTCATCGGTTTTATTCTTGAAAATCCATTTTGTACCTATTATATTACCATGGTCAGGAGGTGGAACCAAGTTTCACACATCATTTCGAACAAATTGCTCAAGCTCATCATGCATTGCATTAATCCAAAACTCATCTTTCTTAGCCTCATCAACATTTTTGGGTTCGAAATTTGATATAAAACATGAAAATCTAACATGTGAGTATATAGAGCTCATGCATATGAGTTCAGCCATCTTTCGGTAATCAACTTTTTCTTTCTTTCGAGTTTGAACATCTCCACGCATATTTTCGATTATTTGAGATGATAGATGGTTCTTCTGAATTTTGCTTGGGATACTGGATCCATCATCTACTGCATCATCATCACTGTGTGTTCCTTCTTCAGTTTCAGTGACTTCAGTGTCACATGTTGTGCTAGATGTTGCCACATCTGGGACAACACCCGAAGATTGCAGTGAGTTTGGAATCTCTAGAAGTTCTTCCACATCATCTTCGGTTGTTTTCTTTTTGAGATCTGCACAATCGTCAAAAACAACATTAATGGATTTCATAATAGTTCTAGTTCTTAAATTTAACATGCGATAAGATCGACTATTAGTGGCATATCTCAAAAATAAACACTTATCACTCTTTGAATCAAACTTTTCCAATTGATCCCTGCCATTCAAAGTGTAATAAACACAACCAAAAACATGAAAGTATTTCAGATTAGGCTTCTTTCCCATAATTATTTCATAAGAAGTCATTGTTGAGCCACTTCTCAAATACACCCTATTTGAAATATGATAGGCTGTATTAAGGGCTTCTATCCAAAAATGCTTTGAAATACTCTTTGAAGATAGCATCACCCTTGACATTTCTTGCAAAGTTTTGTTCTTGCAGTTCGGCAATGCCATTTTGCTATGGGGTTTTTTGTGCCGAGAATTCACTGTGAAATCCCTTTCCTGTTAAAAAATAATGAGAAAGAAGAATTTTCAAATTCCTTACCATGATCAGTCATGATCTTTCTCACCTTTGAATTATGCAAGTTTGTGATCCTTGTAACCAATTGTTCGAACACTTCGAAAGTGTCCGATTTCTCTCTAATAAAACTTACCCATGAAAACCGTGAGAAATCATCTACACACACAAAAATTATACTTCTTACCTCCAAAACTTTCCACTTCCATAGGACCCATAAGGTCCATGTGTAGTAACTCCAGACAGCGTGTTGTCCTAGATGTTGGCAACATTGGGTGTGACACGCGAATCTGTTTTCTTTTTTGACAATCTACGCACAAATATGGTACACCAGCAGAGAGATTAGGCATACCGCTCACTGCCTCGTAGTTACTTAAATTCTTCAAGGTTTTGAAATTTACATGGCCGAGTTTTTGATGCCAAAGGTCGATTTCATGTGATTTGTGCGTGTTTGCATGAGAGTTCTTCACCTATCTGATAGCAATTGTCTGAAGACCGTGTACCTGCCATAATCCACATGTTAGTTTCATCAAAAACTTCACAAGTATGTTTATAAAACTTGACAAGAAAATTATCATCATACAATTAGCTTATGCTTATCAAATTTGAATTTAATTCTTCAACATGAAGCACACTGTGGAGCTTTGGTAGTCCTTCAACATTCGATGTACCATTTCCAAAAAAAATTCCTTTAGCTCCCCCTCCATTGGTTAATCTACCACATTTTTTTTCAACATAATCAATGAGATATTCTCGTGATCCTCTCATATTGCATGAGCTTCGATTATCAAAGTACCAATGACCTGAGGTGTTAGTTTTAAATGAAGTATGGACAGCATTACAATGATTTTTTATCTTTAGTACCCAAATTTGTCTTACTGTAGGTCTTTGGTGAGAGGTGTTGCGGGAAATGTTGGGAAACATCCGACTCATCGTTTGATTCATGCGGTCATTCCTGAGTTTAAAACAGTAGGGCCTGATATGTCCAGGCTTAAAACAGTAATGACATACATACCTACATTTTCTTTTCTTAGGAACGGGTGCAGCCAGTTGTCTTTTTGGTGGAGAGCTTTCCACTGGAGATGTAGGTTGTGTGGACTGTAACGGCTTTTTCTTTCACAAAGTTAGTCGACTTGGATGATTCACCAATCTCAAACACACTGTATTTGAAGCCTAAGCCTTTTTTTTTATCATTTCTTCCCATCAAAAGTATGGAATCAAGCTTGGATGTGCTTGAATTGAACTTGGATAAGGTTTCAGTTGCCTTTTGAAGTTCGTCTTTGGTCTTACCCAGTTCTAAGTCCTTTTTGCTCAGAATTGCTTCAAGTTTGGCAACCACAGATTTTAGATCAGTGTTTTCCTTCATAAGAGTTGAGTTAATCTTGTTTCTTTTGATCCAATCCTCAAACAACTCTTCATAAAACTTTTGTACACTCTCAAGAGTCATCTCGCCATCATCAGCTACCAATTCATCATCTTCATTCGAGTTTCCAGAAGTTGTAGATTTTAAGAAAACTGATTTTTTTCATATGTTGCGGCCAGGAGTGGCAACACCTAAAAGATTCACCTGCAGCCAGCGATTTTCTGTTAATAATGTAGTCAAGGAGGTGTGATTATCTTCATCATTGGATTTCTCCTCCTCATCAGATTCTTCATCGCTTAGAGACGCATTGCAGCCTTTGTTCTTATGTAATTTGTTAGCTGATTCATTGGCATAGTGACCAAAGCCATTGCATTCTCTACACTGCACCGAATCATACTTCTTTGAATTAAATTGTCCTTTGCCTTCGTTCCTTGGTTGAAATTGTTTTTGGCCGGAAACCTTTGTGGTCTTTCAGGTGTTGGAAGGCTTGGAAATTTCGAAGGTTGTGCATCCTTCTTCTTATCTCTATTTCTCTTCAATTAATCCCTGAGTTTAAAACATTAGGGCCTGATATGTCCAGGCTTAAAACAGTAATGACATACATACCTGCATTTTCTTTTCTTAGGAACGGGTGCAGCCAGTTGTCTTTTTGGTGGAGAGATTTCGACTGGAGATGTAGGTTGTGTGGATGTAACGGCTTTTTCTTTCACAAAGTTAGTCGACTTGGATGATTCACCAATCTCAAACACATTGTATTTGAAGCCTAAGCCTTTTTTTTTTATCATTTCTTCCCATCAAAAGTATGGAATCAAGCTTGGATGTGCTTGAATTGAACTTGGATAAGGTTTCAGTTGCCTTTTGAAGTTCGTCTTTGGTCTTACCCAGTTCTAAGTCCTTTTTGCTCAGAATTGCTTCAAGTTTGGCAACCACAGCTTTTAGATCAGGTGTTTTCCTTCATAAGAGTTGAGTTAATCTTGTTTCTTTTGATCCAATCCTCAAACAACTCTTCATAAAACTTTTGTACACTCTCAAGAGTCATCTCGCCATCATCAGCTACCAATTCATCATCTTCATTCGAGTTTCCAGAAGTTGTAGATTTTAAGAAAACTGATTTTTTTCAGATGTTGCGGCCAGGAGTGGCAACACCTAAAGGATTCACCTGCAGCCAGCGATTTGCTGTTAATAATGTAGTCAAGGAGGTGTGATTATCTTCATCATTGGATTTCTCCTCCTCATCAGATTCTTCATCGCTTAGAGACGCATTGCAGCCTTTGTTCTTGCGTAATTTGTTAGCTGATTCATTGGCATAGTGACCAAAGTCATTGCATTCTCTGCACTGCACCGAATCATACTTCTTTGAATTAAATTGTCCTTTGCCTTCGTTCCTTGGTTGAAATTGTTTTTGGCCGGAAACCTTTGTGGTCTTTCAGGTGTTGGAAGGCTTGGAAATTTCGAAGGTTGTGCATCCTTCTTCTTATCTCTATTTTTCTTCAATTAATCTCCGAATTTCTTTGTGATATAGGTGATTGAGTCCTCACAAAGATCTGATTCATTAACTTCTTGGGATATTTGAAGAAGGTCATTATAGGAGTCATTTGAGACTTGGAATGCAATTGTTTTCCCTTTATCATTCTTCTGCATGTCCATATTCATCTTAAAGGTGAGAAGTGAACTGATTAGATCTTCCAAAGCCATCTGAGAAGTGTTCTTAGCCTCGTCTATTGCACAGATTTTTACGTTGAACCTCTCGAGCAAAGAACGAAGAACTTTGCTAACTAATCGTTCATTAGATATTGGGTCTCCAAGACTGAACGCCTCATTAGCAAGTTCCCGTAGGCGACGATCATAATCCAGTATGTTCTCAGATACTTCCATTCTCATCATTTCGAATTTGGAGTAAGCATCCTTAGTCTAGTTCGTCGCACACTCTCAGGACCTTCACAGTGTCTTTGGAGAATATCACATGCATCCTTCGCCGAAACACAATTAGTAATAAGCCCGAACATATTCATATCAACTGAGGAAAAAATCGCATTCAATGCCTTTGAGTTGTAATTAGAAATCTGCACTTCATCAGTAGTCCAGTCACTTTTCGGTTTAATTAGACTATCACCATCTTCGTCCAGTCTCCTTGTTGGAGTCCAACCACTTAGAACTCGTTGTCATGCTCTCTCGTCTATGGATTTTATATGAAACCGGATTTTGAGCTTCCATAAACTGTAATTGGTTCCGTCTAAGACTGGTGGCCGAAGTGTTGTGTTTGCGAGTGATGTATCCATTTAAATAATTCTGTCAAACAAAAAAACAAAAACCAGAATCAGCCCTTAGTATATCAAGAGTAGGTTCTGATACCACTTGTAAGAAGTAGTGTTCGACATATATCAATTTATATAACACTATTAGTATAAGATGTAAAATTTGTGTTTTATCAGAATTAAATGTTGTGCCAAATGTTACAACATTTAAGACAACATGCATTGGAATATTAAAGTTTGTAACACAAATTAACTTTAAATAAATGGATGGACAAGATTAAATTTGCACAAGTATAAATACTTGTACGCTGCCTCAGGGCAAAAATTAATCACTATAAAATCAAAACGTTTATACAAATCTATCAGTAGTGATCTAGACGAAAAACAATTTTCTCCATAGGCGGAGAAAATAAATGCTTTCTAAAACAACCATTAATATAATAAACCGAAAATAAGAAAGCAAAACTTGATCTCGAGAGGCACAAGCAACTAAACACTATCTTCAGCCAACAATGTTACGGAAGTTGTCTGTAGGTGTTTGCAACATTCAAGGCAACACATCGATCACACTCTTTCAATCAGCAACGGCTTCGTGAATTTCTTGCTTTGAAAAACTCCTTTCCGTTCACAAGTGTGTGTATGTATCTGTGTTGTTGCTCAATGAAGTCTGATTCATCTTCTTCCTTTTATTCTTTGATTTTAACAATTAAATCTATAAGATAAGGAAGATTAAAATTTCATTAGTAAATAAACTCATATTTTAAACATTATGCTTTATCATGATAACACTATCATACTTATCTTGTTATCTAGAAAGGCAAAATCTCAATAATTAATTTACACAATCAAGTCAACAAGGAAAGATAATATTAGGGAAATTATTTAAGATAGGAAACTAAATCAATTAATTTAGAAATAATTTTGCCCTTCAACCTTGTTTCACCTCCATGCAGATCGTTAAGTTATTAATATGATCAGTACTTCTTTCTTGCTCGCTAAGTCTCGCGTGAATATTTTTCTCATCACCATAACCTATAGTTGTTAAAGTACACTAGTCATGATCTATAAAGTTTTTCTCTATTCGACAAAGATTGATTGTAATGTTTGTCATTGAAAGTTCTACTTTGGTCATTATCTGAAGAGTAAGTCTCTTCTGAGACGGTCTTATCAATCTTTATCTGTGAGACAAGTCAACCCTACCGATATTCACAAAAAAAGTAAAACTCTTGGCATAAAAAATAATATTTTTTCATGAATGACCCAAATAAGAGACTCGTTTCACAAAATACGACCCGTGATACTATCTCACACAAGTTTTTGCATTAACTGAATGCACAATATTTCTAATTTCTTTGAGGCATTTTATTCTCCCAATTTATCGGATCGGACAAAAGATCTAATTTTTCACCACTCATATCTATATTTTCATTCAAATCTTCCATTCCATTATTATTATTTTCTTCAATTTCAATCCCTTTACAATTAAAATGGGTCTCATGTGAAACCGTCTCACAGATATTACTATGTGAGATGGGTAAACCCTATCAATATTCACAATAAAAAGTAATACTCTTAGCATAAAAAATAATACTTTTTCATGGATGACCCAAATAAGAGATCCGTCTCACAAATACGACTCGTGAGACCGTCTCACACAAGTTTTTGTCTTACAATTATTATTTACTTGAATCTCATCATTCAAAACTTTATTCTCAGTCAAAATTTGATTTGAAAATATATTCTCAGAATTCAAATTTTGATCATTGACACTCTGAATAAAGATTGGATCAATGCCCATTACAACATCTTTCGAATCCGAATTTGTAATAGTAATCAAATATTTAACTACGGATTTTATGTACCTTTCCATGGACTCAACGAGGGATTTTGTAAGAATCTCTTTTCTTTAGTCTCTTTCTTTTTCTTCTTTCAACTTCTAGATTCAAAATTTTTTCCCCTCATAATTCAAAATGCAAAATAAAACAATTAAATATAAAATATGATGGATTTGTTCGGGTACCTTTGAAGGTGTTTCAAACACAATATTCTCAATGAGTTGCAATAGCTCGTGTTCTAAAAATGTAAACTAGATCGAGTTTGGTTATAAACCTTCGTTATGAAAGCTAATCAGTTTAAAGCTTTTAATTTATGTAAACTGATTAACTGATATAATGGGGATTAGTTCTTGCATATATCAGTTCAGTTTTGGTGATGACTGAACTGATAACAGCTTGAACTGATCAAATCAGTTTGAAACAATAGTTAAACAGTTAAGTTCACAAGATATGTTTATGGATGTTCTGAGACTTCAACTGCTCATACGTCACCTCTTCTGCCACATCGGGTAGGTTCCACTAGAAGACTTTGATTTATACAACATCTTGTATAAACTCACTTAGCTTAGGACTTATCCTACTGCTTTACTGAACTCCTAGCCTAGGCTGAAGGCAACACCTTACAACCAACACTTGTTCAACGTCTATGTGTCAAATACTACATACACAGGTTTTACGTATTTGTGCTAGACTCACTCAGCTTTTCAGTACGCTCAATTTTCTGTATGTGTGAGTGATTGTGTGTGAGTATGTGAGAACTGATCTATGAATACAACACGAAAGTGTTCTAACACACTGAGAATTTTTCTTCTAGACTAAGCAGTTGACATGCCCTATTTTTATCTTCTTTTCTGATCTTCACACACTTGTTTGTTGATGGTCTTGCTCTTATATTTATAGAGGCTTCATGACCGTACATCAAGTCTCATCAAATATGTATGTTGCAGTTTGAATTCGTTCTTGGTTTTAAGCTCTGCTGCAATGTTCATTATTGTACTTTGATCATACAATTGTTTTTATACCGTTGTGCACAGTTGGATTCCACTTAGATAAGCTTGTCATGTTCTGCAAACTTTTCGGCTCCTAACTGATGTTCTGAACTGGCCAGTTGAACTTGTTTGGTGAAATCAATTGGCTCGTCAGCTGAACTGATTTCACTGCTTCAGTTGAACTGGTCAGCTGGGCTCTTCATCAGCTGACCGGGCTTTTGAAGGTCTTCTGCTGAACCACTTATCAGCTGGACAATCAGTTGAACTAATTCAGTTTGGGAGATCAGTTGGCGCTTTTAGTTTGCGTCTCGATAGCTTCAGTTTTTGCTCGATACTGATATGTTTGAACCCTGATTAGTTTTTGCGCACTTAGGTAAAATCATTAGAAACAAAATAACAAGTTTGTTAATTATCAAATCAATATTGCGAACATGAAATACTCCAACAAAATATAATTTAAATACTAACATATTGATTATTGATATGAGATTTGATTTAAACTCAATAAAAAGTGTATTTTAGACATAAACAATTGTATTGAAATAAAACAAAAAACTAAAACTAAAACTAAAAAAGAAATCATTGAACTTCTTAGACCTAGGGGTGAGAAATCTATTGAATTCGGTTCAATAATATATTTCAATTTTTTTATTATTTTTCTTCATAATAGACAATCGATAATAATTATATTGTTTCGAAATACTTCAAGAAATACAAAATTTGAAGATTTTTGGCAAGAAAGAACAAAACTGATCATCAAGAAATAATTACAACCCCGAATTGCAATTATATTAATTGAACGTCCATTAATCATTACAGCATAAAATTTTCCAAATCTTAAACTATTTTTTGAATATAATTTTTCATTTTTTTCCCAGCCAATTGGGGTGTTATTTAAACTCTTAATTTTGTTAATAAATTGTAAAAAAAATTATCACAAAATGATTCCAAATTCCTCAGATATTTATTTCTTACTACTAATATTTATTTCTTACTCAATTTAGGGGTGTCAATTTTGGTAATTTCCCAACCAACCCTATAACTATAAATCCGAACTCGAACCAACTCGACTAACCCAATCAACTCGACCTGATTTTTTTACCATGCAACATTATTTTTTTATTTTTTAACTAAATAATTAAATGAAAATTCAAAACACATAATAATAACAATATTTTAATTTAAACATATAATAACAAAATATTGCATAATTATGATAATTATATTTCATTCATTTTTTAATTAACATTTAAGAGTTTAATTGTCTAAACTATTAATTACTCCTCAAAAGAAACAATTGTTTAGAAATTCAAATATTTTACAAAATAAATATTACAGTATGAAAATTTATAATATCAATATACAATAAAAAAATCTTCAAGCATCACAAAGTAACTTTCAAGTTGCTAGCTTCACTTCTTCATTTTTTTACATCTTTTTATGCGAGTCAAATATTCGAAGAGATCGAAACTGAAGAGAAGTAGAGGTAGAAAGGAAAAATAAAAATATAAATATTCAGTCCAAAAATATGATTGGCGAAATATATGTGTGTGTGTGTGTGTAGACACATATATAAATAACTCGATCTGACCTGAACACTAAAACCCATCACCCTAATGTTATATTTTTCATGTCGACTCATATTAGGTTGATGAGAGGGGTTGATTTTTTACACCCCTATTACTCATGCTCATCAATGAAGGGAAACAAAAACCCTTCGCCTTTTAATATTGTAGAAAAACATGTTTAATTATCAGATAAGAGTAAGAAAGTGTAAAAAAAAATACAAAAATACTTTCGAAAAATAAGCATTTAGTTATATTGAGGGGATGGAATTTAGCTACGTTTTTTTTTAGAATTATGGATAATTTTATATCAATATTACGTCATGTTTTATACTAATTAATTAATGTTAGTCGACACAATACATTACTGTTAACATCTAGAAGACGAAATCATGTGATGAATTTGTACATTAGTTGAGATTTTTACAATTTCGATCCAATATATTTGTTTTTTTTAAAAAAAATTAAATATTAATTCAATATCTTTAAATATTAAGTAATTTTATTAATTTTCTCCATGAGACTGTTAATATGACATTGCACACATAATCATGTTAACACCAACACATCACCTCTAATTTTAAGTCATGCCGAAAGAAAGATTAAAATTACAAGTACGTAAAAATAAAAATAAATAATGTAAATTAAGATCGAATTTTGATTACATAGATAATCAAAATTATAAATAAGTATTTTATACGATACCAAAATTACAATTTTCCTTGGGAAATATATGTTGCACGTTGAAAATTTCAAACAGGTATCAAAATTAATTCAAGGTTTTTGAGAGTGATGGCTGCGGTAGTTGGGATGTTCATATATAGAATCGATCAAAACGCGAAAGCTTAACACTTAAGAGAGAAAGGGGCACTTTCTATAACTATAAACGTAAGTTGACTCAAAGGGAGACTTTTAAATATTTGACTGCAAGTGGTAATTTAGTTTAATATGAACGCTTGAATTCGTCATAATTCCTAAGGAAACTCTTGTGTCTATATCTTATAAAATTTTATTCTACAAAAATTTTTTTGGGCAAATGAAGCTTATAAATAATCAAATATAGATATTGAGATGAATTGATTAAGCATATATTGAAACGTCTCTTACTGATTTTTCTTTAAAATATAATATAAATTTTTATTTAAAAAAAAAAAACCTTCCATGCTTGGCCGGACACACGCACATATATAAATATATACTTTTGCACTATTTAAAATAAACTCACCATCTATTTTACTCAAAATCCAAAAGTGCAGTAAAAGTCATAAAATCGTAAACCGTCAAATCAAACATTTAACTACCATTTTTTAAAAGCAATCTCGAACGTCATAACTCCTCTCAAAAACCATTCATAAGCATAAAAGTCATCAAAATATTTAAAGTACTGTAAAATCATAGTGCTCTAGTAAGGTCCTCGGGTTAGTGCACTATCAATCCAACCAGTTCAACCATCAAGTCCTTCTTTATCAACAAAAACATCCCCACCTGCATCATTCATACCTAGTGAGTTTATTGACTCAGCAGGCCTTATCCATAGTAACGAGTAATGCGTATAAATCCACATACAATAGTAAAAAATACTTTTAATAAAATAGTTTTAACATGAACGTGCATTTATTTCGTCATATACTTTTTCTTTTCATCATATACATATACATTTCCTTTAGGTGAAATTCGTTCATTAATTGTCATCATCCTTTCATCCTTTGGTCGATTGATCAATCTCAGCTGTAACCATGGTACCAGACGACGAGGCAACATTAACCACTTTTTCGTTATGTGTCTTGACATATAGTCGGCGGGGACACCATTAAACACTTTTACGTTACTGGCCTTGTCCTATAGAAATTCGGTGTTGGGTCCCACGGGGCTTTGTCCTGTATACGGGTTCCACCGGGGTTTTGTCCCTCACGAATCCTCATTTCTTACCGTCACAATCAAATCACTTCCTTCAAAACATTTTCAGCGTTTTCATCACTTTATAAAAATACATGCACAAATATCATTTTCTTTTAAACCAAGCATGCAATATGTCTTTTAGCATTTAACAGTTTTCAGCATAAAATTCCATAACCTTTTAAAATAAACATTTTAACATTCATTACAGCATTCAAGACACTGTCAGGACTCCTAACATTTTTCAGGTGTAAAATGACTGTTTCGCCACTGAACCCCTAGTTTTCCCATTTTACCCATAGATAGGGATGTAAACGAACCAAACCATTTGTGAGTTATTCGAAGCTCGATTCGATAAAAGCTCATATGAGCTCGTTTAATGAGGCTCGTTAAGATAAAAAAAAAATCAAACTTAAGCTTTACAGTATTCGGCTAGTTAGCTCGTGGACATGTTCGTTGGTAAGTTCATGAGTAATCTTTTAGATGAAAAAATAAAAGTTTTGACTTTTGATTTATTGATTTTGCATATTATTTACGACATATATAGAAAAATATATTAAATTTATTTATTATAATAAATTTACAAATTTTAATAAGAATAATATATTTTTCTTTAAATATATAATTTATTTTTTAATTAATTTAATGAAAATTTAAATGTATAATTCATATTTATTAAGCTTGTTTAGGCTCGATAAATATTTGAATAAGCTCTTGAGCCATGCATATATTCGTTAAATAAAGCTCGAGATCGGCTCGATTATAAACGAACCAAGCTCAAACATTCAAAAGTTCGGCTCGGCTCAACTCGATTACATCCATACCCATAGACCTTCAAACTTCGACCTGAATCCATTAAAACTTATCATAACATCTTATAACACACCTACAAACATTTCTTGAACGTAAACTTAAACCCCTTAACTAAATTCGTAATTCGTTTTAAAACTTGAACCGAAGTTCCAGTTTTAACTCAAATCAACTCGAATCTTAACCAAAATTTTCCAAACTTGATAGGATCGATTAACGTATCAAGAGTGTTTAGAAGGGGGTTGAGTAAACACTCACAATTTAGAACTGATCTTTTCGAATTTTGAGTTCAGTTTGGTCACAAACTGATTCTCGGAATCTTGTTGGTCAATGACAATCAGTTAGACTGAAGTAGTTGCGGAAAATAACTGAATGAAATATAGAATACAAAACTGAAATAAAATACGCAAGGGTTGTTTCTGGATGTTCGGAGATTTCAATTACTCCTACGTCACCCCTTCTATCTCAAGGATAGAATTTCCACTAAAGGACTTTGATCGAATATAACATTTGTACTGACCCACTTCAGTTTGGACTTATCACTGCCAAGACTGAAACTCATAGTATTACAAAGTGTTCTCAGTGCGTAACTGATCTTAGCACTATCGAATTTTTCAATTATTACAAAGTGCTAGTGAGCTCAAATTGTAGCCTTGACTTCTACGAATAAATCAAGTAAGAGTGAGCTATGATTTTTGCAGAGTAACAATAAGATTTGAATAGAGTAATCCTGTTATTTTTCTTCAGCTGTTCTTATGTCATATTTATAAGCTTCTCTTCCAACGGTAACTTGAGATATTTTCGAATCTTTGTATCCGTTGATTGCCACTTCATCATTCCTTTGGCATTGTTTGATTCATTTATTGTAATGCGGCGTCTTAATTTCTTTAGTTGAAATGGGTTGTTCTAAGCTGTATTGATTGAAGTGCGGCGTTGCAATCTTCTATGTCTCTTTGTCGGTTGAATGTTATTTCCCGAGACATGTTTAGTTGAAGTATGAATGTATCAACTGATCAGTTTCTAGCTGATCAGTTTTCTTTATTGAATCAACTGATTTCAGTTGTCAAGTCCAGTTTACTCGATCAGTTGCTGAGTTCAGTTTACTCGATCAGTTGGTTCGTATATTCAGTTGGTTCATATTTTGTCAAACGCCAGAATTCAGTTTTCAACAATTTCCCCCTTTATGGTGTTTGAAAAAATTAAGTAAATAATAACTGAACGTCTGAACTCATTGTAGATAAAATAGCTCATTGTAGATAAAATAAGAAAGTTGAATTGATAGATGTCTTGATTTAATAACAGCTGAATCTAACAATCTTATTGACTGCTTTTTAATGAGATGATTTCTTCTGCTATTTCTCAAGATGCTCTTTGATTTCTTCCCCCTTTTTGTCTAACTCATCCATCTTCATAGATAATCTTCGAACGTCAGTGGAAAGAATTTTGACATCTGAGGAGATACTTGAGACAGCAGTTTATAAAGAAGTCTGCAGCAGTTCCATTTTATTAGAAACAGAAGTTTCCAATCGCTCAACTCCTTTGCTGATTATATCTTGAGTTGTAAATAGACTTTGAGCAAGACCTTTGTTATTTTTCATTTCATCCACAGTTTGGGTAAGAGACTCCATGTTGGCTTGGATGGCTTTCAGTTTTGCTGTATCAAATTCAATCGAGGAATCCAATTTGACAGTATGAGAAAATTGTGTGGATTGAATTTTCTTGATTTCAGTAAGCATCTGCTGCATATTGTGCTGCATATTCTGGATTTCCTCAAGGACAAGATCCATTTCTGTGGATTGAAGAGGAGGTGACTGATCAGATGTTCTTGGTTCATGTGAGACTTGATCAAAGACCACCATGATCCTATCAGATAGTGTCGCTTCATGAACAGTCTGTGTTGGAACATCTAGTTTTAGTTACGGTGACTTGGGTTGGAGGAGATGAGGATTGATGTTGATCAGCAATTGGCCTTTCCTGCTGAATCAGATCTTCAGGGAGAGGGTCATGAACCGATACATCTGTTTGATAGTCCTCTGATATTCGTGATGGTTCATCAGTTGAAGAAATTAACAAAGCTTCCATATTCTCAGCAATCTGTTGATTTGGTGATTGAGTAGGCACCATTGTTTGCTCCTTTAGCTCAGAAACAGCAGGCTGAATTGGTGCTTCTGTTGAGATAGAAACCTCTTGAGTGATTTGATCAGTTGAGTGATCAACTTCTTCAGATATAGATTCTGTCACCACTGCTTGAATAATTTCATCAAAGTTGGCAAAATTCAACTCGGCTTCAGTATACAGCTGATGTTGCACAGTAGATGATTGTGGCACATCTTGAACTGTTTCTTCAGTTGTAATAACATTTTGTTCTGAGGGTGGCTCTTTCTGCTGAGAGATCTTCTTCTTCTTCAGAGGCTTCTCAGGAAGAACTAACTCCTGATCCTTTTCCCACATTTTTATCTGAGCTTGCAAGCTAGTAAGATCTGTATCTAGCTGAGTGATCACAGCTCGATTATTGTAAGCAGTTGGATTGGTGGGAATGTAGTTTGCCTTCAATTTCTCAAGCAGTTGAGAGAGCTTCTTAGCTCGAATTTGGTCAAAAAAATAGGTTTTCCTCTCCAAAACTTGAACAATTGTGGCAGCTTTGACCACCTTGAGACCAATTGCTTCCAGTTTGATAAATTTGTTCAGCTGGGATTTTTTTTCAGTTGCTTAGCAAAAATCTGAGTTCTGTGAGCAGTCCAGGCATCATAGGATTGAAGTTTTGATGCTGCAAAATTATTAACCTGTTCCCAAACAAGGTCAATATAAGTTTGAATGGAATTGGATGGTCTGGGCTCTTCAATCAATTTGCCCTTGCCTTTTTCAGTACTGAAGATGTGTGGAATTTCCAATCCAGTACGAGTGGTATCCACTATTTCTGTAATCTTTATACCTTTGGGTCTGGCAGGTGCTAGAACAGTTGGACAATTGATATGGATTAAAGGATCTTTGATCCTAACTATTTCCTTTGTTGCATCAGTTGAGATTTCTGGTGGGATGAAATTTAGAGGAACTGCTTTGATAGGCTGTTTGGAATTCGAAGATGTCAGCCTTTCAGTAGGAATAGATTCTGCTGTGGTTGGTAATTTTGTTCTTTGTGTTCTTGGTTTCTTTGCAATTTTTGGAGAGGGTGTCTTCTCGGAATTAGATTCACTAATAATCAATTTTCTTTTAACTGCCTTCAGTTGAGCCAAGGTCTTGGCCTGTTTAACTGATTTGGGAGCAGCATGTTGCGTCCCAGTCTCCTTCTTGATCTTCACAAACTGATCAGGAGAGATATCGATTTTAATTTTGGGTGTCAGGACATTCTTCCCATTGAAAATTTTGGATTTAGATAGTCGCTCGAAATCATCAGCCACCAACCCTTTGACTTTCATCAAATAGCTTAGCGTCACTGCAAATCCTTTGGATTGCTTGGTGGAGGAAAACATATTTTTCAAGATAGTGAAAATGAGCTGCTTCAAGTTGAATTTTCTTTCAGTCATAATAACCGTAATAGCTTGAATTTTTTCCAAAGTAAGGGCATCAAATGATCCTGCCTTAGCCAATAGCCCTTTGGCTACGAAATCAGCCAGCAACTGAATCTCATGCTTCAGTTCCTTCTTAGGATTGGAAACTTTAATTTTCCGTCCATCAGCAGAGAGTGAAGTTTGCATTTCTTCAATATCTGATGCTTTAACATCAGCAAGTTGTACTAATCCATCAGAAGATAATGAAAAGATTTCTCCGAAAGAATCTTCAAAAATGGTTACCAACTGACCATTGACAGAGGAAATAATGCTTCCGTCAGGATTGATATATCCATTTGAGTAAAGATCCTGGAGTTCTTTTGGATAAATTTCCTGCGAGGATTGTCCCAAAAACATCCTGAGACCAGCAGATTCAATCTTCAGAAAGACGTTCTTAACATCAGCTTCTTGAGCTGATAAATCTGAGTCAAAGTCAATGGCCATAGCGTTCATCATGTGAGCTGAGATTTGATTCGCCATTGCTGAGAGTAAGGAAACCTGAAATTTTGTGAAATATAAGCTCTGAGTGTATGAGTTTGCTCTGAGAGATTATGTACGCATAAGAAAGAAAACTGAATCGAAGCGGGGAATCATTTATATGTATGTGACTGTTTAAATTCTGGACACGTGTCAGTCCATTAAAAATTTGAGTAAAAAATGTGTGTACGTGTGCTGTAAGCGTGTGTGCAAGAAATGAACAATTTAAAATAGGCCACGTTACGAAATTGCAAGTCACATCAGTTGATTTGGAATATAATAAGCTTTTAATTTGTTAACTTATATGAGAAGATTTGTAAAATATCCAGCTGAACAATCAGTTTGGGAAACTGATTCATTTCAGTTGAGAATTCACAAACAATTGTCTTCTCAGTTAAGCTCTTAAAAACTGATATTCCCCCTTAATCGGTGCATAGAATAATTAAAGTGAAGATATAAGTTTTAAGATCAGAAAGATTGTCGTCTGCTGAAACGTTGATGGCCCTTCAGCTTCCATGATTTTGGCCTATAAATAAAAGTAACACGGTTAGTTTCATTCCTATTAGTGTAAATATTCAAGACAAAAGGAATGGCAGATGCGAGTAGCTCGAGTTCTTTGCCGTTTGCTCTGGAGACGAGGAAGGCTGATATAGAAGATGAAGTCTTCTATAAGAGTCTTCACTACTGGGAAAATTTACAGAGGCTTGAGTTCCTGTATAATACTGGAAAGGCTACCACTCCCAAACTGGTGGCAGAGTTGAGAAAAGTGTGGGAGCACTTGAACATAGCTGTGTGGGTGGATGTCTTTAAGGATGGTCATATCTATCAGTTAACGCTTCGAAAGGAGCTGAAAATCCTTAAACGCATAGCTAATTCTCAGAGCTTTGTGAAGACATATACTGGACCTTTATCCGCTTGGTTGAAAATGTGGATAATTGTTGTAGAGGAAAAATATGATGATGTAATTCGTGCAAACGTTTATGGTTGAATGAAGTATTTATATGTGCTTAAATTTGTTCTTCCCTTTCTGCAAATGATAAATTTCATCAGTTGTTATATATGAATTGCGAACTTAAACTTATGAAAGACTAACTGATATAAGTTGACTATGAACTGAAGTCAGTTAAGCATTAAGTAATAGATGACAAACTGATATCAGTTGATAATTAACAACTGATAAAATAAAAAGTCTGGGTAAAATAGGAAAAACGCGTCAGTTGACTTGAGACTCTTTGGTTTCTTCAACATTTAATGTCACCTGTCTATAAATAAGACGAGAGAGAGATAAAATGTGAGACAATAACAGTTCAATATGTCCGACTCAAGTAATTCTGATGCATGCAGCAGTACGCATATTCAAGTTAATGATCAATTAAGTACTTATTTAGAAGATTTGAAAAAAGCGATGGAGGAATATGTATTTATGAAAATGATGTCAAAATGGTTCAAAATTCATGATTTGCAGAGGGTAAGCAGTAGTGGTGCTGCTCCTACTCGTGCTCAAGCAGCAACATCAAGAAAATACATTGATCGTTTTGAAGTCAGGCATGTTACAGACCTGATTGATGACAATGTTCTGTTGCAAGCAATGCTTTGGAATTATTGGCATGTGATTGAAAAGATTTCTACAACTGAATCATTTTCTAGAATCCGAATTTATGAGCTGAATAATTGGATTAGAGAATGGCAGGATTCAGTTGGTTCTGAAATATCTTTTGTAAGATGGAATCGATTTTATTCTTAATAAATTATAATTTCCGATTTGTTATTGTGTTCTTATTTTCTACAAATAATTCTATTTAGCAACACAGCATCAATGATAATTTTAAGACAATTCAATTAAATCAAGAATATTGCGAAAGTGAGAAAACTTAGTCTCGGGTAATGGTTTGGTGAAGATGTCAACTGCTAGTTGCTCAGTTGAGATATACTCCACTCTAATATCTTTCTTCAAAGCATGATCTCTAATGAAGTGATGCCTGACATCTATATG
The DNA here is from genome assembly GCF_022965805.1 of Primulina eburnea. Lineage (NCBI taxonomy): Eukaryota > Viridiplantae > Streptophyta > Magnoliopsida > Lamiales > Gesneriaceae > Primulina > Primulina eburnea. Next base: position 8,634,514 of record NC_133111.1, read on the forward strand.
CTTGGTCCTTGAGTGAAGAATTGGATTATAGGTGATGGCAATTGTGCTCGTATTGTCACAAAATATGGGCGATTCATTTGTAATTACTACATAATCTCTCAGTTGTTGCTGAATCCAGATCAGTTGTGCACAACAACTACCAGCAGCAATATATTCTGCTTCAGTTGTTGAGGTGGCTATGGATGTCTGCTTTTTGCTGAACCAGGAGATCAGTATACAGCTGATGTTACATCCTGCATAATCTGCATCTGAATAGCCAACTAAATTGAAGGATGAGTCTTTAGAATACCATAACCCAACATTTTGTGTACCCTTAAGATATTTCAAGATTCTTTTAGCAGCTGAGAAATGTGACTGCTTAGGATTTGCTTGAAATCTAGCACACATACCGACAGCAAATACAATATCAGGGCGACTGGCAGTTAGGTACAACAATGACCCTATTAAACCTCGATATAATGTCGCCTCAACTGATATTCCCCCTTGATCAGTGTCCAATTTTACTGAAGAACTCATGGGAGTATTTGCAGCTGAGCATGATTCCATGCCAAATTTCTTCAGCAGCTCCTTTGTATATTTAGTTTGACTAATAAAAGTTCCTGTCTCCAGTTGTTTCACTTGTAATCCAAGAAAGAATGTTAGTTCACCCATCATGCTCATTTCGAACTTTCCTGCATCAACTTAGCAAATTTCTCGCATAATTTGGGGTTAGTTGACCCAAATATGATATCATCAACATAGATTTGAACAAGTAAAATATGATCATTCTTGGAAAATTTGAACAAAGTCTTATCAACTGATCCAACAGAAAAATCATGATCTGTTAGAAATTTTGAAAGAGTTTCATACCAAGCTCTTGGAGCCTGTTTAAGACCATATAGAGCTTTGTTCAAATGGTAGACATGATCCGGAAAGTGATGATTGACAAAACCTGGAGGTTGTTCAACATATACTTCCTCTTGCAACTGGCCATTTAGGAATGCACTTTTTACATCCATTTGATAAACTTTGAAGTTCTTGAATGAAGCATATGCGAGGAATATTCTGATAGCTTCCAGTCTTGCAACTGGTTCATATGTTTCATCATAGTCAATTCCTTCTTCTTGCCTATATCCTTGTGCTACCAGTCTCGCTTTATTGTGCACAACTGAACCATCTTCGTTCAGTTTGTTCCTATACACCCATTTTATACCTATAACAGTTTTTGAAACTGGTCTTGGAACTAAGTTTCAGACATCGTTATGAGTAAACTGATTCAGCTCCTCTTGCATAGCATTTATCCAATTTTGATCAGCAAAAGCTTCATCAGTTTCTTTGGTTCAAATTGTGATACAAAGGCTGAATGAATGAATAAATTTAGCATTTGATTTCTTGTTCTTACCGGATCAGATGGATTACCTATTACCAATTCCGGTGGATGTGATTTTCTCCATCTGTACTCAGTATTTGTTGTATCAGCAATTTCTTCAGTTGGTAACTGAATGTTTTCAGTTTGCTCTATCAACTGATTATTAGGAATGGCTTCTGGTTCAGCTGATTGATCTAACACTTCTGGTTCGGGTGTTTGGAGATTGTTTTGATTAATATGATTGTCTTCTTCATCATCATCCTCCAAACTGATATCTGTGAATCGATCAACTAGCTCAACTTGATCAGTTGGCTGATCAGTTAGTTCAGTTTCATCGAAATCAACATGAGCAGATTCTTCAACATTTAGAGTTTTCTTGTTGAAGACTCTATAGGCTATACTAACTGATGAGTATCCAAGAAATATTCCTTCTGTAGATTTAGCATCAAATGCTTTTAAATAATTTTTACCATTATCAAGAATAAAACATCTGCAGCCGAATGTTTTGAAGTAAGTAATTATACTTTTTCTTCCATGCCAGATCTCATATGGTGTTTTCATATGATTTTTATTAATCATTGATCTGTTCTGAGTGTAACACGCAATGTTTACTGCTTCTGCCCAAAATCTTTGAGAAATACCAGAATCAGCAAACATCGTTCTAGCAGCTTCTTTAAGAGTCCGATTTCTTCTCTCAGTTACACCATTTTGCTGAGGAGTTCTAGCTGCTGAGAGCTCATGCTTAATTTCAGCATTTTCTAAAAAATTTGAAAGAGTTTGATTGATAAATTCAGTTCCTCGATCAGATCTAATTCGATCTATTCCAACTGATTTTTCATTTAAAAGTCTTTCGAAGAGCTTGATCAGTTGTGCAGCAGTTTGGTCTTTTGATTTGAGAAAGATAACCCAAGTAAATCTTGAAAAATCATCAACAATCACCTAGGTGTATTTCATTCTCCCTAAACTCATGACTGGTATTGGACCAAATAGATCCATATGTAACAGCTCTAAGCATCGGGAAGAAGATTTACGACCCTTGTTTTTAAAAGAAGATTTTATTTGTTTACCAAACTGACATGCTGAGCAAAGTTTTTCTTTTAAAAAATTTATTTTGGGCAAACCAGTTACAAGATCATGTTTACTCAGATAGGCAATTGTTTTAAAGTTTAAGTGATTTATTCTCTTATGCCACAACCAGTTTTTAGATGATTTGGAAGCAATAAAACAAACTGGTGCATGAGTTTGATCATTCCAACTGACTTTATATGTGTTTCCACAACGTTTTCCAGTTAGTATGATTTCATTATTTGAGTTTTTGACTGAACATGAGTTTTTGTCAAATTGTACTGAGAATCCACTGTCGCATAACTGACTGATGCTAATCAAGTTATACTTCAGGTTTTCTACTAATAGAACATCTTTAAAGGTGAAATTACCATGGATAAACTTACCCTTACCCACAGTTCTACCTTTGGAATTGTCCCCGAAACTGATGTTTGGACCACTGTATTTGATCAGTTGAGATAGCGTACTTACATCTCCTGTCATATGTCGCGAACATCCACTGTCCAAGTACCATATTGAGTTCTTGTTTGTACCTGTTACCTGCAATCACACACATAATATAACTTGGTACCCATTAGGAACCCATACTTGGATTAGTCTAACAGTCTTTCCAGTAGCTGTATTCCAAATGGTTTTTCTCGGCTTTTGTGTGCTGGTGTGTAATGCACAGATGATACAACATGTGCTTTGGCTTTATTCAACCGATTGTTCAGCATATATCTCTTCTGAACTTGCTTGCAGTTATAGTAATTGAAATAGCTATTCGAATAGTTCTTGTGAAACCTCTTTGATGACTGACTTTGTGAATCAGTTGAGAATTTTTTACTATAACCAATCCCATATCTTTTAGCCTTACTCATATACTTAGTAGGTTGCTCAATCAATTTACTGGGCACAATTTGTTCTTGTACCACTGTTGCTTTGACAAAATGAATGTATTTCCCTTTTTATATTTTTGGCTTTGGTTGAGTATCATTTGGATATATTTCTCCTTGAGTGTTGAACCCTAAACTAGTTTTATCATAAACTGATTTTTGTGAATTCTGCATCTCACTCAGTGCAGTAGATGACTTGTTCCAAGACTGAATGAGCTCAGTCTGTTTTGAGTTTTCAAGAATCAACTTCTGGATTAATGATTGATTTTTGTCTCTCTCTGCTTTTAACTCGGCAATTTCCCCATCAACTGATTCGTCAGTTTTGGTTTTATTGTCAGTGGGAGCAGTTTTCTTTGCTTTGATTTTTCAAATGATGATACAAGCTTTTGATACTCATTTACCATGTCATGTAGTGTGAGAATGAGTTCTTCTCGTGTGAAATCCGTTGAGCTGAAATCAAATACCTGTTGGCTAGATGATTCTGCTTCTGTATCATTGGCCATCAAACACTTGACTTCCTCATCATCACTAGATCTGCATGAGCTTTCTGGTTCTGACTCCTCACTGTCAGTTTCTGCCTATTTATATTTATTTTCTTCAGCTAAGAGTACCTCGTGTTTCTTTCTGAAGGACTTCTTATCTTCCTTGGGTCTTCTTTTGTGTTCAAATGATTTCTTTCTTCTATCAGTTGATTCCTGACAATCCTTATTGGGTTTAGGACAATCAGCAATAAAGTGACCTGATTTTCCACAATTGTAGCAGTCATTTGATTCATCTTTGGAGTTGTTCCTTGGGTATGGCTTCTGAAAGCTTCCTTGATTCTTTCTCATGAACCTTCCAATTTTTTTGATGAATAACGACATAGCATCATTGCTCAACTGATCAGCAGATTTTTCAACTGAGCTGACTGGTTCTGTTCTGACAGCAGTTAGAGCAATTGTGGGTGCAGGGGTAGATGGTTCTCCTTCTCTGGTCTGTAGCTCAAATTCATAAGCCTTTAAATCAGCAAACAGATCATGAAGTTCAATCTGGTTCAGATCTTTGGACTCCCTCATTGCCATGGTCTTGACATTTCATTCCTTGGGAAGACCTCTCATTACCTTTAGTGCAATCTCTTTGTTGGTATACACTTTTCCAAGTGCATTTAACTCATTGACGATACTGCTTACTCTTTCATCATATTCGTGCATTGATTCTCTTGCTTTCATTTTGATGTTATCAAACCTTTGAACAGCAACAGAGAGTTTATTTTCTTTGGTTTGATCATTTTCTTCACACAGCTGGATCAGCTTTTCCCAAATTTCTTTAGCTGTCTTACACATCTTTATTTTGCTGAAGGTTACTTTGTCCAGTGTTTTGTACAGAATGTCTTTAGCCACATTATGAAGATTTGCTTTTCTTTTATATTCAGTTATCCATTCATCTCTGGGCTTTTCTATCCTTTGTGGTGTCCTTTCTGTTATGGCAACTGCTGTGTTTGTTTTCAGAATCTTCATGGGTCCATCAGTTATGACATACCACATGTCATCATCTTGTGCAGCTAAATGAGCCTGCATTCTGATTTTCCAATCATCAAATTCTTCTCTGGAGAACATTGGAATTTTGTTGAATGAAATCATGCTAGAAAGTTTATAGATCAAAAGTATTCAAGAACAAGATTCACCTGCTCTGATACCACTTGATAGGATCGATTAACGTATCAAGAGTGATTAGAAGGGGGGGTTGAATAAACACTCACAATTTAAAACTGATCTTTTCGAATTTTGAGTTCAGTTTGGTCACAAACTGATTCTCGAAATCTTGTTGGTCAATGACAATCAGTTAAACTGAAGTAGTTGCGGAAAATAACTGACTGAAAGATAGAATACAAAACTGAAATAAAATACGCAAGGGTTGTTTCTGGATGTTCGGAGATTTCAATTACTCCTATGTCACCCCTTCTATCTCAAGGATAGGATTTCCACTAAAAGACTTTGATCGAATACAAGATTTGTACTGACCCACTTCAGTTTGGCCTTATCATTGCCAAGACTGAAACTCTTAGTATTACAAAGTGTTCTCAGTGCGTAACTGATCTTAGCACTATCGAATTTTTCAATTATTACAAAGTGCTAGTAAGATCAAATTGTAGCCTTGACTTCTACGAATAAATCAGGTAAGAGTGAGCTATGATTTTAACAGAGTAACAGCAAGCTTTGAATAAAGTAATTCTGTTATTTTTCTTCAGCTGTTCTTCTGTCATATTTATAAACTTCTCTTCCAACGGTAACTTGAGATATTTTCGAATATTTGTATCCGTTGATTGCCACTTCATCATTACTTGGGCATTGTTTGATTCATTTATTGTAATGCGGCGTCTTAATTTCTTTAGCCGAAATGTGTTGTTCTAAGCTGTATTGATTGAAGTGCGGCGTTGCAATCTTCTATGTCTCTTTTTCGATTGAATGTTCTTTCCCGAGACATGTTTAGTTGAAGTACGAATGTATCAACTGATCAGTTTCCAGCTGATCAGTTTTCTTTATTGAATCAACTGATTTCAGTTGTCAAGTCCAGTTTACTCGATCAGTTGCTAAGTTCAGTTTACTCGATCAGTTGGTTCGTATATTCAGTTGGTTCATATTTTGTCAAATGCCGGAATTCAGTTTCCAACAAAACTTTCACCATGTCTTTTTAACACCTAACCAACCCATTTCCAACCCAAATCAAGCTATTTAGAACCCTCGAAAATGCCTAAGAACCTTCTGAAATTTTATGCCTTTTTCCATCAAAACCCTAGCCCTCACCAATTGCACTTTCTTCGACCCTAGCCTTAGCCAAAGAGACTAGACCCTAACCAGCCATCCTAGGACCCTAACCGAACCCTTGACATGCTGCTGGACCAGACCTAGCGAGCCATGGATGAGGACGTGCATGGTTCCTTCTAAAACTCGTGCGGCACGGTTAAGAGGTGCCCTAGCCATGCGCCTGCCCTTCCAAGCCTCTCCAGCCATGCGTGGACCACCATGACTCGATGCTAGGATCCTCACGAGACCAGCCCCTCGCCTGGACAGTACCCACATGGCCTCCTTCCGTTTTTCTTCCAGGATCGCGTGCCTTAGCCCTTTTGAACCCTAAAATCCTGCAGCCCTTAACCCTCCCTTTACATCCTTTTACAGCCCCATATAGGACCCTTAACAGCCCCTAATCGAGCCCATATCATCCCTAACCTGGCATCCCCTTGTGAATCATACATACAATGAGTTAATGTCAAAAGAATGCATGTTTTCCATGTTTATGCAATAAATACGAAAATACATGCAAGAAAGGACATCAGATTTTTCATGCAACATGTATATCACATGATATGGTATGAACGATGATAAAGGAAGGAATAAGACGTATCTTTGCGTGTTTCATGCATGAAAATTCATGCCTTGATGTGAGGGAACGTTGCCGAAGAGACGGGGAAGCCTTGCTGCATTTTTCCTTCAAAATCCCGCGTGAAGGTAGCCTTGGACGTGTGTGTGTGTGTGTGTGTGTTTGTGTGTGTGTGTGGATGCTAGGAGAGAAACCCTTGGTTTCTTTGTAGGTGTGCATGAGTTTTGGGTAGAAAATAGGGCTTGGAAATCAACTTTTTAATATAAATATTATGGTAGAAAGTTAGTCCCAATAACCTTAGTATAATAGGCTCATTAGGCCCATTATAACGTAGAAAAAATTATTTAGTTTAAGAAAATTTTCGAAAATATTAACCGAGCATCCAAAAAATCATTATTTTCATCAAAAATCGATTATCGGTTTAAAATACGACTCGACTTATATAAACATCTCAAAAGACACCATTTTCAAAAATTACATATTAATATACCATATATAAAAATATTTTCCCTTTACAGTCCCCAGTCTATGTTCCTTGGTCGCGTCTCAAATAACCCTTGAAAATACTCTTATATGCATTCTTATATAAAACCCTACTTTAAACATGTTAACATGCCTACCACATTTTAATTAATGCAAATAAAATAATTTAGTTAGGCATTTTCCTTTTTTCTTATATTTGCAACCAGTTGGATTACGTTATCGCATTTTGGGGCTTACAGTTCCTCCCTCTCTTAAATGATATTTCGTCTTCAAAATTAATACTTACCGAATAACTCCGAGTAGCGACTCCTCATGTCAGTCTCAGTCTCCCAAGTAGCCTCCTCCTCCGAATGATTTAGCCACATGACTTTAACCATTTGAATAACCATATTTTAGAGCATTCTCTCTTGCCTATCCAAAATTGTGTAAATTTTGTGTAGGCCTCTCCTCGTATGAAATATTTTCTATCAACCGCAGAAGTTCATAACTTAATACATTTGAAGGATTCGACATGTACTTTTGCAGTATCGAGATATGAAACACATTATGGACTCTAGCTAGCATCGGTGGCAACGCCACTCTATAAGCTAATGTTTCAATCTTCTCTAGCACCTCAAACGGTCATATGAACCTCGGGCTGAGTTTGTATTTCTTGCCAAGTCTCATAACACCCTTTCATAGGTGCTATTTACACAAACACGTGGTCACCTACTGCAAAATCTAGCTCCCTTCGTCGCTTATCATCGTAATTTTTCTGGCGCCTTTGAGCAGTTTTCATCCTATCTCGAATTTTGAATACTAGCTGTGTTGTTTGTTTGATCATGTCGGGTCCAAATTCTCCTCTTTTAACAACCTCATCCCAATGTATCGGTGATCTACGTTTCCTCCCATAAAGTGTCTCGTAAGGAGCCATACCTATGGATGACTAGTAACTGTTGTTATAAGTGAACCTCACTAGAGGTAAATTCGGTTCCAAACTTCCTTAGAAATCGATCACACAAGCTCGGAGTAGATTCTCTAGAATCTGAATCACATTTTCGGACTTACCATCGGTCTGAGGATGAAATGCTGTACTCATCAACAACTTCGTTCCCATATTTGAATGCTGAATCTTCCAGAAGGACAATGTGAACCTCGGATCTCTGTCCGAGACAATAGACACTGGAATTCTTTGCAATCGGACTATCTCGGAAGTACAGCTATACATACTGAGTCATGGGAATGTCGTCTTAACAGGAAGAAAGTGCGCTGACTTCGTAAGACGATCAACTATCATCCAAATGGCATTAAATCCCCTGATAGTCCTTGGCAATCCCACTACAAAATCCATTGTGATATTTTCCCATTTCCAATCGGTAATAGGAAGTGGCTTAAGCTTCTCAACTGGCCTCTGATGCTCTGCCTTAATTCACTTGCACTTCAAACATTCAGACACAAAACGCAAAATGTCTCGTTTCATGCCCGACCACCAATATAATGACTAAAAATCTTTATACATTTTTGTACTTCTAGGATTAATGGAGTATGGAGTATTATGGGCCTCCTTCATAACAACATCTCTTAGTGAATCACCAACCCAAAGTCGATCTTGATATTGAACTGTCATCCTCCTCGGAATACAGCTTTTGACCTTTAGATTCATCTCTCAGTCTTCATTTCTGTAACTGCTCATCAGAAGACTAGCCTTCATGGATTCTATCCCTCAGAGTCGATTGAACTGTTATAGTAGAAAGATTAGGAGCCTCGCTCCTAGCATACACTGCAAGCTCGAATCGCTGAATCTTTGCCTGCAATGGTCTCTGAACTGTCAACTGAGCAATAACTGTTGTCTTTCTACTCAAAGTGTTCGTGACTACATTAGCCTTTCTCGGATGGTAGCTAATATCGCAGTCATAATCCTTCACAAGCTCTAACCATCACCGCTGCCTCATATTCAACTCCTTATGGGTAAAGAAGTACTTCAAGCTTTTATGATCAGTGAAAATTTTGCACTTCTCTCTACATAGGTAATGTCTCCAGACCTTCAGAGCAAATATATATATATATATATATATATATATATATATATATATATATATATATATATATATATATATATATATATATATAAGACCTTCAGAGCAAATACTACTGCTGCAAGCTCGAGGTCATGAGTCGGATAATTCTTCTCATGAACCTTCAACTGTTTAGACGCATAAGCTATCACTGATCATTCTGCATCAAGATTGCGCCTAAACCAAGCTTCAAGCGTTTGTATAGAGAACATACTCTCCTTGTCCTGATGACATCTATAGAACTGACACTGAAGTCGAAGCTCGCTTCCACTTCTCGAAACTCTCCTGGAAGTCTGACCCCCAAAAAAACTTCGCATTTTTCTTCGTCAAGGCTGACAAGGGTAATGCAATAGAAGAGAAACCCTGAATGAACTTTCGGTAATGGCCATCTAGAACCAAGAAACTACGGATCTCGGTTACACTCTTAGGTATTGGCCATTCTCTAACTGCCTCAACCTTGCTGGGATCGACCTCAACTCCATCTCTAGAATAATGTGGCCTAAGAACACTACTTGCTCAAGCTAAAACTCGCACTTGCTAAACTTAGCGAATAGCTTTCTATCTTGCAATATTTGTAGGGCCGTTCTCAAGTGTTGATTGTACTCTTCTTTGCTCCTCGAATAAATAAGAATATCATCTATAAAGACTATGATAAACTGATCTAGATATGACTGAAATACGCTATTCATGATATCTATGAAGATCACTGGAGCATTGGTCAACACGAATGGCATCACCATAAACTCGTATCGTCCATACGAGTCATGAAATCCGTCTTATGAACATCTGACTCCTTGACCTTCAGCTGATGGTATCTTGAACGAAGATCTATCTTCGAAAAAATCGAAGCTCCCTGAAACTGATCAAACAAATCTTTGATTCTAGGCAAGTGATATTTATTCTTAATGGTGACTCTATTCAGCTCTCTATAGGCAATACAGAGTCGCATACTACCATCCTTCTTCTTCACAAATAACACCGATGCGCCCCACGAAGAAAAATTCGGGCAAATAAAACCTTATTCCAGCAACTCATGAATTTGATCATTCAGCTCTTTCATCTCGGCTGGTACTAGACGATAGGGTGCCTTAGAAACTGGCACTGTACACGGCATCAACTCAATAGGAAATTCCAACTCTCGGTCCGGTTGAATGCCAAAAACGTCCTCAGGAAAGACACTGAGAAAGTCTCTGACAACCTCAATATCATCTAGCTTCTGACTGTCCAGAACAGGTACTGAAATAACACTCGCTAGAAAAGCTTAACAACCTCGTCTCATAAGATTTCTTGCACAAATGCAGAGATAATGTGCGGAATTTGCTTCTTCCTCGTCCATCTCTAAGAAGATCAAAGAGACAAGCAGGTTATGACACGGACTTTGTTCCGTCCAAGAAATTTAAAGGGTCTTTCTCCTCCGTAAAACTATTAGACCCTAATTTCTCTTCTTTAGATGAGAAATTATGATGATGAAGAGCCCGAGGAAAAGATGCTACAAGAATTTGATGAAAATTGCTCTGACTCTTCTGACAGTTCCTCTTCTTAATCTGATTTTGAGTATGGGGAACATACTCATGATGACGAGTCAAAAGATAGCGATGGTGAAGAAAGTGAATCTATTGATGATGTTGTTGATGTTATTGTTGATGTTGAGGCTGATGTGTTTAACACCAAAGACAACATTGACTTTGTGGACTATGATGTGAGCCTGTTTTTTGCCACAAAGTTCTACTCTGAAGCTGCTTTAGCTCTGTGGCCACTTTACATCAATAGAGAATTTATTGAAGAAAAAATATTGATGTGGAGGCCTATGGAAAGCAGAATCTGGCTATTTTCTCCAATGATCAAGGAATGTTTGCTACTGTGAGCACTGTGACTCCCTATGCCAGAAGACTAGTTCTAGAATTTTATTGCGATCTACTATCCAGTGTTGGAAATGAAATATTAGTGTAGTTTTTCAGGGTGTTTGTTCGTGATAGGATTTTCAATTTTAATCATGTAGTGATAAATGCCTTCTATAGCACCCCTACTAGAGATGAAGAAGATGAAGTTACACCTGATTTCAATGTCATTGTTAATGTTCTCACTAACAGACTAATCAAGGTGTTTCCCGATCATCCCAAAAGGATGTATGCTGCAAATTTAACTTCATTCAATTATGTTTTGCACAAGACCACAATTAGAAACTAGACTTCCTCCACCAACACGATAGTAGTTACTAAATCACAGGCCATTGTTCTCTACATGGTTGTTAATGGTAGTACCACTTTCAATTTTGATCGGATAATACTCAATACAGTTCTACAATTTGCAGATAGAGGATTCAAATCCACCTAGCTATATATTCCCCCATTGATTTATAGGATTTTGGAGTCCTATGTAAGAGAGTTGAATGAAGATTGTTCTTTTAGTGTTGGAGCTACCTCTTGTGAATCAAAAACAGAAATCATAACAGAAGAAAAAAAAGCTACCTAGATAAGTCAAATGAAAATCATTCTTCTAATGTAGAAGCTACAACTTATAGATAAAAATAAAATGTGAATCGGCTCTGTGTGTCAGGAAAATCAAATTTTTTTAAAAAAATTGTAAGTGTTGTTGGGAGATGTTACCAACACGGCATATAAACTCCCCACAATTTAATCATGTGTCTGACATTTCTTTAATATATCATATTTTAGTCATAATTATGTCATGCATGTTAATAGTTATGTGATTTTCTCCTAGTCAGTGAGTTATCATATTTGAACTTGCGACATTGAATGAAACAATAATCTTCCAGATTTTTAATTTTTTTATTTCTGGTGAATTAGTGGATTGAGTCGATAAGGAGTTAAATCTGGATAATTTTTTTTGAAATATACTTGCACCGGTTCAACTTTTGTTACCATTGGGTGAAGTAAAACTTAATTGATGATGAATAAGTTTTTCGGCAGGAAAATTGTTACCGTTGGAAGCCATATCATATAAATGATCGACATAATTGCACAATTTTATTACTGTTAATTAACTTGTCTCTCTATTCGAACTCTATTTGCCTTCGTTGTTATTGTACTCTACGTGAATTATTGTTGTGTTTATCGCAATTTTCATTTGCAATCTTTGGTTATATCTCACAGATGGCTGGGACCGCATACGATCCTGAAAACATTCGAAGCAAAATGGCGGCACGCGAAGGTGTTTCACAAATAATATAGTGCTTACCAAACCACAAGTCATTGTAATTTTCTCAATTATTATTGGGAGTACCACATTTACTTTTGGCAAGTTGGTGTTTAAAATCATTTTGTAGTTTTCAGATGGTGGATTAAAATCAACGAAACTGTCTTTCCCCTCTTTGATCTATTGGATTCAAGAATCACAGGGCTTTGTCCATGACATGGGTGAAGAACTTTCGGATGTCAGTGACTTGCTGAAGAATGCACCGGCATATTTCAAGGGGAATAGAAAAGTCGTTCTTCCTTGGTTTGAGCCTAATGTTGCTCTTGGCAACATGGCCTCTTATTCTGGTACAAAACCTTCTGAGTATGTCATGCTATCTACCTCTCTTTTCCAAGCCAATATTTATTTTCGACTTCAACAAATTCAGAATTCCAAGGAACTTATTGCGCATTATGAGGCTCAAGTGGTGGACTATCGATTGCTTCTTGATGTGGCCGTCAATTATGGATGAAAGGAGGGAGGTGATGTTGAAACTACTACAAAAACATCTGAGTTTGTTGGTTCTGACCATGGTGAAGCAGGAGATACTGATGAGCTAACTGATGGAGATTCTCCTTAGTTTTCTTGGTTTATTAAGTTTGTTGTTATTATCTCTGGTAAATTCACCTATGTTGTTAGTGTGTTGCTAAATATAATGAATTGATCAATGTTCTCTACAAAAATGCATGAGTATGTTGGTTCTAACCAGGGTCAAGCAGGAGATACGGATGAGCTAGTTTGTTGGAGATGCTCCTAGTTTGTTGGAGATGTTGCTTAGTTTGCTTAATGGTTTAGTTGGTTTTTATTATCTTTTTTGTTTTCTCCGGTCAATTCGCCTATGTTGTTAGTGTGTTGCTAAATATCATTTAACGAATTGCTCAGTGTTCTGGTTTTCCGTGTTGCAATACCTCTAACAATATTGTTCTAGCAACATCTAATTTAACTTGGTTGAATTCAATACAAACAATAATTTTATTATTGTTGTGATAATAATAATAATAATAATAATACAATCGTGATAAGAGTGATAAAATAAAATACGAACAATAATTTTATTATTATCACAACAAATAATACAATTATAAAAAAAAATAAGTAAGAAAATTACTTTTTAGACTTGTTCGTATAAAATTGATGACAAAATCAATGAAAAAAATTACAACTTATAAATATTGAAAAATATTATCATTACATAACATTACAAAATCAAATTATCTCAATATTAATAAAAATACAATGAATACTTATAAGTTGCTAAAAAAACCGGAGGAAGCAATGATGCTTAATAAAAAAAATTTGAGTAAAAAAAAAAACTACTAAATATACTGAAAAAAGTGTCCTTCAGATTTATATAGCACAAATTTTCTTGCTTGTGCACACCAAAAGTTGAATATGTAAAAGATTGTCGTGGATTTTCAGACCAGTGGCAGTGTGCCACATATTTCTTTTTCTTTATTTTTTAAAATAAATTTAAAATAGAAAAAATTAAAATAACACAAATATGATACAATCTGCAGATTGTCATAGATTAACAAATTTTATCATATTACAATATTTTTATCTTATTTTTTTACCAAATAGATGGGGATAATTTTTTATAGCTTGCGTAGAATCTTCTCTTTTTATCTTCTAAGAAATTGTTTGTAAAAGTGCCTCGTTGATTACTGAAAACATAGATTTGGGCTTAATCATTTGATGCATAAAATTATTTATTTTGTGAGAATTCTCTCTACCAAATAGGGAGAGATCGAAAACTTTTTGAAAGAATTTCAAAATTCTTGAATTGTAATCAGTCTTTTTCGATATACTTCTTGATCCGGCGGAGCAAATCCAATCAATAGATCGAATACTGAATACTGGAAACTTCCGGCAGAAAGAACTGTTCCAAACTTTTATTGAAGCCCAAACTTTTAGTACAGAAATATATAAAGGGTAACAGGAAATCCAGTCATTCTTCACACACCATGACATTTTTTCATGACACAGACGAATATATGAAAGGTACGAGAATCTCAACAGATCTGCGCATATGAACATGCATTATAAAATAAATATATATATATCAAATTTAGAAATTCGATCAGGGAGCACCCAAATTTCCCTCGCTCCGGCTTCTGCGAACGAGTAAATCATTCTTGAAGCCCAAATATTTGCTGTTATGTTCAGTCAATTGAGGCCCTTGAGTTGCCCTGATTCCAGTTGGAGGCAGACGCCCGTGCCTAGTCCTTGATGGTTTTGCCGATGATACTACTTGATTTTTCCGACCATGAATTGCTGAGGATGGTGCCTTCTGAGAAACAATGCCATGAGTTCCTTTTCTTACCATCTTTGCCTCCGCTCTAACCCCGCGATCAATCTGATGACCCGCTATTCCCAGACGAGCTGATCGATCGGCCTTAACGTCCTTCATTGATACAGTTCTGATTGATTGCCTGTCATAGTAAGTAAGGTTGGGAAGAAGACTCTGCACATATTTCTTCAATTGTTCGTCACCTACATTCTTCTGAGCAGGGTTTCCTTCCAAGCTGAGAGCTTGCAAACAGATGTGATTAGCAGCTAGTTGTCCGAGACACTTGGTTGTAGAAATTTTGTTGAAACGCAAATCGAGGACATTCAATTTTAGGAGACGATGGAGACCTTCGACCTCACTGATCTTGTTACCGGCCAAGTATAATTCCTTCATAGAGGAACATGACGCCAAGCCTGCCAAAGACGTCATAAAAAGTGTATTAGGGGGCAAGCTGGAGACAACTCAGCGTTAACATGATTCCAACATTTGAGCCCATCATACAAATAGATTCAAAACTTTAACATGAGAAGAGGTCTTACCATGTCCAATTCTTAATAATCTATTATAGCTCAGGTCAAGGACACGAAGTCTGGTAAGGTCCCGCAATCCTTCAATAGCGGAGATGCTGTTTTTTGAGAGATTCAAAAACTGGAGTCCTCGAGGAAGAGCACCAGAAGCTATCCTTACTGAGAATCACAAGAGGCAGACATTAAATGTCACTATAAATGAAACAATGAAAATGCACGCAAGGCAGCTTATGCAAGTGCCAGAGGAATAGATGCTAGAGAAACAGACCTATGGAATTCCCAGATAAATCGAGTGTTTTGAGACTGATAAAAGGACTTAGAAATGGGATCACAACCAAACCAAGGTTAGTCAGCTTAGCTGCTGCAGCTGAGGCATTCAGAGAAGAAATGTATCTCTTTGCAACTTCATTTCCAAGGTTCACCTTGACTTCCAACTTCGCAGAGTTCACTAAAGCATCACTTTTCGGTAATTCATGGTCGCTAATTAAAGAAAATCCGTTAGATTCTTCTCTCAATGGGCTACAGTGCTGAAGGTCACTAACCCATTCTTCAATTCGTTTCAACCTTAAATCCTCGCTTGGTACTTCATCCCAGCTGTGAAGAGAACTTTCCTTTTTTCTACTTTTCTCCATGTATGCCCCTTTAGACACAGGTATAATCCAGTCTTTTGCTGAACCAACATAGTTATAATCCACACATGTGTCCTCGTCAGCAGGATTTTCACCATCTTCCTTGTCATTGTCAAAGATAGAATAATCTTGTTGTCGATTTTGTACTTGTTTTTCAGCATCGTACACCAAAATGTTGTTCATTCCAGAGCCTAAAGCATTCAGGTCCTCAGCAGATCTAGAAAAAGGCAACAAGGATGTGGATCCCTTAGTAGGGGAAACCATACTAGGCAAAGAACGAGGCTTTACAATAGCACGTGAAGTACGAGGCATATGGTCACCAGTGTCACCAACGGATAAATGTAAATTATCTTTATCAGCACCTTCCCTCTCCGATTGTAGTGAATCTTCAATTGATAATATGGATCCTTTTTTGGTGAAGTCGGAGTTCGTTACAGAATCAGAAGCCAAAGGTTCTTGACCATGTTCAGACATGTCGTGCACATGATCATTAATGCCATACGAAACAACTATCCTACCACTATCAGCAGATCCATTATAAGAAAACCTCTGCTCCATCTCACCTTCTGAAACATCACCATCTAAGTTCCACTCTTTCAAGTTCAATCCACTTCCCAAAGACTGGCTCTTTCTTATTTGTGCATTCTTGTACGCCTCGATATCGTGTTCAGTACTATATCTGCTCTCCATTTCTTCTGATCTGCAGTCACGATCGGTTAGAGAAGAAATGTTTGCATGATTGGCTCCATTGCGGAGTGCTTCATCCCCGTCCTCTAAAAATGGCTTGCTTTCTGCAGAACAATACAAATTCTTCTGAACCCAATTTTGAGAAGTATCTTCCAGTCTCCTCTCCATTGCCTCGGCAGGGCGCTGAGTTATTTTCTACTAACAATAAACAGAGTTATCAGCAGGCACAGAATGAGGAAATGAAAATAACTAAGTATGAGATAACACTAAGTAAAGAGAAGACCCACCGACCTTTTGTTTGGGAGAATGGACGCGAGATTGAAAGCACGAAAATCTAACCATAGTTCTAAAATTGGTTCACATCAGTCCTTTACCTGTGAGTATTCTGAAGGCTATTCGCAATCAAATACACCTATGTTCTTACTATATGTAAAACAGCTAATAAAATGAAGTTACATGCCGCCGCCACCACACTTTTTTGAGACTCGGCCGAGGCAGGCATTAGCCATAGTCAAGTGATAAACCTTCTGAAACACGGCACAATCTCCAAATATGCGATGATCTAGATCTCCTCAAAGCGCATAATAATATCACCCCGTCGTTATTGCCCCGCACCTTCTCAAAGGTGCGAGAAACCGTTGATGTTGTTGTAGCTGCCAGACTGAAACAAATTTATAAGCAACTCTGAGAGCCCAAAAACGACATTCGCATGTAAGAGACAAGAGCCTGGAAAAGGAAAAAAACAAAAATAAAGAATATCAGGAATGACATGCTCAGCAGCTAATACAAATGGAGTCATCTACGACATGAGGTTAGTATGCAAGAAAGGAAGTTCACCTTTCAGCATGCGCAGATGTCTATTCAATAATTCAATTATTTCGTCAAAGATTCGATTGTCTCAAGGTTATTCATTTAAAAATCTCTCACTCTCAATACACATAACAAACCTCATCAAGCAAAACATCCAAAGATTTCAAAAGATCATTTTCAGTGTCCATTATAAACCCCAAAACTTGTTAAAACCACTATTTTGTTATATTCATGCAACATAAGAGAGATAATCTGAAGCAGTAAATAATGGGTTTACACAATTTCATAGTTTCTGAATTGTATATAACTCATGGTCAAAAAAATTAGTATATAACTGATTTCTGCACTAGAATATTAGATAGTCTTGTCTTCCCATATCTTTTATTGGAAAAAATTAAATTTGAAAAGAATCAAACTCATATGAGAAAGCAATCGGGAATCGAAAGATTTAAAATAAGGCCAGAATCAACATACAAGCACACTGCACACCTATATCATGTTGACACGTATAGAAAAAAAACTGAGAATTATAACAGAAACACCCAGAAAGCCTAAAAACCAGTCACAGGTCATCTACATCTGCGTAAGAACCCCGATTAGCTCTTCATAAATAACCGTTCATAATCCATTGACAACAAAATTAGAAACATTCACCAACTTACAACAACGATAATGATCAAATAATACCCAAACCTAATCACAAGTACATAAACGTGCATATATACATACCATACACAATTCGTTCTCTCTGTAATTCGAATGGCAAAAAAATCATAATATATCAAAATAAAATAAAAAACTAATTTAACTTACGATATCTCAACTCACGCTACCCTGATTCCATGAAGAACAATACATATAAAACTAATTTAACTTACGATATCTCAACTCACGCTACCCTGATTCCATGAAGAACAATACATATAAAAAAGGAATCTGACCTCTTAATTGCCAGATTGCCGGGAGAGGAGATCTGAGCTTCTGATGAAGAAAAATAACCAAAACTCCTGATAACAATGGATTTCCGGGATGAAAATTTGTTAGGGTGGGCGGCGATTTATAGTGAAGATTAGGTGGGATTAGCGAAATCCTTCGAGATCTAGAAAATCGGAGAAATTTATACGTGAAGGGGTGAAAAGATAATGATTGAATTTATTCTGGACGAGAGGACGAGGAATCAAGTATATATTGGAATTAGTCTTATACATAAAATTAAGGTTTAAAATTAAATTTATTTTTCGTATCAAATCAATGTCTACATACTGTTCATTACTTGCAATTAAATTACATTTTTTAAAAATAAAAAAATGAAGTTTGAGGATATATTTATTTTATTTTTATAATACAAGAATTTTTTTTTACAAATATATTTTTAGAAAAATAAATTAAATCATAATACATAAAAGAACTAATTGATTTTCGTTATTTTGAAATAAGCAATTATCGTTTTATCTCAAAAACGAAATCTAATTATAATATTTTAATTTTGATTTTTAAATCGTACAACATATTAGACAATCTAGTTATAATAAGAATAAATATTCTGCAACATTTTAGTAATAAAGTGTGTATCACTAATATAAATTTATTATATATTGATTATAAAAAATTAAAATAAGTTATAACTTATTGATTAAAAATGTTAAAATAAGTTATAACTTATTGATTAAGAATGTTACAAGAAATATTGTAAAACATTTATTTTCATCCACAATAATTTAAATTTATATTTTAAATCATATAACATATATATATATATATATATATATCATATATATCATAATTTTTGAATTACTTGTATATCTGAAAGAACAATTATTGTAGTTAACAAATATCTAACATCATTGAGAATTAATTCCTCGTAAAAGATACTTTTAATAATTTTAAAATAACAATAAAAGAGTGGGGAAAAAAGTATATCCCTTTTAGGTCGAAATTTACCATGAAATCCCGCTATGTTAAATTTGTAATCCAATTATATGTATTGCATACATTTTCAGTATATATTTTGTATTCTTATGTTATGTTTTGTTTTATATATTTATTTTTTTAAAATAATTATATTTGAGTACTTTGGAAAATAAAATTTAGTATTTAAAAATGGACTTCTATTTCTTTAATTTTTTGGAGATTTTTCGACAAAACCTTGATAAATATTGAAAATGCATATTTCATCTTCGAAAATTAAATAGATGTCTCCATTCTAATTTTTTTATAAAATTGCGCGTTTTACCTTTATTAAAATGATTTTTTGAACAAACGATTCTGGGTTTTTTTAAAAAAATATTATAAATTAATAAAAGTATTTTAAAACTATTGCAAAGTGAGGAGAGTTGTAAAAATATAACAATACGTGCAATGCTGCACCGGATTCTAAATTTTTAAAAAATAAAAAATAAAAAAGATCAAGGTTTGAATCCGTGACCACTGCCACGGGTCAGAATCCGTGGCAGAAGGTCATGGATCCCATCCGTGACCGAACGCACACCCGTGACTACTAAAATCGCCCGTGACTTCCTTCAGTATTTAAATGCGGTGACCTCCTCTTCATTTCGCACCGAAGTCGAGCAAGCCGCATGAGCAAATTTCTTCTTTCTTTCGAATACCGATCATCGAGCATTTTTTCCAGCACCGATCTTCAGATTTTTCCATTTATTAACGTAAGCTTTCGACATTTTTCAGAATAAGTAGAGTTAACGATATTTTTTTGTTGTTAATAATACATATTATGGTTCGATCGTTATATCAGTTTTAAGTAATAACAATAAGTATAATATTAATTGTATTATTGCTATTGTAATACTGTGATTTAGAAATTTTGGAATAATAATAACTACACTTAATGTAGTTACGATAATTATACTTACGTGATATAATTTTATGGGTTTTTATTAAAACTAATTTAAATTTTAAATTTTTTTTCAAAAATACTTTAAAAAAAAATATGTATCAAAACTACCTCAATCCGCTGATGAGAAGCGCAGACGCTGCCTACGTGGAGAAGCGTCCGCGCTTGGTAAGCGCGGACGCACGCTCCGTATTTTATATTTTTTTTTTTTTTACAATTTTATCGATTTTACTCCACCAATCGTTTTGTTTTGACCCATTCTTATGTCTTTATTACATGTACGAACGATTCCTGAACAATTCACGTGAAAGCTGAGAAAACAAGACACTGAAAAATTTCACGTGAAGACCAATAATAGAGAAACAATTCCTATATAATTGAGACATTTTCGATTGAATCAGTTAACAATTCTCATAAAATTTCCCTCACTTGTCTTTGAATTTTTCTCCAATCTCAGTGAAAAATGTCTAACATCGACGTACTCTTATATTTTGGTGGTCATGTAGTTAGCGATAATGAATCGATTGAATATAGCATTCCATTTGTTAGACCGATACGAGTATCACGATCCATTAATTTGATGGAGTTAGTTGAAGTTGTGCATAAAATGTTAGCAATCGATCCTGCGAATTTTGTTTTGAAGATGTCAACCAAGTATTCATTCATGGAGAGAGCATCTTGGCATGAAATTCAAGTCAATCTCGTTGATGACGATGTTTTACAGTTTGTAATGCAATGTGACAATATGCATGTTTTCCATCTGTACGTGGAAGCAAATTCAATTGAGAATAATGTTGGATTTGATGATCCTGAATCGTGCGTTCCACATGCATCCGATTTTGGTTTTTGTAACCAACCCGGTACGTCTACATATGGTGGTTTCCAGGAGCAAGAATCTTATGTTCCACAGGTTACTGAAGGACTCGGTAATATGAGTTTCGATGATGTAAGTGGGCCTTGGGATCAATTTATAAATGTCTCGTCTGAACAAAATAATGTTCCATATTGGCCGAATCCAACATTAGATACGAGTGCTCGTTGTCCGGATGAGGCCAATAATGATTATATTTGGAGGACTGATTCCGAACCCGATATATCATACAGCGAGTCTGAAGAAGACGATGCGAATGTTGATGATGAAGTGAATATTTCTACGAATCCTGGTGAGGGGACATCATCTCAACAAGCACCACGTGACACATTGCAGAGGCAGACCGTACCATTTCTGTCAACCACTTCTGAAATACCATCTTTTTTCAATAAATTTTTTGGGGAAGAGCATCCTGATTCTGTCGATGTTTCTTCTGGAGTGCAATCAAGCTATTACAATCCGGATAGAGGTGAATTATGCGTCAACATGTTATTTAAAGATAAGAATGATCTTATTGCATCTGTGAAGGATTATTCAGTCAGAGTTGTCAGGCGTGAGTACCGTGTCGAGGATAGCACACGCAGTTTGTTGAAGTTACGTTGTAAAAATAATTCTTCTACGCTCATTTGTCGATGGGGACTGCGCGCTTCATTGAAGGCCAAGACAGGTTATTGGAAAATAACAAAATATGGCGGGCCTCACACATGTATATCTACGTCTGTTGGTATAGACCATAAGAACTTGAGCAGTGAGATGGTGGCACATACGCTATTGGGAGTTGTTCGTTGTGATCCTTCGTACGAGATTAAGTACATCATTGAAAATGTGAAAGATAAATATGGTTATCAAATCTCGTACCTGAAGGCATGGCGAAGTTTGAAACGTGCTATGGAAATTGCTTATGGTACATGGGAGAGCTCGGTTCAATTACTCCCGAAGTATATGTGTGCTTTGTCCAAATACAATCCGGGAACAGTTGTGGAGTGGAAGCATCTCAGAGCCAACAATGAAATGAGTAAGACACTGAACTATGTTTTCTGGGCATTTAGGCCGTGTGTTGATGGGTTTCGGCATTATCGGAAAATAATTAGTGTTGATGGTACACACTTGTATACGAAATACAAGCACAAAATGTTGATCGGTGTCACTCTGGATGCGAACAATCAGGTTCTACCGCTAGCATTTGCTATTGTGGATGAAGAAACAACAGATTCTTGGAAATGGTTCTTGGAGAATCTCGGAAGACATGTTGTTCGTGGTCAAAATGGCGTGTGTCTTATTTCTGATAGACATAAGGGAATCGTGCGTGCAACTGCAGATCTACCCTATTTTCAACCTCCACACGGTGTGCATCGGTTTTGTTTGAGACACGTGTGTTCAAACTTCAACGCTAAATTTAAAGACGTGCATCTGAAAGATTTATGCTGGGCGGCAGGCACACAGAATCAAATCTGTAAGTTTGAATCAATAATGGAGGCAATCAAACAAAAAAAATATTTTGGCGCACCGATATTTGGCTGGAATTGAGAAAGAAAAATAGAGTTTGGCACATGATGGTGGTTGGAGTCGTGGGGTGATGACAACCAATATGTCGGAGTGTTTAAATAGTGTGTTGAAGGGTGCTCGTAGACTTCCTATATCTGCCATAGTACACTTGACACTTCAGAGGTGCGTACAATATTTTATTGAACGTGTGACTAGAGGTGCTCGAATGGTTCAGGAAAATCAGATGTGGTCAGATTATGCATTTCGGAAGTATGACAAGTGGGCGAGAAAATCTAGTGAACATCGTGTTGCCAAATATGATGTACGTGATCAAACTGCTTCTGTTGCAACTGTAGGAAGACCAAGTCGTGGCCAACATATGCAGGTGGTGAAGTTAGCAACGAGTGATTGTTCGTGTGGTAAATGGACAATTTTTGGCATACCATGTTCTCATGCTATTTGTACCGCGAAGTGGCACTCGTTGGATCCCACGACACTAGTGCAACCATGGTATAACATATCTGAGTACTTAGAGACTTACGAAGGCAGATTTCAACCTCTTGCAGATGAGCGTTACTGGGATCCTCCACCTTTCGAGTTGCAACACAATCCTGTTAGACGTGAAAGAAGAAGAGTTGGTAGAGATAGAACAACTCGATTGCGAAATGAGATGGACACAAGTGTTTCTAGACAGAGACATCATGGATGAATTATTTTCTGGTATTATAATAATTGTTGATATGATAAATGAGACTTCAAGTGCACGGCCGACGTCCGAGCGGTAACGAGTACCGCTCGAGCGCGAGGAGTGCGTTGGAATTCTTTCCAGCGCACAGCTCGCGCTCGGGCGGTAACTTGTTACCGCCCGAGCGCGAGGGGCTCTGGAAATTTTCCAGATCCCCTCGCGCCCGAGCGGTAACAAGGTAACGCTCGGGCGCGTTACGTGCGCTGGAAATAATTCCAGCGCACAGCCTGCGCTCGAGCGGTAACAATATACCGCTCGAGCGCAGGCATTGCTGCCTCCCCCTTTCTCTTTCCCTCTCCTTTATATTTCCTCCACTCCTTTCCCTATCTCTTTATCTCATACCCTTTCAACTATCCAAATCTCTCTCAATTCTCTTCCCTCCACCCCTTTTCCTTATCTCCTTACCAAAATTCCTACAACTCTCCAAATATCACTCAATTATCCTCATCTAATTATCAAACAATGGCTCCCAAGAAGGTGAAAGGTAATCTCGGGTCTTCTTCTTCGTTTGATAGAACTCGATTTGTTAGTGATGCGGCGCAGGCTCGGTATGAGCATGCCAAAATCAATAGAAACCCGATTACCGAGCGGGGATTTCGTAGACAAAGGGAGGATCGATACGTTGGGCCTCTTGTGGATTTGGATAGGCGCAGCTGGAAAAAATTTGGAGCTCAACCGAGAGCGGCGGTGGTCTCGATCGTGCGAGAATTTTACGAAAATGCGGGTGAGAGGACGGATGACAAAGATTTTGTTCGGGGTAAACTTGTGTCATTTGATTCTGATATAATCAATGCTTTTTTAGAAACGCCCGAGGTCGACGATTCCGCCTTCCAGACTTTGGTTGCTAACCCTGATTATACTGTGATAATCGACACCCTGTGTCATCCAGGGGCGATCTGGAAACCATTAGGGGGATCACCGAGTTGTTTTGATGAAAAATATCTGAAGCCCGATAATGCTCTTTGGTATTTGTTTTTGGCAAGGAGAATGATGCCGGTGTCACACAAAAGTGAAGTTCAAAAAGAGCGAGCCGTGGTGCTATATGCTATATCTCAGGGTTACCCAATCAATGTGGGAAAGCTTATCAATTCTCAAATTTTGATAAGCGTTAATAACAGACATATCGGTCTTTTCTTTCCATGTCTCATATCAGAGTTGTGTGCGATGGCAGGCGTTGTGTTCCGTGATGATGAAGAGTGGCTGCAACCAATGAAGCCCATTTGTATCCAGGACTGGCAGCGTAAGTATGCTAAACGACGTTTAGAATTCAGGACGGATGAGGGCGATACAGGTGGATCGAGCACCGCCGTCCCGCGTCGCCAACAACACCACAGACGGTCCCTAAACGAGAAAGTAGATGAAACTCTTGCCTTCATGGCACACCAGGAACGAGTTAACTTGAACCACAATGAACATATATCATATTTGGAGTCCATGATGCATACAATGATGGCCCATAGAGGTGTTGACCCAGGGACCATTCCTCCACCTCCGCCGTTCATTTCTCCGTTCAATTTTTAGTATGACTATCATCCACAGGGGAATGCATCGGGAGTGCCACCACCAGATAATGACGAGGATGAGTGAGGTATGTGATCTTTTGTTCTTCTTTATCTTTTACTGTACATTGGATAGATTGAATGTACTATATTTTATCGTGCTTTAATTACAATTTACTTAACGCAGATCAACAGGTTGAAAAGAAGAACAACAAAGTCGAGGATATGGAAGTCAATTATGTTTTTTCATCTTATTTTTCGATTGTGTATTTTCTTCATTTCAGGTGTGTAAGATGTAAAAGGAATTGGAACGTGTTTGTTTATATGTTTTATTTCAGTTTTGTTTACTTGTGTTTTGTTTCCTGCACTTTTATTAATCTGATACTGATGAAATAAAATAATCTACAATGCTTTAAATAACACTATACTTACGAAATCATAACATTCACACGGTGCAACAACGCAAAATGTACAACAATTGAAATTTTATAGTCACAATTAATGAGCAGAATCATCGTCATAATTAAAATGATACAAATGGCTCCCTGTTCCACAGTCAGGTGGATTGCGTCTTCTCGTCCCTCTACGCAATCCTATATTTTCAGGAATTCTTTCGTTTGAATACTCTGGATAAGTGATAGGGGATATAACATTCCTCTGCGGTCGAGTATCATTCACAACATGCTGATGTCCGACGTTAAGCAAATTCGTGAAACTTTGTGTGTTCGACCAATAAGGAGTCTGAAAATCTGTCTGACCAAACGGACGAAAGTCACCATACCCTGAATCACCGAAAAAATCATGCTGAGTATTAGAGGTTCCTGCAATATTCATTTCACCTGACGTAAAATCGTAGAGCCTCCTGCAAACCCACTTGGTTGACCAATCATGTCACTTCTCCCTCCAAATGAAGACTGATGCGAAAACGGAGAAGGCGTACTAAAATTTTGTTGAAAATTAAATTCTCCAACAAAAGTATTGTACGGTTGTGGTTGAAAACCAACGGCAGTAATTGCAGGTGAGATCGAGCGCACAGTTATTCGATTGTACCATTCAAAGTAATCTTCATCAGTTTGCGTCGTTCGCCCGTGTCGCACCCCTTTACAAACATATCTCAGCCTATTATTCCACAACTCAATTGAATTCCTATGATAATCTCTCCAGTTGGTGTTGCGATGTCCTATTCTCGTGATATTATGCATATCGTCATTGTCGACGGCAGACCCTGGAATTGATTGCCGCCTTCGAAATTGTCGCATTACCCGATTAGGACGATGCATCTCCACGATGTCAAAGCAAATAAGGGGACAAACACACCGCCATATTTTGTTGTCGTATGAATCAATAATGGTCTTCACATCTATGTCATTTTTCTGGTATACGCTCCAATTAAACTGCAAAAAAATTATTAAAATTGAATATTAATTTGATGAATAAAAACATAATAGTACTCGGCTAATCACTATTACGTATTAAAATTTTATAATACCTCATTATTATTCATACGATCTAGCGAATCCCTTATAATTCTTACAGAATGTGTTGGCGAATGTGTGTAACTAAACCCATACGTCCACCTACAGTTATAAAAAAAATTTATATATCAAGAAAATATACAAGATAAATATGATATTCACAAAAATAATTTTTAAATATTACCGTGCACCATATGGAGAAACTGGAATTAAAGCATCCGGATCAACGGGAGGTACAACTAATGTTAACCCATCTCGATCGTGATTAACACATTAAATCCTTCTCCATGCCCATATCTGCGTGTAATAATAATAAAAAATTAACAAATTTAAACAAAATATCGTGTTAAATAATCACATCACATTAATGATACCTGCAGGAGATATAAAGGTCCAGCCATTGTAGACTTCTCTACACGTGTCGCGTTACACAACTCACGATATAGAAACGCTAAAACTGCACTACCCCAACTATAAGACTTCACGTTATCAAGATCTCGTAACAGTTGCAAAAAAATTAGTCTAGCTGACCCTCCTTGATAATCAGGGAACATTATTCCTCCAATAATCATTAACGCAACACAACGAGTAAATTTCACAACATCTACCTCTGAAGTTTCATCATTGACAAGGTTAGATATACAATGATCATGTAGTGCTGTCATAGACAGATGACCACCTTTCAAATATTTTGATTCTGGCAAAAATCCCAACATATCCAAACATATGTGTTGCCATTCCTCCACTTTATGCGACACGTCTACTCCGGTTACTGCTTCACCATCAATTGTCAGACCCCAAATTATTGAAACATCTTGTAATGTAACTGTTGCTTCACCACATGTAAAGTGAAACGTGTGTGTCTCACGTCTCCAACGTTCAACAAGCGCAGTAATCAAATGATTATCAATAACTTGCGAGCCACATTCCAAAACTCCATAAAAACCCATATGATTTAAATATGACAATACACGCCTGTGTAAGTAATTATCGGTATATAACTTCCAAATCAAATTGTCTGACCTTTTCACTTTGACAATATCATCAACGGTTAACGAAGATACTCTTGATGACATATGGGTCGCCTGTAAATATAGGACACTCAGATCTTCTGGATTTCTATTATCTGCCATTTTTGAAAAATGCTGTAGAGAAGTCTCAACTTCAAAAAATATTGCAGGTAGGAAATGAAAAAATGATAAACGAGAGCACCACAGAGGAAGATAAATGGAGGAAAGAAGAGGACGAGAAGAAGATAAGAATCGACTTACATTATTGATTGGACGAATCAATAAGGGCCACGTGGCATGAGAGAGAGGGGGCTGGTAAGCGCGGACGCTCCTACGTGGAGCAGCGTCCGCGCTTACCAAGCGCGGACGGTGCTCCACGTAGGCAGCGTCCGCGCTTCTCATCAGCGGATTGAGGTAGTTTTGATACATATTTTTTTTTTAAAACTATTTTTGAAAAAAAATTTAAAATTTAAATTATTTTTAATAAAAACCCATAATTTTATATCTACATTAATTACAATAATTATAATAATTATATTTAATTAATGTGATATAATATTATATCTACAATAATATTTAATTAATGTGATATAATATTATATCTACAATAATTACAATAATTAATAATTATACTTAATTTAATGACAATAATTATATTTACGTGATATAATCTTATATCTACAATAATCACATCAATTATAATAATTAAATTTAATTTACGTGAAATTTACTTACAATAATTATATTATGTGATATAATTTTACAATAGTCACAATAATTATATTTAAACTGATTATATTTACGTGAATTTTAATTATTATTGGACTAATTATTTACGTGAATTGTTAATCATATTTAAGTGTTAATTATTTATTTGTTAATTATATTTAATGGTTAATTATTTAATTGTTAATTATTTTTAATAATTATTTACGTGAGTTAGAATAATTATTATTATTAATACTTATTAACGTGAATTATTTACGTGAAATTTAATATAATTTTACGTGAATTGTTACTTATTATTATTAATAATTATTTACGATTGTATTATTGGAATTAGAATGTGTGTATAAATTACGGATTTTATATTTCCGTGAAATTTTATGTATATTATGTCTATAATTATAATATTAATTTTGTTATAAATTACGTAGGTTAAAATTACTTGAAATTTTTAAACTTATTCTCAATTTGTTTTATATATACTTTTTTATTTATGTTAATGAGTTCTATATTTTAAGAAAAATGATCTAGTGGCAAAATTTATTATTAGTGGCAGTAGTTAGCTAAAAATTTACTATAATTAATAGTAAATTTATAAAAAATGATACGTATATATTATTTAATAACATGTGGTAAATCTCTCGGATTAGGATAGAATTGTTCTTATTCTTATTAATAATGTAATATTTATATTTACGTGATATAATCTTAT
This sequence comes from Primulina eburnea, assembly GCF_022965805.1. Taxonomy (NCBI): domain Eukaryota; kingdom Viridiplantae; phylum Streptophyta; class Magnoliopsida; order Lamiales; family Gesneriaceae; genus Primulina; species Primulina eburnea. The sequence goes on from NC_133111.1 coordinate 8,663,205, forward strand.
ATCTACAATAATCACATTAATTACAATAATTAAATTTAATTTACGTGAAATTTAATTACAATAATTATATTATGTGATATAATATTACAATAATCACAATAATTATATTTATGTGAATTTTAATTATTATTGAACTAATTATTTACGTGAATTGTTAATCATATTTAAATGTTAATTATTTATTTGTTAATTATATTTAATGGTTAATTATTTAATTGTTAATTATTTTTAATATTTATTTACGTAAGTTAGAATATTTATTATTATTAATAATTATTTACGTGAATTATTTACGTGAAATTTAATATAATTTTAAGTGAATTGTTAATTATTATTATAAATAATTATTTACGTGAATTATATTTAATTGTATTAATGGAATTAGAATATGTGAATAAATTACGGATTTTATATTTCCGTGAAATTTTTTGTATATTATATATATAATTATAATATTAATTTTGTATAATTACGTAGGTTAAAATTACGTGAAATTTTTAAACTTATCCTCAATTTGTTTTATATATACTTTTTTATTTATGTTAATGAGTTCTATATTTTAAGAAAAAAATGATCTAGTGGTAAATATTATTATTAGTGGCAGTAATTAGCTAAAAATTTACTAAAATTAATAGTAAATTTATAAAAAATGACATAAATATATTATTTAATAACATGTAGTAAATTTTTCGGATTAGGATAGAATTGTCCTTATTCTTATTAATAATATATTTATTATAAGTATATTATTACGAATGTATTCTTTATAATTAAATGTTACCTGTTATGAAGTATTATTGTTTTTTAAAAGAAATTATTTAATCTACAGTAATTATTCTTATTACCAATTTGTCATCAACAAATACGTTTTATTTTTTCAAGCCTGAAATTTCAAATAATTTTCGTTTAATTTAAAAAATGTAGTTAAATTTTGTTGATTAAAAATATAATATTTGTTAACTAATGATTTTTTTGTTTGCAAGATGGCTGAAAATATGGATAATTGTGTTGTATTTGCGGGGTAGACACATATCAAATAGTATCAACGCTGAGAACATGGATGCACTAATTCCGCCACGCCGATCTGACAAATGTCTTTGGAGATTGCTTAATGCTGGGATTCACCTCCGTGTCCGCCTATGTCTTGCACGCATGGGCTTCTATGGTGTCATTCAGTGTGGTCTATTAAATATTATGATAATCATTTGCTTACAGCCATTGTTGAGAGATGACATCGTGAGACACACACATTTCACCTTACCGTGGGCGAGGCAACAATCACCCTGCAGGACGTTGCCCTTATTTGGAGGTTGAATATTGATGGCAGTCCCATCAGTGGTGTAGATACCGCGTACAACAAACATACTTTACAACAGCGCTGCGCTAATTGGTTGGGTTTTACGCCCACATCTTCTCAGATTAAAGGTGCACATATTTATCTGACCGCTTTGCTAGACCATTGCCTAAATAATATGATTAATGATCAAAGCACTGAAGAGGACGTGGCACGATATTCTCATTGTGTTGCATTAATGATAATTGGTGGATGTATGTTTCCGGACTCGGAAGGTGCTGCTGTGAAACTTATGTATTTGCAGTTCCTTGAGGACATAGAATTAGTGAATACGTATAGCTGGGGTTCTGCTGTGTTGGCATATCTTTATAGAGAGTTGTGCGACACATCAATGAGATTGAAGGTCGATTTGTGTGGCCCAGTTCAGATATTGCAGGTATTTGTACACTTCTACGGTCATTATATTTGTTGTACTTTTTTTTCTTATGATTTGACTATTTCTGTTGTATGTTATTGCAGATTTGGGTGTGGTCTAGAATTATTCTTCTTTTCCCTGATAGAGCTCAACAGGTAGCTATTTCAGAAGAGCAGGCTGTGGAGGTGATTCAGGGTCTACCATTCCCACCATACAGCGCACGGTACTAATAAAACATAATTAAAATTTATTATTATTATTTCATATCCCTCGTCGCCATCCACTATCATGAGCCAATGACCATTTTTCTTTTGGAATGTTTGACAAATACGTGAAAGCTGCTGCATTCTTTGTTCTAATTGCCTCCATTGTCGCATTAAACTTTGCTACTTGGTGTTGTATCCCTGCTTCCCAACATAAGTCTTTTAAATGAATGTTTTTGACATTGCTGTTGAAAATGGCAAACATGCCTCAAACAGAAACGATGAACACCACGAGGAGGCTTGAAGTCAGGGAGATCTTGAATTGCACTTGTTATACCCGCATGTCTATCAGATATAAGGCACACACCACTACACTCTCTGGTAACATGTCGTGCAACATTACCGAGGAACTAATGCCAAGACTTGTAATTTTCTTCATCAACAAGCGCAAAGGCTAGCGGCAAAACCTGGTTATTGGCATCCAATGTTACTGCAATGAGTAGTTTGTGCTTATATTTGATGTACATATGGGTACTGTCTACACTGATTACGTTGCGACAATGCTGAAAACCATCTATACATGGTCTGAATGCACAAAACACAAAGTTCAAAACTTTATGTGGATGGTCATACGATCGAAGATGCTTCCATTCTACAACAGTTCCTGGATTGTACTTCGACAAAGCTCCCATATATTTAGGAAGCAAAGTTACAGAGCTTTCCCATGTGCCATAGACTACCTCCACCGCGCATTTCAAACTCTGACATGCCTTAGCATACGATATATCATACCCATATTTTTCTTTAATACTTTCTCGCACATATTTGATTTCGTATGCAGGATCACAATGCACGATTCCCAAAAGTGTATTGGCTATCATGTTTACGTCAAGGTTGTGGTGATCTATACCGACTTGGGTAGACATGCATGTGTGATAATCACCATATTTCTTGATCATGAAGTAGCCTAAATTTTTTTTCAACGATGCTCGAAGTCCCCACCCACAATTGCCACATTCGGATCAGTTCTTGCATTTGACCTTCCAAATTGTCGGAGAACTTTGGACAACGATATATTCGCGTGTCAAAACCCGAACTGAAAAATCCTTCACTGAAGCTATTAAATCGTTTTTGTTGTTAAATACCATTTTTACACCGAGCTCTGGCCTTTCAGGATTGTAAAAGTTTGTTCGAGATGCAGAAGGAATACCAAATGAATCTGGAATTTCTTCGTCGTAGACTTCATTGAGAAATTGGGGAATAGCACGTAAATGTTGCTCCGGTGCAATAGGAATGTTCTCTGTCACTGTTGCTCCAGATAGTAACACACGCGTCAATGTCCCTTCATTTGCATTGTCAACATGATGATCATCTTCTCCGTCACTTGATGTAGCATACAAATCGTCATCGCTATTCATGACATGATGCGAATCGTCCTCAAATAAATCATCTTGCTCAGGCATGTGTTCTATAATTGGGGTGGGAATATTTGCATCCATAGTAGAACTATCAAAATGTCTAACATTTGTAATATTTTCCTCCTCCGCCCATGAATTTAAATCCAAGTGACCTGTTCTACTAGAACCCCATGCGACATCAACTCCTGATGCACCCGTGATATGATGATCCCAACCCCCTGAAGCATAATCTCGTTCTCGTGTTGTATTCATCCCCCACGCATAGTCTTCTTCAGTGTGGATATGGTGATCTCAAGGACCAGTGTCGATCCCAAAGTACGTATGAGCGGATTGTTCATCGACGTGATACATAGAAGGTCCCGCTTCATTCAAACCTACTGTTCCCAAACCTTGCGTTATTACTGGCATTACTGCATCAAAATCGTAATCACTTACGTTCTGTAACACCGGCGATGAATCAACATACAAGTACATGCAATCCAGTGTCAGCAACTCAAACATAAATTGTAGACTATCATCATCTGTGATATAGACATACTCTTCAATGTAACGAGACAACGAGCTATAACAATATTTCGTTGACAATTTGATGCAGAATATTGATGGGTCGATCTCCAGCTTGCGATGCACATGATTCACCAATTGAGAAAATGTAGTAGAGCCAGGGATTTTAATGGGCCTGGTCACGGGGATATCCAACCCTACAATCTTCAATAATGACATAGCCACCTACGTAAAGTAAGGCTCTGACAGTATCCATGTCTGTGACAAAAATAAAACATAATTAATATTAAAAATTTAAAATATAACAAAATTATATAAAATAATATAATAAAACCGAAATAAATTATAATTACATTAATACAATATAAATAATACAATTAAAAAATAAGAAATTATTGAAATTATTTTTTTCAAATATCGTTGTACGGAATTTGTAATTAAATGAGCTACCAGAGTTTAATATCTGCAATAAATTACAAACATCATCAGATATAATATACATAAAACAATTCAATATAGAAAGAAAAAATATAGATTCGACTTTGACTCGGCGCAATTCTCCCAAATTCTGTTACTCAGCAGAGTGCTCCAAATCAAATTTTGAATTGCTGAGACTCGGCGCAATTCTCTAAATTTATAATATTCGACATAAAACTATCAAATCAAATTACGAATTCCAATACTCACACGATCGACACAATTTATAAAGTGAGGAGAATCGCGGATTTTTTATAACTAACAAAAAATACCACGGAGTGACGAAAAAAAAGAGCTTCACAAGAAGAATGCCGAAAACGCTGAAGGACTGATGAATTCGCCAAATACTCGGTGCAATTTTATTACATCTTTTTCTAAAATGTTTTGTACATAACCATATAAATTAAAATGACAATAAAATTAATATAATATATGTATATTAAACTGTTAGACTTAATTTTATTGTGGAGATGCTAGTAAAAAACCAGTAGATGCGAGCTTTAGTACAAAACCAGTAGATGTAAATAAGCAGATAACCAGAAGCACTTGTACCGCGCTAAAACCAGTAGCTACTTATCAAGTACTGCATAATCTACTTAACAAGTGACTTCTTAGCTAAAACCAGAAGTAGAAGGAATACAAAACTCGAAATATACACTAGCAGAATTTTGCGTATCTCAGTCTTTAAATATTATCGTTGATCTACTAACGTGACACTAGCATTTATTGCTCCATTAAATGTTATACGAGAACATTTAAGACGGCTTACCATTTTTGGTATGAACTGAGACTGATTACTTTAATATATTCTGCAGGGTCCATTTTCAGCAATAAAGCTGAACCACTGAAAAGTCAAAAGAACCGTTCAGTTTTTCGAACGTTGGAGAAAGCCTATATATAGAGACGAAGGACTTTTCAAGAAACTTGTAGTGAACAAATCTCAATCAGAAAAATATCATTCGAGCATCGCTAGAACTTTCAGTCATCTTAAAAACTCAACACTGAAAAAGCAGCACACGCTTCATTGCATACTTTTGATCATTCGAGATCATACTGTGCTAGCTGTTTTTCGTTATCTCTTCTTAAGCTATTCACTTCACTATCTTTTTAATAGAAGAATTTGTAACTGGAAAGAGTCATTTCCAGAACTTAAGATCATTCAAGTAGTTGAGTTGTAAAACTAAGAGTTTCAGTAGGCGAAGGGTAAGTCCTGTTGAAGTGGGTGTGTACAACTGTTGTACTGTATTCACCAAAGTCTTTTAGTGATACCTTCTGGAAACAGAAGAAGGGGAGACGTAGAAGATTTATCTTCGAACTTCCAGAAACAAATCCTGTGCCATCTACTGCTTTATTGTTTTACTATTTTTCACCCACTAACCAACAGATCGTTTCCGCACTTTATCTTGTGATCTGCTGGTCATTAAACTTGGACAAGAACCACTAGCATCTCTAACAGGATTCTAGCACATCATTCTGAAAAATCGATTAAGTTTGCCGTTGAGTTCATTCACCCCCTCTCTAAACTCAACCCGATCCTCAACAAGTGGTATCACAGCTGGTTATTCTTGTTTTGAAAAATATTTAACAGACATGGCTCATTTCAACAAAATTCCAATATTCTCAAAAGAAGACTTTGATGACTGGAAAATCGGAATGGAAGCTCATCTTGCGGCTCAAGATGATGACATGTGGTATGTCATCACAGATGGTCCATTAAAGATCTTAAAGCCAAATCCAGATGTTGCTATCACTGAAGGTGCACCTCAGATGCTGGAAAAACCAAGATATGAATGGACAAGTAAGGACAAGAAGAAAGCCAATCTTGACAACTTTGCAAAGGACATTCTGTACAAGACACTCGACAAAAATATCTTCAGCAAAATCAAGATGTGTCATACTGTCGAGGAAATCTGGGAAAAATTGATTCAGATCTGTGAAGGAAACGAAGAAACTAAGGAAAACAAACTGTCTGTAGCCATGCAGAAGTTTGAAAATATAAAGATGAAGGCTGGAGAAACTATGAATGAATTTGATGAACGCTTCAGCAGTCTTGTCAATGAACTCTCAGCTCTTGGGAAAGATTTTGGCAACAGAGAAATTGCACTAAAGGTAATGAGAGCCTTACCCAGAGAATGGGACGTCAAAACAATGGCAATGAGAGCTTCCAGGGATCTACACAAGTTAGAACTGCATGAATTGTTCTCAGACCTGAAGGCATATGAGTTTGAACTTTAAGTTCGAAGTGGAGAAGAGCCCTTAGCAATTCCACCAACCAAAGCTCTTGCAGCTATTGTTAACTCTACTGCTACAGTTGCCCCAAGTTCATCTTCTGCTACTGCTATAGAAAGTACTTCTGAGAGAAGCGCTGAACAGATAAGCAATGACGCAAGATCATTATTTGTTAAGAAGTTTTCTAGATTCATGAGAAAGAATCACAGAACATTTCAAAGTCCCAACCGCAACTTCAAAAAAGAATCATCATCTGGTGATATGGCATGCTTGAACTGCGGCAAAGTTGGACACTTCATTGCTGATTGTCCAAACCCAAATAAGGATGACCAGAAGAAGAAGGGTGTCAAACGCAATGATAAAAAAACCAGAAGAGACAGAAAGGCAATGATTGCAGAAGAAAGTAAGTCCAAATGGGCAGACTCAAGTTCCGAATCTTTTGGTTTTGAAAGCCATTCAAGTGACAGTGATGAAGATGAGATCAAATGTCTGATGGCAAAAACTGAATCAACCTCGACATCCGGAGAGGTATTTGACTTTGACTTTGATGAATTTACACGCACTGATTTAGTCAAAGCATTACACGACATGGTAGAAGAGTATTCAAGACTTTCTCAATCATTCGAGGAAGTTAAGATTGAAAATCAGAACTTAAGAGATCAAAACAGTAAGTTAACTTGCTTGCAAGTAAACAGCTGTAATGATTTGCAAGTTGAGATGAGTAAATTAAAAACTGAGAATGAAAGAGTAAAAGCAGATTACCAGACGATAATCACTGAAAACCAGAAGTTATCGCTACTGATGAATGCTTGGAACAAGTCCTCTATTTCACTCGAAAAGATGCAAGAGTTACAAAAACAATCTGGAGACAGGAGTGGTTTCGGATTTTGTAATGATGAAGGCACTTCTGAAATGAATACTAAACCAAAACTGGATATCTGCAAAGGGAAGTACATTCATTTTGTGAAATCCAGTGCGGTACAGAAACCAGAAGTACCTACTGTTTCAATTGAAAGGAATGTAAATCAGATTAACAAAAGAATGCATTATGGTCTGGGTTATGTTAAACCTAAGGAAAGAGTTGACCAGAGTTCTGGATCCAGTAGAGGATTCAACTCAGGAAGACAACCTCCTATGAAGGTTAAAAACTACCAGTACTACAATTCTAGACCTGTTCAGAAGAGATACAAGCCAGACAACAGAAACAGAAGGGAAGAACAACATACTAAAGTGCATAATGTTAGAAACAACAGACCATTTGTTGCACGCACCTCCATGGATACCCGAAGTATAAGAATTGTACAAATGTGGGTTCCAAAGGGACTAATAAGGCTTGGACCCAAGTAGACTGGGTACCAGATACTAAAATTTGTGTTTGCAGGTACATGTGAAGAAAGCCAAGATCAGCAGCTCAACATGGTATTTGGACAGTGGATGTTCCAGACATATGACTGGACAGAAGAGTCTACTATCAGAAATAGTGAGTTGTGCTGGACCAGAGATAACCTTTAGGAACAACTCAAAAGGTAAAACCATGGGTAAGGGTAAGATTATTCATGGTAACATCATTATTAAGGATGTGCTCTTAGTTGAAAATCTTTTTTTATAACTTGATCAGTATTAATCAATTATGTGATAATGGATTTTCAGTAGCTTTCCAGAAGCACACTTGCACAGTTAATAATGCTGATGATTCCACTGTTTTAACCGGAGTTAGAAAAGGCAACACCTATAAAATTTCATGGAACATAGATCATATCACTGATCCTACATGTTTAGTTGCATCTCTAAGTGATAAACATTTGTTGTGGCATAAGAGATTGAATCACCTGAATTTCAAGTCTATCAACAATCTCATAAAGCAGAACTTAGTCGATGGATTGCAGACATAAATTTTGTTAAGAATCATGTATGTTCTGCATGTCAACTTGGTAAGAAAGTAAGATCTACTTTCAAAAATAAAGGCAGCAAATCATCCTCAAGATGTTTAGAATTATTGCATATGGACTTATTTGGTCCAATCCCTATCATGAGCTTAGGGGGAATGAGATACACCCTTTTTGTTGTTGATGATTTCTCTAGATTTTCTTGGGTGATCTTTCTTGCTGGAAAAAAACAAACCAGTAGCCTTCTGGTCAAACTTCTGAAAAGGGTTCAAAATGAAAAATCAGTTTCTGTCATTAGAATCAGAAGTGATCGAGGTACTGAATTTACTAACAAGACTCTTGAGATATATCTAAATGAACAGGGCATTCATCATGAATATTCAGCTGCCAGGACGCCCCAACAAAATGGAGTAGCTGAGAGAAGAAACATAAGACTTAAAGAAGCTGCTAGAACAATGCTAGCAGTTGCAGACATCTCTCAGCGCTTCTGGGCAGAAGCTATTAATACTGCTTGCTACACACAAAACAGAACAATGATCAACAAGAGGAATAATCAGACTCCTTATGAAATATGAACATGGAGTAAACCGAATGTATCTTATTTTCATGTTTTCGGTTGTAGATGCTTTGTGCATAATAATGGTAAAAATCATTTAGCTGCATTTGATTCAAAATCTGACGCTGGAATATTTCTTGGATACTCAGCAGTTAGTAAGGCATTTAGAATTTTCAATAATAAAACACCTAGTGTTGAAGAATCTATTCATGTTGTCTTTGATGAAGACAGCAATGCTCCCGAGATTACTAACATATCTAATCTAAGTAACAGGTTAGACAGGATTCATCTGGAACTAGACAGTGAAGATGATGCAGAAGCAAGTGTCAAGGATATTCAAAATCCAGAACCAGACATTCATATGGCAGAACCAGCAGCTTACTTTCCAGAACCAGCAGATGACTTTCCAGAACCAGCAGCTGACCTTCCAGAACCAACAGCTGATATTCCAAAACAATCTACTACTTTACATAAAGTAATCTCTGGAGAAAATCTCATCCTCCATCTTTGGTGATTGGAAATCCAGCAGCTCTGCAAAGGACCAGAAGGCAGATGATAAATGAATACATGCATGCTGCTTTTATTTCTCAAGATGAGCCAAAGAAGATTGAAGAAGCTCTTCTGGATCCCAATTGGATAGAAGCTATGCAAGGAGAGCTGAATCAATTTGAGAGGAATAAAGTTTGATTTCTAGTACCTAGACCATCTCACCAAGCTGTCATTGGAACCCGGTGGGTATTCAGAAACAAACTAAATGAAGAAGGAACAGTTGTCAGAAACAAAGCAAGACTGGTTGCACAAGGATTCAGACAAGAAGAAGGAATAGACTATGATGAAACCTTTGCACCAGTAGCTAGGCTCGAAGCTATCAGAATATTTTTAGCCTTTGCTGCTTTCAAAAACTTCAAAGTATATCAGATGGATGTGAAAAGTGCGTTCCTCAATGGTCTACTACAAAAGGAAGTCTATGTTGAACAGACTCCAGGTTTTTCTGATCATCTATTACCGAATCAGGTTTTTAAATTACACAAAGCATTCTATGGTCTGAAACAAGCACCTAGGGCCTGGTACGACACACTCTCACAATTTCTTATTAACCATGACTTCACCGTTGGTACCGTGGACAAGAATTTGTTTACCCTAGTAAAAAATAAACGCATATTATTAGTTCAAATCTATGTTGATGATATTATATTTGGGTCAACTAACCCCAAATTATGTGCAAAGTTTGCTAAGTTAATGCAGGAACAGTTCGAGATGAGCATGATGGGAGAATTAACATTTTTCTTAGGACTTCAAATCAAGCAACTTGATACTGGAATCTTCATCAATCAAGCTAAGTATACAAAGGAACTACTAAAAAAGTTTGGGATGGAAGCATGCTCTGCTGCTTCCACTCCTATGAGCTCATCTACCAAACTTGATAAAGATGAAGGGGGAACTCCAGTAGAGGTAACTCAGTATCGTAGTCTTATTGGCTCATTGTTATATCTTACTGCCAGTAGACCCGATATTATGTTTGTTGTTTGCGTATGTGCCAGATTTCAATCAAATCATAAACAATCTCATTTCATTGCTGGTAAAAGAATTTTAAAATATCTAAAGGGTACTCAAAGTGTAAGCCTCTGGTATCCCAAGGACTCATCGTTTAATCTTATTGGATACTCAGATGCTGAATATGCAGGATGTAAATTGGATAGGAAAAGCATAAGTGGTTTTTGTAAATTTCTTGGTGACAGATTGATCTCCTGGTTTAGCAAAAAGCAGACTTCTATAGAGTCTACTGCAGAAGCATAATATCTTACTGCTGGAAGCTGTTGTTCTAAAATGCTTTGGATACAACAACTTAAAGACTATGGAGTTCAAGCCTCTGAATCACCAATATTTTGTGACAATACTAGTGCAATTGCTATATCACATAATCCAGTACTCCATTCCAGAACGAAGCATATTGATATCAGACATCATTTCATTAGAGATCATATGCAAAATAAAAATATTCGTCGGGAATACATTCCTACTGATCAGCAAGCAGCAGATATATTTGCCAAAACACTTCCTGAGAATAAGTTTTCGTATTTTTGTAATGTTCTTGGATTAATTGATTTATCATAACTACTGTTTATTATCTTCTGTTTCTTTATTCTAATCCAGTAGAAATATTCAGAGATAAGACAGCACAAGAGGTATGGAAAAACGAAATCTTTTATTCATATAATCAGATGCATTACATTACAAGGGGTACAATTGAAGATATCAGCAGAGTAATTACACAGATTATCCTACTAAGCTTTCCAGTATCATCGATCCACTAGCACTCTCTTATTGCATTAGAATGCTCATGGAAGGGTATGGTGCTGCATCCTAATTCTAATAAGAGCAAACAATCTTTTGATTGTTCACATTACAACTCCAGGAGTTTGATTCAAGGATCATTATATAAAGAACGATATCTTCAAACATCTTCTTAGAAAACGCAGCAAGTTGCTTTCTGAACATTCTTGCTTCGGCTTCTGGATCAGATTCTGCTTCTTCATTGACAATAGTTTTCATTTAATATTATGTACGCTCAACCTTGTTTAACTTGTGCAGGTATTTATATTGGTATTCAAAGGAGAAAAATATCGTTGCGACTGTTCATTATCAATGGCTCAGATTAAAAGTTTGCCAAGAGTCGTTTGGAGTTTAATACTCTTTATTACTGCATTAATTAATGGGGAACATTGTTATGGCATTTATTTTAGAAACTGATTTGTCTTTTCGATAAAACAATGTATCTACCAGAAGTTGTCGAAGTGCTGCATTTGTTTCAGCACTTTACCTTCTTCCAGTAGATATTATCATAAAACTACAAATCAGTTTCTGTTCTATTAGCAACCGCCTCAGACATCCCGCCAATTTTTTTAAAAAAATATTTTGAAATGAGTAAAGTAACTGACACTTATGTTTTCTCTCTCTACCAACCATAAACATATCGACACGTGTCCCTATGTTTACTGACGGCTGTACATTTCATTCTTTTAACCATTCATTTTCTCTTTCATTACACTTTACGAATTCAGATCATTACTTTGCATCTACTGATTTCTCGCATCTACTGCTAATCTACCTCTAATCTCTTTCAACTCAGAAATGGCCGCAGCTTATACTTTGAATGCTTATCAGGTGAACTTTGCATCTGTTCTCACCATTAAGGATGAGAACCTCGTTAAGATGTTCAGATCCTTGGAAAAATCTGGACTTCGCAAATTCTTGGAATCGCCTGCTATTATCTACAAGTCTGCTCTTCTAGATTTCTATGCCAAAGCAGAAGTTGTAGAAGGAAAGATTAACTATACAGATGGAGATACATCAATCTCCATTGATGCTGCATTTTTTGGTTCCACCTTCTTTCTACCAATTTCTGGACCTTACGAGCTTTCGGATATCACAAAGGAAGAGATGTCTATTGCTTTGACAAACTTTTCAGCCACTGGAGAAGAGCTTTCACCTTCCTGCTTCAAGAAGCTATTGAAGATTGAGTACGAGGTACTCGCTGATATCGTGGCAAAAGCCTTGTTGGTCAAGGCTGGAGCTTTCGACAACCTGACCAAAGAGAAGGCTCAAGTGATGGTGGCCATCACTTCACAAAAGAAAGTGGATTGGGGTCGCTTTCTGTTTCGAATTATGAAAAATATGATTGTAAGGAAAGGTACTCGATTTGCTGTGCAAATCAGTAAAATGTTGAAAGATGTTGGTTTTCCCATAACAACAAAAAGGATGGCTCTTCGGTCACCATGACTGATGCTGATAGTGTGCTTGCCTTAAGGCCCAAGCCAACGGTTGGTGAGTTTGTGGCTACAAAGAAGGAGATTGGGGAATCTTAGGCTGAGGGGTAGAAGAAAATCAAAAGAAAAAGAGGTGTAGTTTTGATTGATTCTGACAAAACGGAATCTGAAGAATCAGCAGCACTCATTCAACAAACTTCACTGGCCCCCACCCCATCCAAGAAGAAGCCTCGCACCACCATCCGCATCAAGAAAACAGCAGCTCTTGCTCAATTAGAGGATGTTCCTCTTCGACAAGTTTTTCCACCAGCTGTCCCATCCACCAAAGCAAAAGCCATTGAATCAGTACCTTCAACTGCTCAATTTTTCAGACCAACTTCTGGTGTGGTCATTAGAGAATCTGCTACTGGTTCTTCTGCTTTTAAACCAGTAGTCCCCGCTACTTCTGGAAAAAGGAAAGGCAAGATTACCGAGTTGTCTCAGTCACCGGTGGCCACATCAACCATTCAAACAGCAATCGATCTTCATCTGGAAGAAATTAATAATTCAACCAAAGAAGACATGAAATTCTTTGATGATTGGCTCAAGGTAAGAGTCTACCATCCAATCACCTTTTTAAGGACTCCCAGTGTTTTTGCTCAAACTGTGAAAAATGAGAAAAAGGTTTTTGCTGCTGCCAAGACACAAAGTGTGATAGAAGCCATCAATCGCAGAAACTACATTCTGGATCAAGCCAAACAGAAGAATATGGACACTGTTCTGAAAACGTTGAAGTCAAATTTTGATTCTACTGGCCCTACTGCTTTTCATGATCAGAATGTCATTCAAATTTTGTCAGAACAGCCTGACAATTTTGTCTGAACAAATTGTTAACAAGGAGAAGGATTTTTCTCAGCCTCCAAAATTTAGTGTCAACTCTATCCCCGCCATATTGAAAAATCAGTCAGTTGAGGAACCGGCCAAAGCTTCTTCTGAAGTCAAGGTCTCTAGTACTCCTACACCTCAAGAAGCTCCTACTCAATCATCCTCACTCATTTCTGTTCATGATCTGGCATCGGTCGATGAAGTGATCGAATCGATTGTGCAGACTCAAGCAGCACAAGATGACTCACTGCCAGTTATTGCTGCTTCTACTGATCCTCCTCCAGTCCAATCCATTCCAGATAATGCTACTACTACTGATACTGCTACTGCTATTGCTACTGCTACTGCAACTACTACCTTTTCATATATTCCAGAGCTTGAACATTTTTCAGAAGCTCATCAAGCTGAAATGGAATCTTTGTTGGCTACTTCACCTTCTGCTGTTGAGGCGAGAGCTATTACTGAATCTGCTGCTGATTTGCAACAACCAGAAACAAGGCCAACAGATGAAACTACTGCTTCAGAATGTCCTTCTGCTGAACCAGAACCAGCTTTTATCACTCAAGCAGAAGCTGCACCTTCTACTGCTCTTATTGTTCCTTCTCAGCATTCTCTTGAGCACATCGCCAGAATGGAAGATATCAAGCAACGTGCTCTTGCTGAATCTCCTTCACCTTCTGAGACCTATGCTCTTGAATATGCCATGGAAATTCTTCAAAGAGGACTTCATAATCTATCTGAGATTGTCAAACAGCTCTCTTATGAACACTGTGAGCATAGCGGTCACGTCAAATCTAGTCAAGAATGTATATCGAAAGAAGTCGCAAACACCAGTGATTCCTTGACGAAATTTGCTATCGAATTCAGTTTTTTCAAGAAGAATATTTTCCACAATCAAGATCTCATTTTGATTGGTCAAAGTGATCTCATCAAGACCATATCTGGTCATCACTCCTCAATTTCAGCAGTGCCTACCAAAGTCGAAGTCTTGGATTCGAAGCTGGAACTCCTTGATACCAAGATTGAATCTCAGTTTCAATCTCTTACAAATATGTCAGAAAGAGTTTCGAGCCAAGCCCCATACTAGGAAATGCTGAATGCGGGAATCCAAACCCTCACCAGCCGAGTTGATGATCTAATCACTCATTTTACAGAAAGTGATGCCAAAAAGGGGGAAGATGATAGAGTTGGAGATAGAACTGGAGCAAGTAGCAGCATACCTCATTCTTCTGGAAGGGATCAAGATCAGATGAAGCTATTTTCAGAGATATTGGAACAAATTAGTTTTATTTTCTAGTCTTATTTAACTAATTTGTGCTTTACGTGAATTTTCTGGATACTAATTGCTTTTATCTGTTTATAAATTTGTTTTCTCAATTCTACTAACGTTCAAGGAACATCTAGGTTTTGACATCACCACAAAGGAGGAAATTGTTAGAATTAATTTTGTTGTGGAGATGCCAGTAAAATAAAACCAGTAGATGCGGGCTTAAGTTCAAAACCAGTAGATGTAAATAAGCAGATAACCAGAAGCACTTGTACCGCGCTAAAACCAGTAGTAGTACTTATCAAGTACTGCTTAATCTACTTAACAAGTGACTTCTTAGCTAAAACCAGAACTAGAAGGAATACAAAACTCGAAATATACACTAGCAGAATTTTGCGTATCTCAGTCTTTAAATATTACTGTTGATCTATAAACGTGACACTAGCATTTATTGTTCCATTAAATGCCATTAAATGTTATATGAGAACATTTAAGACGGCTTACCATTTTTGGTATAAACTGAAACTGATTGCTTTAATGTATTCTGTAGGGTCCATTTTCAGCAATAAAGCTGAACCACTGAAAAGTCAAAAGAACCGTTCAGTTTTTCGAACGTTGGAGAAAGCCTATATTTAGAGACGAAGGACTTTTCAAGAAACTTGTAGTGAACAAATCTCAATCGGAAAAATATCATTCGATCATCGCTAGAACTTTCAGTCATCTTAAAAGATCAACACTGAAAAAGTAGTCATTGAATACTTTTGATCATTCGAGATCATACTGTGCTAGCTGTTTTTCGTTATCTCTTCTTAAGCTATTCACTTCACTATCTTTTTAATAGAAGAATTTATAACTGGAAAGAGTCATTTCCAGAACTTAAGATCATTCAAGTAGTTGAGTTGTAAAACTAAGAGTTTCAGTAGGTGAATGGTAAGTCCTGTTGAAGTGAGTGTGTACAACTGTTGTACTGTATTCACCAAAGTCTTTTAGGATACCTTCTGGAAACAGAAGAAGGGGGGACGTAGAAGATTTATCTTTGAACTTCCAGAAACAAATCTCGTGCCATCTACTGCTTTACTGTTTTACTATTTTTCACCCACTAACCAACAGATTGTTTCCGCACTTTATCTTGTGATCTGCTGTTCTTTAAACTTGGACAAGAACCGCTAGCATCTCTAACAGGATCCTAGCACATCATTCTGAAAAATCGATTAAGTTTGCCGTTGAGTTCATTCACCCCCCCTCTAAACTCAACCCGATCCTCAACATAAATTTTTAAGTAAGTTAATAAAAATATAGGTGAATAAAAATATTTTAATAGAATTAGCAATTTCTTATATTACTTTGTATTAACATAAACATATTTATAATATGTTTTAAATTATATTAAAGTGATCAAAGTTATAGAGTAACTAAACACCATTTCATATATAAACTTTTATAAATTTATTTAAAAAACTTAACAAAATACTTTATAATTTCATTAGTATTAAGTACAATAATATTAAATCATTCTTATGTTAAATTAAATTATATTATAAATACTAATCTTGAAATATTTCAAAGATCACAATATCAATTTTTTTTTTTAATTTTCTAACTGTTTTTTAATATCGCGATTAATATTAAAAATATACTATTTAACTAAGTTATACATACTCATATAATGTTAGTGAACAAAATTATAATTACATTTACTTAATATAAATAATACAAACAAAATATTAAAAAAGTACTTAAATTACCTTCTCAGACGTAATTATACGGAACTTGTAATAATATCACCGGACGGTGCTAATATCCGAAATAAATGACAAGTATTATCAAAAAAATTACACAAAAGAAAATACTACTTCTTAATATATAATTATAATACTATCAACGAAATTAAACATTACCTCTTGATATATCTTCAAATAAAAAGGATGATCAACAAATAATATTAATTGAAGTCGAAATAGAAAGATTATTCCGCACATATGAATCGGATACACGAAACAGGTGAAGAACAAATAATTTCGTAGATGAAATGAAAGGGGAGTACACGGTAATTGAAGGTGAGGAGCATATTTAAAGTAGGGAGGACACGGACTGGACAGGGATTCATAGAATCCGTGACAGCGTGTCACGGATTCTTTGAATCCGTGACGAGCTGCCTTTTTCTTTTTTTTAAATTTTTTTTATTTTTTTGTTTTAAAATAAATGAGAATCCGGTACAGGTATCAGCGGATTGCACTATTTTTATAAACTCTCCTATTCTGTAATATTTTTATAATGATTTTTAAAATTAATAATATTTTTTAAAAAAAGCCAACGATTCTGCTGCTGCTAAGAAACCAAAATTTTAATCATATTATTACGTCAACACAAAAAAATGACTTTTTATTAATCTATAATATCGTCCATATCTAACAAGATTGAATAAGAATGCATGCTCTCTTAGGAGAAATTTCAACTTTTCACATGAATTTTTCGATATAATATTATTCAACAATTAGTTTTGTAATACATGTGTTTAAAAAATCACGTTAACAAAGTAAAAACCGCACGTTTTTTTAAACGAAAAAATAAAACCTAAAGTGTAGGTGAAATAAGCACTATCGATATTTCAGGTAAAAAAAACTCTAGTTATAAAGTGGCTTTGTGAATTCAGTTTTCCGAGAATCTCGGAATCGAGAAGCTACCTGTTGCGAGACCGGGTTTGTAGCCAGTGATATCATTTTCGGTTGATTTCATCTTACATATAAAGACACTATTCTATGATAGAATCAAATGTTCAAATTTAGCCATATATATATGGAGTCTACTAATTTTTTTTAAATCACATATATATAAATCTTGTCCATCCAAATAATATGATAACGTCGAACCTACCCTCATTTTATGTCAGATTAACTGGTTCTCAGAGTTATAATCCCCACGTGTGTTGTAATATGTAAAAAAAGAAGAAAGAAGCTACCTGTTGCTATGGCCGCCCACTCAACTTGGAAGCTGATTCCCTTGAGAAGAACATTGTCACGAGCTCTGAAACCTTTATCAGCACCGTCTCCTTGTTCAATCTCAACCCAAGATTCGTTGATTTCTTCTCAACAACATGCCACGGGTTCTCTTCTCGAATCCCCTTCTCCATCGTTCACAAAATTCTCGTACAGTTGCATCGGTTGTCGTCATTACTCTTCTGGGATCGAGGATTCTTTAGGCCCCGCTGCAGTTGATTACCTGTGAGCCATCTCTTTTTGAACTCTGTAATTCGGGAAATTGATGTAAGAGTGGGGAGTGGAAGATGGGTATAAGGTAGTTTACCTGTTTGGAATTGTTGAAAATTTCATGTTTAATTGATTTAACTCTATCCCATTTGATTTGGTCTTCTTCCAAATGAATAATCTTTTTTTCATTATTATATTTCTGTATATAATTTTTTGCTTGTGGCGGCGCTGTGATTTGTTTATATATTGTTTAATGACTGGTGAGTATGAGATTTCTGGAAAATCTGTGAATTGATTTGGCTACTGATAATATATGTACAGTTCTGTAATGCAGGAAGATGAATACCACAAGTTGGCTAATTCAACCATCCATGACCTTCTTGAAAAGCTCGAGGTAGTGATTATAATTTTATCTTGTATGCACAACTACTCGATGCTATTCCCAATTGGATCAGAATATGAACCTAGTAGCTCTTTATTGATGTTTGAAGTTAAAATATTTAGAAAGGTTCTCAACTTCTCATGCCATGTGTTAAAACCAAAGAGGGGGTGAAATGACTTCGCAAAAACTTAAGAGTGTATCCTGGGAAGACTTGAGGGGTCAGACAAATAAAGAGATAACAAGTAATAACTAAAAAGGAATATAAATGAAATCGATAAAGAACAAGAGATTTGTCGTAATGTTTGATGATAAAACATTTATATCTTAATTCACCGAGGAGGAATTCGCTATAATTTATCGGTCTTGAGGACTCCAATCTAGCATCACATGCTAATTGTGTCTTCTTAGCCTTGAGGGTTTCATGTACAGCTACATGTATCAGAACCATCTTTATATGTCAGTGGTTTATGCTAATTTCCACCTTGCGTTGGTATTGAAAGACCTTATAACACTAATTTAAAGAACTCAAAAGATGGATTTCTTAGTGTGTATAAATTCTAGATCTAATCTATATTATAACTTACAAGAATGCATTAAACGTATAAATCATTTTGTCAAACTGAATAAAATACAAGCTTTGGAAGTTCTCAGCCCCCGAAAATGCAGCGTAATTCAAACTGATCATTTTGTCATTTTTCGTTCGTAACAGCTTGGGACTTCTATGGAACTTAAGGTTTCTAACAGCTATAATTTTAAATTTTGAACTAACATCCAGAACACAAACTTGGACGTTCAAGACATCTGAGTGTTAAGCTCTTGGCAGTAAAAACTCCGTCAAATGTCTGAGTTGTAACCTGTCCATTGGTCTCAAAGTCCAGATTTGACACTCATCCATAAATTGAATATCCTGTACGTGGAGAGATTAAGTTGTCCATTGTGCTTGGTTTCTCAGAAAATCTGCATGTAGCACTCGGCAACGCCCAGGACTTGAACTTTTCTGTTCTCAGGGACATATCGATCTCACAACAGGGGCTCGTCCATGTGTCCAGTAGCTTGGGCATATAATTTTTTGTTTTTGGACTTTTTGTTAGAGCCTTGGTTGCTTGATTTGCGTTCTGCGCACTTGGTAGAAACATTAGTATTTTTTGTTATTATCAAATCAAAAATTAATTCAAGATAAATATACAAATTAAATTAATCTCCACTTTAATTCAAGTTCTAGATTTGTACGTGTTCAAGTCACTGCAAGATGAAATTGACTGGGTATGCTTTTGTTTGTATTAATCATCTCGATATAGGAGTATGGCGACTCTGTAGAAATCGATGGCTACGACGTTGACTATGGGGTGAGATAGATTATCTTTAAATGTTTAGTTATCAACATGTTTTATATGTATGTTTTATTTTGAGAGAACTTGAAATTCATTTTGTAGAATGAGGTGTTAACCTTGAAGCTTGGGATTTGGGGACTTATATCATAAACAAGCAAACCCCAAACAAACAGATTTGGATGTCATCTCCAGTGAGATATGTATTCCTTAAATTTCACTATATTTGTTTGATCATATAAAGTTGTAGGCTTCTTGGTCTGTCGGTTTTCGGCTTTAGTTCTGTTTTTGCTGGTTTATGCTATTATAAACCAAC
The DNA here is from genome assembly GCF_022965805.1 of Primulina eburnea. Lineage (NCBI taxonomy): Eukaryota > Viridiplantae > Streptophyta > Magnoliopsida > Lamiales > Gesneriaceae > Primulina > Primulina eburnea. Next base: position 8,683,317 of record NC_133111.1, read on the forward strand.
AAAAACATGGATAGGCTAGCATAAACCTGCAAAAAGCATAAACCTGCAATAACATGGATAGGCTAGCATAAACCTGCAAAAAGCATAAACCTCAACCATAGTCATTGTAATATTTCAACCATATAATTCGTAGAGATATAAAAACATTAGCTTAGTGTTCTATGTATATTACTATATTGTATGTACATAACAAATTACTAGTGTTCGATACATACGCATTGCATGTGGAAAAAATTAACAATAAATCCGATGCGAAATGATTGAGTCGGATTTTTTTTATTTTGGTTGAAAAATAGAAAGAAATGTCCTAATTTTATTTTGATGGGAAAATGAATAAGAAGTTAGATGTCTACCAAAAGTCAATGATTATCTTAAGTTACATTAGATAGATGAGTTTCAAATGTATTTTAGTGATGTCATGGATATATTCTGAGCATCATTAGGACCTGGGCCTAGTTTTGGAATGAACTCGTTAACATAATGTTAGAAATTTTCAAGTTCGCAATCTTAATTTTGATGCTAACAAAACTTTTTATTTTATATTATTAATGTTTTACCTTAGTTTGCAGAAGCTAGGATAAGTTACGAACTGTTTACATCGCAAACTGAAGACCTAACTGATCGCACAAACTGAACCAGACGAATTGATACGTCAAATAAGTAGTTCAGCTGACTGTTCAGTTGATAAGTTGCTCAGCAGGAGAACCTCAGAAGCCCAGCCAGCCGAAGGAGTGTTCAACTGATGAAGAAACCCAGCTGATCAGTTCAACTAAACGATAGTGAAATCAGTTCAACTAATTTCACCAACCCAACTGAAGATCAGTTCAGCTGACTAGTTCGGAGCGTCAGTTAAGAATCTTTCAGTTGTAGATGAAGACAAACTCATTCAGTGGATTCCAGCTATACACAAAGGTACAAAGCAATTGTCCAGTCAAAGGACAATAATGAACGTTGCATCAGCGCATTAAAGACAAACGTTTCAAAAGGGCGGTCGAAAAGTCGAGACACAGAGTTCAAGAAACGAATTCAAGATGCAACTGATACAATAATTGAGTCTCACTGTACGATCTGGAGAATATTGTGTTTGAAATGCCTTCAAAGGCACCAGGACACGATCCTTCACACAATGTCTGAGGAAGTAGAGGACGGATGATCTGTAGGTCGAAATAAAGGGTTGGACTTGGACATTTGGTGACTAGGTTGCAAGAGTTGATGTTATAGTAGGCAAAAATTTGTTTCACAGCAAGGACTAAGAAAGCAACTAATAAAAACGATATCCGAGGAAGAGTGAGTTGAACACCCTATACGAGGAAATTAATAAATGAGTTCGGAAAGTTGATTACTAAACTATAATAATCTCGAAATTGATGTTACGATAGCAAAGATTCAGAACTTGGGTTTTGAGCTCAGAGAAGTAGTGAGCTCGGGTGCAAGCAGAAGAAACTAGTGGCTCGAAGACACTAGATTGAGACTAAGAGGGTGGGAAATAGGCCCAAATAGGCGTCTTTGTCTCGAGGATATAGGCTTTATCTGAATAATAGTGAAAAGGTTGGACGGGTTTACAGGGGTCAACCTATTCGCAATCATGAGTATGTCGGTATGCTCACAAATGAGAATAATCTTGAAAATCTAGTGATGAGACTAATACCCTAGGCCATAGTACAGAATATGACATTTAATGTGGTATTTAATGGAGTATTTAATACATGCATGGTTTGATGTCTAGTCATAGCAAACTTTTAAGTTATACGACTGAGGTTATCAATATTTTCCGCCTGTAAATACCCAGGTTATTGTATTAATTTCATTCATTCAATATATATCACATTTTGTTTTACTTTCATATTGAGAGTTTTCTTTTCGTAAGCCCAATATTGACTCAAGTGCCGAAGTGATCATGTCAAAAAACTATTATGACATACCATTCACGTGTTTGTTGTTTGAGTGTGTAGGAGATTAAGCCAAGAACCCAGATTAAGGAGATCGACCCTTAGAGATCCATTGTAGACAGAATCTAGTGAAACTTGGGAACCTAATCCCAAACATCATTCGCGAATAACTACCAGCTTGGGAAATCAGCACCAGATCTATGTGTTTTTCCCGAGCATCATCTTATTCAAATATATTTTTGTTATTTTAGATAAGCAAGACTATGAACTTCAAATTCACTAGTTGCATGTTTATATATTGTTTCATGTTAATTATAATGGATTTCAAGTCCACCCAATAATGTGTCATTTTTAAAATTCATTCTATTTTATGTGACTAATGCGTAAATAAGTCAGGTATGAATTTAATATCTGATCTATTATTCATTGTTAACAATATATAATTGAAATCCATGAATTTCAAATTCATACTCTAAAATCACTCTTAGGAGATTTAACTTTTAAGTAGGTTCTCCTATCCCTTTTAGGTTTCACCGCTCATTCAGATCTTCCTGAATTGGGTTGTGTGATCATTCACTAATATCAAACGCTATGGATCTAGACGATGTGTCCAGATTGGTGAAAAAACTGAAGATTTCTAACTCCTATGTTTAAGATGAAACTCTAACCCTAGATGTTGCAGATTTAAAAGTTGGAGAAAAACGTTTAGATAATTGTTTGGTAGCCAAAATCTTGCGTCGAAGTTGGTTAATGGGGAGGCTATCAAGTAACAAATGCCAGGGATACTCCAGACCATCAAGCATGTTGAGATCAAGTCCTTGGGTTATAACGTATTCATATTTGATTTTACTTTGACATCCGATCGTCGAAGAGTGCTCCATGGTGGACCATATTTTTTATTTGATCTGATCATATTTGAGGAGCCTCGTGGATTTCAGCACCCTATTGACATGAACTTCGATAAAATCTCAATTTGCCCCGAGAATGAACACACTACAAGGCCGCGAGGAGCTGCAAAGTTGAAGGGATCCAAACTTCAGTGATTAGTCCTGATACTTCTCATGCTAATAAGGTAAAACCTAATATTTCTTTGGTCATTATGCTGATAGTGGAAAAAATGGATCAAATTCTGTTAGAGTCGATTGATAAGGTGGCAATGGTAGAACAACATGTAACCTGTGAGATGGATAGCTTAGTCACTCCTGAACCGACATCCTTACCTCTATATAGCCATAAGAAGGAGTGGAAATGACGAGCTCGTGATGAGGGAACCCATCTTCAAAATCAGGAAAGTGCCAAAATTGGGAAATGAAAGGATAAAGTGGGGTGAGAATCAGCCCTTTAAATAAGCGTACTTTTGAGCAGTCCTTTACCTGCAATGACATAATCAAAACAGAGGTGGTTGCTAAGCAACCCCGCCGATCTCAATGAGTTGCATTACTTGGAATACTCAGGGGCTTGGGAACCAACAATCATCACAAGTCCCCCGAGCATTCCGTGAACTAAAGCGACTTTCACGAAAAGAGCAGGTCCCTCTTTTTTCTTTGTGAAACGAAGATGAGGGACTTCAAGTGTAGTTGGTAGAAGGAAGTTTTGGGTTTTTCTGGATTGTTTGTTGTTACCTGTGATGCGAACGTGGACGTCCCAAGGAAAGCATGGGATCCTTTGCAGTTGCCGGAGGGACCAATCACGAGGGGTCGACTAAAGAGATTCAAGGAGGCGCTACAAGGAGTCATGAGCAAGCCGGAAGAGGTCGTGATGCATGGGAGTACGTTTGGAGGCCAACGGAAAGTCATTCAAGCATTGATGTTGCTGACCGAGTCTGGACGGACCTGTACACGGACCTGCACACGGGGTCCGTGTCCTTTACAAGCTGGGATGAGTTTTTACAGTGGCTGCACGGACCTGGAGACGGACCCAGGCACGGGGTCCGTGCCCTATACATTTGGCGAATACAGTGCCTACATGGACCCGTACACGGAGGTGAGCACGGGGTCCGTGTCCCTTGATCCCGATTGAAGAGTTTTACAGTATGTACACGGACCCAGACACGGAGATCTGCACGGGGTCCGTGCCTAGTGTTTTCTGCGCGGATTTGTTTCCTTTTCTAGAGTTTTATTATTTTGGGAGACTAGATTTTTGATATCTTTTGATATATAGACTATGTTGGACGAATTTTAACACACAATAGACATATTATTTTGAGTTTATCAAACTTTGAGAATTTTCTCTCAACTTTTCAAAGCCAAGCTTTGTTAAATCAAAATCAAACTTATCAAAGTTTTTAACTTTGTGGCGTTTGTCGATCGTTGCTTGTGCGGATTGTCGTAGGCAAAGTTCTTCGAAGGTTCGTATAGTTTTCGATTGTTTATCCTCGTGTTTATTTGTTGCTAAACTCTTGCTAGTTTAGAGGTGAATATCACACAATACTTGAATCAAAAGATCGGGAAAACACACGGATCTTAATATCGTAATTGAATAGAGGGTGCGATTTATTTTCAATCGTGTTTGCTATTTATTCGTATCAAGATTCACGTCATTTGGTATCAGAGCACAGGTTTATTGAATTCAAGTAAATTATCTTGTTCTTAAATTGCATATCTGTATTATTTCTTCGTTTATTTTCAGATCTGTTTTGTTCTATCGTTCTTCGTAATTTTTTTCGTGAATCTGTGATTCTCGAAATTTGTTGGTGACTTTTTTTTTTTGGGATTTTCGAGGAGTACTAAAAAAAAAAAAAAAAAAAAGAGTACAAAAATTCCGAAAATTCACCATTATTTCATTTTGATATCTTGTTCTATTTTCTTTAGAGAGTCATATTTAATTGTCTCTCACAGTCAAAAAAAAAAAAATCATATTCGAATTTCTTGTCTACACAGTCCAAGTGAGTCTGTCGCATTTGTTCACAAGTTTGAACCTTGATTGTTTGATATCCCAAATACAAAGCTTGAGCACACTTTTGAGAGTACTATCAAATTCGAGTGGAAACATTTGAGTGTGAGTGTTATTTCTTTGGAGTGACTAGTGAGTATTTGTTGTGAGCAAAAAAATAAGAGAGGAGAGACGAGTGAATTTCTTTGGAGTGACCGGTGAGCTTTTGGGTGAGGAGTTATTTGTTTTCTACTAACATTTTCTTGCAGGTACAATTCTAAGAATTAGATGGAGAAGGAGGTAGGAGATAGTTCGAACCCGGGGTCATCTAAGTTTCCACTTGAGGCGTTGTTTGGGAATTTTAGTAGGATGATGACGACCCAAATGGAGTCGTTGCATGAGAGGTTGGGTAAACTTGAGGTTAGTGTTAGTGGGGGTAAACCTAAGCCTAAGGATTTGGGTAGAGATGACGAGGAGTATGATCTCGGAGGAGGCGATGAGAGTCAAAATGAGAATTGGGGTAGGAATGGAAGAGATAGAGGATTTGGGAGAGGAAGAAGAGAAGCTATGAGGGGTAGGTATGAGGAGACTAGGGAAGATGGTCACATGGGTAGCATTAAGATGAAAATCCCTTCATTCCATGGGAAATCTGACCCGGAGGCGTACCTAGAACGGGAAAAGAGGGTAGAGTTCGTATTTGCATGTCACCACTACTCCGAACAAAAGAAGGTGAGGTTGGCGGTGGTTGAATTTTTAGACTATGCTCTCATTTGGTGGGATCAATTAGTGACCACTAAAAGAAAGTATAATGAGAGACCCATTGAATCTTGGGATGAGATGAAGAGTGTAATGAGGAAGAGGTTTGTGCCTAACCACTATTATAGGGAGATGTTTAAGAGGTTACAAACTTTGAGGCAAGGGTTGAAGAGTGTTGAGGACTACTATAAGGAGATGGAAGTACTCATGATTAGGGCAAATACTGAGGAGGATAATGAAGCAACTATGGCTCGTTTTCTTTGTGGTTTGAACAGGGAGATCCAAGATCAAGTGGAGCTTCGGCACTACTTAGACCTAGACGAGATGGTGCAAATGGCCATAAAGGTGGAGCAACAACTAAAAAGGCGTGGAGTTGGCCGCACCAACCAAACTGGAGGTTCGTCTTCTTCTTGGCAATCCAATGTTGTGAAGCATGAGGAAAATAAAGTGGTGGCCAAGCCAAGATTTGACACTAAGCAAGAGGCGCCTAAACAAGGAGTCCAAGGTAAATCTGAAACTCCTTCTAATCGTTCTAGGGATACTAAATGCTTTAGATGTCAAGGGTTGAGTCACATTGCTAGTGAATGTCCTAATAAAAGAGTGATGGTTTTGAACGGTTATGGTGGGTATGAGTCCCAAAACGAGGGTAGTGATGATGATATGCCTGCATTAGAGGATCCCGATGAGGGATATGAGGCGGTTGTAGGAGAATCATTGGTGACTAGGCGTATCATGATTGGCCAAGTCGAGGAGGAGGAGACCAATCAAAGGGGGAACTTGTTCCATACTAGGTGATTTGTGAACGAAAAGGTTTGCAACGTTATTATAGATGGGGGAAGTTGCACCAACGTAGCTAGTTGTGAGATGGTGGAGAAGTTGAGTTTGCCTACTCTAAAGCACCCTCAACCATATAGACTTCAATGGTTGAATGATTGGGCGGAGGTGAAAGTAGATAGGCAAGTTCTAGTGTCCTTTTCTATTGGGAAGTATGTGGATGAGGTTTTGTGTGACGTGGTGCCTATGCATGCTTGTCATATCTTGTTGGGTAGACCTTGGCAGTTCGATAGGAAGGTAACACATGATGGTTTCAAGAATAGGTACTCATTTGTCCTAAACAAAGAACCAATTGTATTACTACCTTTGTCACCAAAACAAATACTTGAAGATCAATTGAAAAAGAAACAAAGAGATGAGGCCGAAAAAAAGAGTGTCCAAAAGAGTGAGATGGCCTTAGAAAAAGAAAAAGAAAAATATATGGTCGAAAGAAAGAGTGAACAAAAGAGTGAGATGACCATAGAAAAGAAAAAAGAGAGAGGAAAAGAGGCCAAAGAAAAAGAAAAGAAAAATCATTCGATGGCCCAAAGGAGTGAAAAGAGTGAGATTGAGAGTTGTTTATTAGTGCATAAACCATTACATGTACCTTTGTACAAAGTGGTTTACCCATATTGTGATGGAATCGCCGGTTCAATCCCGAGCGTTGCTATTTCTTCTTTGCAGGATTTTGGCGATGGTATGATAGGGAGGCTAGCAAGTGTTGTTGGTGTGAGGATACAATGGGATGAACCATATGGATTCAAGAGCCATAGCAATGAGGTAAGGTTAGTTGTCACCGCAACATCCGAGAGGTATGATTTTCTCCCTTACCTTAATTCATTGTTGTTTTGTTTTCAAGAATTATGGGGACAAGTTGAAAATGTGATGTTTAGAGGATGTGAATGTGGTTTAGTCTTGTTACCTAAGCGTCATACTATTGAGAATGAACATGCATTACATGAATTAGATTCAAATGTTATTGATTTTGAGTGTTCCAAGGTTGTCCAATTGACACTTTGTCATGGCAATGACCTATGTGCATTAGGATTAAATTCATGTGGTCAGTTGAATGAAAACATGGATAGTACATTTAGTGTGTTCTATTTGCATGATTCCTACTTGTTTGATGAAGACTCTGGGAAGAGCATGAATGACTATAAGAATTTCTTTGTCCATGATGAATATATTTTTAAGGAGACTAAGTTGTTCATGTTATGCTCGTTTTACGAGTTACCCGCTAGTGATGCATATTGTCATGATTTCATTATTGATAATATGCATGCATTTCTATGTTGGTTACATATAAAAAAGTATGTCGAATGGTGTTGTAACGAGGGTCTTGCATGTATGCAGATAGCAACTAGGTTAGGGTTCTATGACATGCATGACTCAATTCTTAGTCCTAGTAAGCAATATATTTACATTTGTACCATACTTGCTTTGGTGTTGACTAGGTCTAAGAAGGGGAGGAACTTGATATTTGTGATACTTAATCATATTTTATCATTTGGTGTCCTTTGTTGTTTGGTGTATATTGAGGTTCGTGATTTGATAGTGAAAGAAACCTTGGAGTTGGAGTTCAAAGCGTGGATGGAGCACGTGGGCGATAGCACCTACAAACTTGAGCTTAAAGGTAAGTATGTTGGTAATTTAATTCTTGTTATTACTAACTTGCGTCGTTTCTGTGTAGGTAGTGAAGATTTGAGGACAAATCCTTCTCAAGAAGGGGAGGATGATGCGAACGTGGACGTCCCAAGGAAAGCATGGGATCCTTTGCAGTTGCCGGAGGGACCAATCACGAGGGGTCGACTAAAGAGATTCAAGGAGGCGCTACAAGGAGTCATGAGCAAGCCGGAAGAGGTCGTGATGCATGGGAGTACGTTTGGAGGCCAACGGAAAGTCATTCAAGCATTGATGTTGCTGACCGAGTCTGGACGGACCTGTACACGGACCTGCACACGGGGTCCGTGTCCTTTACAAGCTGGGATGAGTTTTTACAGTGGCTGCACGGACCTGGAGACGGACCCAGGCACGGGGTCCGTGCCCTATACATTTGGCGAATACAGTGCCTACACGGACCCGTACACGGGGTCCGTGTCCCTTGATCCCGATTGAAGAGTTTTACAGTATGTACACGGACCCAGACACGGAGGTCTGCACGGGGTCCATGCCTAGTGTTTTCTGCGCGGATTTGTTTCTTTTTCTAGAGTTTTATTATTTTGGGAGACTAGATTTTTGATATCTTTTGATATATAGACTATGTTGGACGAATTTTAACACACAATAGACATATTATTTTGAGTTTATCAAACTTTGAGAATTTTCTCTCAACTTTTCAAAGCCAAGCTTTGTTAAATCAAAATCAAACTTATCAAAGTTTTTAACTTTGTGGCGTTTGTCGATCGTTGCTTGTGCGGATTGTCGTAGGCAAAGTTCTTCGAAGGTTCGTATAGTTTTCGATTGTTTATCCTCGTGTTTATTTGTTGCTAAACTCTTGCTAGTTTAGAGGTGAATATCACACAATACTTGAATCAAAAGATCGGGAAAACACACGGATCTTAATATCGTAATTGAATAGAGGGTGCGATTTATTTTCAATCGTGTTTGCTATTTATTCGTATCAAGATTCACGTCAACCTGTGAGGGAAGAATTGGTGGTTTGATGATTATGTAAAAGGCACCGCTTAGTGTAATTGTTCATTCTTTTTCTTCTAGGAATATTGATAGTACAATTCTAATGGGGAAAAGAAATGGTGTTTCACTAGATTCTATGGGAATCCGAAGCCGTGCAATAGATATCTCTCATGTACTCTCTTTCGTCGCTTAAGTTGTTTGCATGAGTTCCGAGAAGTGCTGTGGGTTGTAGAGGGTGACTTTAATGAGATATGCTTTGATAGGGAAAATCTATGAGGTAACCCTCGGCCGCTTTCTCAAACTAGAGAGTTTCGAGAAGCTCTTGATGTGTGGTTGCTAAAAGATCTTCATGGGTACAGTGAGTTCTTTACATGGGTTAATTAGCGATCTTAAAATAATCTTATCTTCGAAAGACTATACAGGTATGTGCCTACTTTTGAATGGAGAATGTTATATCTGACTTTACGAGTGCAGTCTCTAGACTTCTATCATCGGATCACAGAGCCATCATCATTGAGCATGGTGGACCATAACAATTTCCCGTACGGACTGCTAACATATTTCGATTTGAGCAACATTGGGAACTTAAGAAAATTTCAGTGATGTGGTGCATAGGTGTTGGAATAAAAATAATCGGGCAACTTCATTACCAAACTGTCTCAAGGGCTACAAGGAAAATTTGAAGGCATGGGCCGGAAATCGTTTGGTAAAATCCCTCGACAACTCTTGAATAAGCGCAAACAATTGTCTTATCTGAGAACTCAAGGCCAATGGCATAAATCAATAAGCCGAATAGAGGTTCTTGAATGTGAAGTTGAGGAATTGGCAACTGAGGATGAATTGTACTAGAAACAACGTAGCAGGGTTAACTGGCTCACGGGGATAATAATTCTAAATATTTCCATGGTTGTGCGACAGCTATAAGAACCAGAATCCATATCAAAGGGCTAGTGATAGATCGGTTCGAGCACCTATGAGGGTGCTTCAAACACAATATTCTCAATGAGCTGTAATAGCTCGTGTTCTAAGAATGAAATCACTGATGAATTAAATCGAGTTTGGTTAAAAACCAAGCGGAGAATACTATAAATAATCCTTCGTTAAGAAAGCTAATCAATTTATCTTGTGCAACTGAATAACTGAAAATTACATGAGATCAGTTTTGACTTATATCAGTTCAGTTATGGACAGAACTGCACTTATTCAGCTGAACAGATCAAATCAATTAAAAACAAAAACAAGCAGTTAAACAAAAATAACACAAGATATGTTTATGGATGTTTGGAGACTTCAACTGTTCCTACGTCACTCCTTCTACCTCCTCGGGTAGGATACACTAGAAGACTTTGATTTATACAAGACCTTGTACCAACCCACTCAGCTTAGGACTTACTCTACCGCCTAACTAAACTCCTAGTCTAGACTGAAGGCAACACCTTCTAGCCAACACTTGTCTAACATTTGTGTGTCAAAGACTACAGACACAAGTTTTACGTCTTTGTGCAAGACTCACTCAACTGATCTTTTAAGCTGTACTCTCTGCTATGTGTGAGTGATAGAGTGTGAGTGTGTGTGAGAACTGAACAATGAATACAGCGGGAAGGTCTTCTCACACACTGAGGTAAAAGGACTTCTATATTAAGCTAATGACACGTTGAAGTGTTCCCTCACAATTTGGCTGATTGTTTCTCGTAAGCTGATAAGGCTTTTAGCGTGTCCTTCTTCTTCACACACTCTTGTTGCTCTATGTGTTCTTCACTGATCTTCATCTTCTATTTATAGGCATGAAGTTTGATCGTACAGTGAGATTCAATTATTGTATATGTTGCATTTTGAATCTGTTTCTCGAAATATATATGTACTTTCCAACAGCCATTCTGGAACATTTTGGCTTTAAACATTGATTAAACGTCTATTATTGTCCTTTGACTCGAAAATTGCTTTTGTACCTTTATGCACAGCTGGATTCTATAGAAAAAGCTTGTCGTGTTCTGCAACTGATTGGTTCTAACCGATGCTCTAAACTGATCTTCAGTTGGACTGGTAAAATCAGTTGGCTCGTCAGTTGAAATGATTTCACTCTTTCAATTGAACTGGTCAGCTGAGCTCTTCATCAGTTGAACTCTTTATCAACTGGACATGCTTCTGAAGGTCTTCTATTGAACCACCTATCAGCTGGACAATCAGTTGAACTGGTTTACAATTCATCAGTTAGACTGGTTGAGTTCAATCAATTAGTTGAAACTTTCAGTTTGCATTCTTCGATAGATTCAGTTACGTTCAGCTAACTGCACACTTAGGTAAGTTAATTAGTAACAAAATAACAATTTTTTTAACGTTAAAATCAAGCAAGATTGCAAACATGAAATATTCCAACAGCTAGTCTCAACCCACGGGATTGGTATACAGAAACGAATGGCATGGTTGAGATTGTTGAAAATTACTTCACAAATCTGTTTAGATCAAATAATCCTTCAGAGGATGAAAAGAATAGGATCCTAAATTATGTACATCAAACAATTGATGAGCAAGTAAACTCAGTTATTTGTGCCTCATTACCAACTTAATTTAATCACTTCATTTGCAATGTCTGCTATAAAATATTCACTTGGGCTACGTTTGGTTGGAAGGATAAGATAAACTAATGATTAATATGTAAATGATAAAGAAAATGATTGTAGTAGGATGGATTAATATGGGGTAAAATAATATTATGTTTGGTAAGATTTTTAAGTGTAGGATAATTTGAATTTTTGGATGAAAAGACGAAATTGCCCTTCCCCTTCGCGGCGGTGGCGACGGCCGGCGATCGGCCGGAAATGGTCCGCCGGAAACGGCCGGCGGGGGGCTACGGCCAGAAACGGCCGGCGCCGGAAATGGTCGGCCGGAAACGGCCGGCCGGAAATTTCGGCCGGTGCTCGGGCGGCGGCGGTCGTTGCGGCGGAGGGCGGCGGCGGGAAGTGGTGGTGAGTTTGAATTTAGGCAGGAAGTGGTGGTGAGTTTGAATTTAGGAGAAGGATAAAATTGGAAAAATATGATGGATTAAGAGTAGGATAAATAATCCTAGGGGGTGAGGAGGTATTATTTTAACCTACCTAATATAACCTAATCATTCATAGGAGGGATAAGGTGGGTTAAATAATCACGCGTACCAAACGAGAGATAAAGTAGGTTAAATAATATAAACCTACTTTATCCCTCAAACCAAACGGGGCCTTGGAGTTTGACACATAGGTTGAGACCTATCTTAAAAAAGACAGTGAACGATTTTCAAAGTGCCTTCATCACAGTTCGACTGATTTCTAATAATATTATTTTGTTTTCGAAGCTTTACATTGGATTAGAAACAGAAAGCAAGGCTAGAAAGGATATGGTACATTAAAACTTGATATAAGAAAAGTCTATGATAGAGTGGAGTGAGTTTCCTTGAAGGCGTGATAATAAGACTGGACTTTTCACAAATCTGGATGGAAAAGATTATGTGGCGTGTGCGTACTGTCAGATATTCTTTCTCTTTAAATGGTGATATCGTTGGAAATGTCATTCCAAGCATATGCTTAAGAAAGGGAGATTCTCTTTCTCCTTACTTATTTGTATTATGTGCACATGGATTATCTTTTGCTCTTCTATCTCTTGAAGAGCGAAGTTTATCAATTGGAGTTCGTATTTCATCAACATATCTTGTTATTACTCACCCTTTCTTTGCAGATGATAGCCTCTTTTCTTCATAGCGACAATGGCAGACTGCGAGGCTATCAGGAACTGTCTGTATCTTATGAGAGGGCTTCTGAGCAGCTTATTAACTTCGAGATTTCTTTACTGTCTTTCAGCTTGAACACAGATGTACAATTAGAAGAGAACATTAAATCACGGTTGGCCATTTCTATGGTGCAAGTCATGAGATTTATCTAGGCTTTCTGGTGTTTTCCACTCGAAGCAAGAAGCTGCATTTTAGATACTTGGTGGAACGGATCGTGCAGAGAATACAAGGATTGGGCAACAAAAACTTTCCAATAGGTGAAAAAGAGACTTTGATAAAATCGGTGTTGCAATCAATCCCTACTTATGATATGTCTTGCTTCTGCATTCTAAAATCAGTCTATGCGGAGATAGAGCATGAATGCTCAAACTTCTGGTGGGGTGTTGATACAGGAAAGAAAAGGTTGCATTGGAAACTTTGGAAATCTCTATGTCAACCAAAATGCATGGGTGGTCTGAGCTGTTGGCAAAGTAGGTATGTTGTATCATAGTGGATCTGGGCTCTCTTATAGCTCTAGTTCCCAAAGCACGGTACTTTTGGCACCAAGATATCATGGAGAGTGGTCTGGGTAATAATCCTTCTTACTTTTGGCGGTCCTTATTGTGGAGCATACTCTTACTTGAAATTGGGCTTTGTTGGCATGCGGGAGATGGAGCAAAGATTGACATGAAGTGGGGACAGATGGATACCGAGCTCTAGGGGATGCATCATTTCATAAGGGACTCGGGACAACCATACGGCGGTTAAGGACCTTATTGCATATGGGATATGGAAGCTATCACTGGTACGTCAGCAGTTTTTACATTACCTGGTTGAAGAGATCCTAGCCATTCCTATCTGCTAGACACACCATGAGGACTACCGATTCTGGATATTTGATCCGAAAAGAAAATACACAGTTCGAGATCGGTACAAGGTAGCTACGGGCATTTATGACTCACTCGTATCTAGTTCAGCTCTCATCTGAAGATTTGGTGGCAATACTTTTGAGCTCTTTCAGTCCATTCGAAAGTCCGGATATTTTATTGGAGAGTAGTGCATGATATAATACCTACAGAACAAAATTTATTAATTATTTGAGACTAGTGCATGATATAATCCTACAGAACAAAATTTATTGACTCATCGTGTCCCAGTATCTGGTGCGTGCTCGTCGTGTCAGTCAATGAGTGATTCGACTAGCCACGCATTATTTGTGTACCCCACGATCAAAACATGCTAGAAAGGAACTTGCTTCTGGCCGTTATTGAAACAGGTTAGGCAATTGGATATGTTTGATATTTTTCTGTGGATGAATGAGAAGCACATTCAAACAGAATTTGAGATGTTTGCGATGAGAACTTGGGTAACCTAGTATGAACAATTGTGCCTGATCCATAATAAAAAGGAACAACATGGAGGAATTAATGTTGATTGGAGTGAATTCTATTGTATGACTTCCAACATGCTTGACTAGCTCTATCTTCTGTCACGGAAACAAATTAGTGTACTTCCTTGAGGTATGGATTGTTCCACCAGAAGTCAAACTCAGATTGGATGTCGATGTCACTTATAATGAGGACTCCAATAGCTACGCAATTGGAAGGGTGGTCAAAAACCATGAGGAACAACCGGTTTTAGCATTTGGGAGGAATATTGCTAAACCCCAATCTATTACATGTGTTGCACTTCTTGCTATGGAAGATGGTTTGTTTAAAGATTTATCAAATGAGAAACTTACTAATTCATCAAGTTACATCAGATTCTCTAATAGCAGTGCAAGCAGTCAGAAGGCCGAAAGAGAATCTCAGTTACGTAGGATATATAGCTACATATATCACGCTTATCCTGGATTCTCAAAGTAACATTACCTTTGGTCATGTTCGACAATCTGCAAATGTTGTTGCACATTTGATTGTTGTTTTTACTATTTCATCTGCAAATGTTGTTTTTACTATTTGGCCGGGGATTTTTATGTTTGATTTATCTTGTAACAAGGACATTTTAGCTTCTCAATAAATTACAAGATTTGATAGTAAAAAAAATATTTTAAAATATATTTTTTGTTGTAAAATTTAAAATGGATCATGTGACAACATGATTAATTTGGGCCAGGCTTTATTTGTTTTTATTTTTTATTTTATTTTTTTTAGCAATAGGCCGTGCTTGATAGGAGAGATGTGATTGTGAAATGACAATTAAAATACGATAATTAAAGTGGCGTAATGTTAGTTAACATCATAGGTGAGCAAGATTTCGGTTAAACCGAATTAACCGACCAAATCGAGTCAATTCGGAAATTCGGTTCGGTTATTTCGAAAATTCAGTTTTTAAATTAAAAAAATTCGGTTATATCGGTTATATCGGTTAATTCGGTTCGGTTACGGTTTTCAAAATTTTTTAATCGGTTAATCGAATTAACCGATATAATAAATATTATTGTTTAATAAAAAATTTTATTTATCAATTTTTATAAATATTTTAATTTTTAATTTTAAAATCGATATAATATGTATTATTTTTGTTCAAATAAAACTTATACATTTGTGATGTGTGTGATTTTATGTTTTTATGCATTTGTGTAAACTATAGTGTTAAGAAAAAATTACATATATAATTAAAGTTAAATCATAACTTTTTTTTTAAAACTAATCGGTTAATTCGGTCACCGACCGAATTAACCGATTTTAATTCGGTTCGATTTTCATCGGTTATGAAAATTAATTCGGTCGGTTTCGATTATGGATAAATATTTCGGTTCGGTTCGGTTATGCTAATTCGGTTCGGTCGATAACCGAATTAACCGAATGCTCACCCCTAATTAACATAGTATTAATGGATTGCTACTACTGGATGAAATTAGAAAAGAGATTATGGCGGAATTTAAGCTTGAATTTCAACATATTGAATTACATTTTCTTGAAATATGGGAATAATGTGTTATTGCAGTTTCATCAAGTTCTGATATTTTAGAAAAACAAATAGGACGATGAATTTGTTGCAATTAAATCTCGAATCCATGATCTCGTCCCCAGACCCCAAAATAGTGATTCCGTTTGGTAAAAATTTTCATACATTAATTTCTCATTGTGTCATGTTTGATTTGATAATATTAAAAACTAACTGAATAAAATTAAGGAAAAACTTGTGTGAGACGTTCTCACGGATCGTATTTTGTGAGACAAATATCTTATTTGGGTCATCCATGAATAAGTATTACTTTTTATGCTAAGAGTATTACTTTTTATCGTGTATATCGGTTGGGTTGACCCGTCTCACAGATAAAAATTCGTGAAACCGTCTCACATGAAACCTACTGTAAAATTAAATATTATTCGGTCAACTTCTTAAATTTCTGTTTTAAAATTTGCCCCACCTATTAAAAAGGGCGTAACAAATTGTAGGGTTCAAGGCCCCGCCCACTCTACTTTTCAGGCCAGTCGATGGTTTAAATGTGGCAATTGAAAGCATCACCGCTTCTATTTTAACAGCACATTATGTAATATTTTGATAAAACACGATATATATATTGTGAGAGGTTTTCACGAATCTATATTTATGAGACGGATTAACCCAATTTATATTAGCAATGAAAAATAATATTTCTGACATAAAAAAGTAGTGTTTTTTAATAACTCATATCAGATCAGAGGTATGGATCAAAAAATTGAACTGTGAGAACGTCTAATAAGAATTTTTGTGTAACACAATATTAGGTTAGTTGTTTATTTTAATAATCAATAATCTAACAGTTATATTGAGATTAAGAAAAATACATAATGGGAACAATAATTGTACCAAGGAGATGCAGAAGATGTTATGAAAATATACCAATATTATATAACATAAAAATAAAACAAAATTATCTCGACATCTTGTTTCAAGTGACATAATCATATTCCCAACCCTTTAGACAACAAAATCTCTTATTCCGATTGTAATAAATAAATAAAATTGTATTTTCTATTTCGAAATTTGAAATAATATTACTTTCATGAGGGTAGATCAAATTCTTCTCTCACACTCCATTTCAAGATTCTTGATCCATATTTTTAAAAAAAAATACATAAACATTTATCCCATCAGTATTTATAACTAAAAAAAAAAGACAAAAAAATTCCTATCGAATGTTTTATTATAGTGATAATAATAATAATAATAATAATAATAATAATAATAATAATAATAATAATATGGCAGTGTCTTGATTATTCTCATTGCGAAGCACCTTTTTTTAGTGATTAATTGTTTCGATTTAGTCGTTAATGACATTCTTAGAATAATATATGTTATAATTAGTAGACATAGAAAAGTCAAGACTTTTAATAAAAAGTGTGATAATTAGATGTGGTTGCCAGCCATGTGATAAGGATTAAAACTATATAAAAAAAGTACCTTTCATAATAGACAGTCTCGCGGATCTATACTCGTGAGACGCGTCAGCACTGCTGATATTTATAATAAAAATAACAATTTTGACATAAAAAATAATAATTTTTCATTTGTGACCTAAATAGAATATTCGTCTAACAAAATTGTCCTTAAAACCGTCTCATAAGCGGAAATGATAATAATTATTTGTAAGCAATCTTTAATGGTTTTAGCTATGAGAGTGGGTACAAACAATCAACTCTGGAGATATTTATTTATATACGAACAGAAGTAGAGCCCTGCTATATATGTTTTCAAATTTTGAAATAAGAAAAATAGAGAGCCAAGCTGTGGACCAGAGAAATAGAGCAAGAAATAAGGCCATCTCCAACCCATTACGCTATCTTAGTGTCGCACTAACTTTAAAATAGTGTAATTCTTACACCAAATATAAAATTCATCTCCAACCCATCAACTCTAAACTCTACATTAAAAAGAATATTCTCGGAATATTCTCTATTATTTTATTAACAACAAATAATTTATTTCACAAAATATTTATAAACACAATAATTAAAATATCACTAATACCTCCGTTTTAAATTTAAGTGTTTGTCATCCTTATTTTATTGTATTGTGGTATGATTTTTAATAGTTTGTTGTTATCTTGTTTATGTTGTATCATTATCTTAGATTTTAAATGTTGTCATCTTATTTTATTTTATGTTGTATTGTAATGTCAATTTTAATAATGTAGTGTTTTTTATGTTTGTTTATTTAATTTTGTATCATTTTCTTTGATTTTCAAAAAACTAGTGTTTGAAATCTTAATTTTTTTAGGTACTTGTATCTTTGTATTCAATATTAATTAATTTAATTATAACTACATAATTAAGATATTCATGGCATATTTTATACTATTTTATTTACTACAACTAATTTATCACAAATAATTTATCCAAGTTTTTTAAAATCACTTTGTTAAAATTTATTGTTTGAAATAATATATTTTTTTAATTAAATTAGATTATAAAATTAATTATATAATATTTAGAGTAAGTAAAACTACAATAAATAAAATTAAAAAAATAAAAATAAAATAAAAACACAACGCTATTGCTACAGTGTTGCACCAAATTTAGTGCAACACTGTAGCAATACTCTATTTTGGTGTCAAATATAGTGTTGGGTTGGAGCAATTAACTTTGCACCAAAATGGTGTTTTACACCATTTTGGTGTAGGGTTGGAGTTGCTCTAAGGTTCACTAATTTGGGTACGACGTCGTCAGGCATAACAGCTTTGTGACTTGTATTAAAAGCAAGGAAGACAAAATTGAAGTCTTGAACAAAGTAGCAGTAGTACTAGTACTACTTATTTTACACTAGTTATTCCATCCAACAAGGCTAGGCTCCCATTTGAACCACTAATTAATTGGGTTAATTTTTTATTGTGAATATGGGTAGGGTTGAATCGTCTCACATATTAAGATCCGTGAGACGGTCTCACATGAGATTCACTCTTAAATTAAATGGCTTTTTCATTATTTATTATTTGGTACGTGATTTTGTCCGTGTTACGTGCTTATAATTTTAAATAAAATTTCACTAAATTAATTATAAGTTAATATAAAAGTTGAGACTTATATACTACATATATTGTAGGCAGACGATTGGTACAAATGCAAATTGATTAACCAATTTAAAATCCATATCCATGCAAATAAAGAGGTATTGGCAGGCAGACACTCTATGGAAGAGTTAAAACAAAAACTTTTGTGAGACGATTGTATGAATCAATTTTGTGAAGCAGATCTTCAACTTAATCTGATTTATGAAAAATATATAAAAATTTATTCTAAAATTATTAATTTTTATTTTAAGTATGAATTGAATTGACGAGTTTTCCAAAAAAAATCCGTGATGACTAATGCGAATATCAAATCCAATTCATTTAAGAGTTTTTAAAATAATTTATCATTTCTCAGTTGTTCTTATTGTTTCTAAAACTTCAGTCTCCGAGGTTTATGAAGAAAGTATTATTTTCACTTTAAATATGAACTGAGTTAATTCACGAGACTGCCTCATGAAATACATATTCATCTACGTATACTCCTCTTATCACATTGAATCCAAATATATTTAAGTTTACTTGGTTTGATAGGATTAATAACCAAATCCAATCATTTGTTTAGATGAAATTTTGTGAATGACAAAAACTTGTGTGAGATGGTCTCACGAGTCGTATTTTGTGAGACAAATCTTTTATTTGGATCATTTATGAAAAAGTATTACTTTTTATGCTAAGCGTATTACTTTTTATTGTGAATATCGGTAAGGTTGATATGTCTCGTATATAAAAATTCGTGAGACCATCTCACAAGAAACCTACTCTTTGTGAATTGATTATTTATCACAAATCAATTTAATCATTGAATTAAAACTATAAATTATCGTCTATATCTTTTTTATTATTCTATTCTTTAATTATTGAAAAACAAAAACAAAATCTTAATCCATCATATAATCACAAATTTAATCAATAACTATTTATTTAATACTATTTAAATCCTGAAAATTATTTATCAATACAATTTCATCAATACAACTAAACAAGCATTTTGATAGCAAAAAAGACACACAATATATATAGTTTTACTGAAAAATCATACTTCATTTAATCAATAATATATACTTTTTTTTTATACCTATAACGCTGATAAATATAGAGTTCAATTCCATTTTACAAACTACCAATGTAAGTCCGATAGTCAGACATGATCTCGGATACGATATCTAATTATAACTCTTTTTCAACTAAATTTTATGTATAAATTGTTGGTCTCTTCGTTTACTTGCTCCAAAAGGTGAAATCGCTCACTTTAGACGCCCTCACCCCCCGGCCCGACAGGAATGTGAGAGGAGGTAAATCATGGTGACTCAGCAACCAGCAGCAGCTAGACCTTATGCTATGCCACGCACAAGAAACTCCCCCTCATTGGAGGAAATTTAACTCCCACACTGCCGTTTGCGAGACTCGATCCCTGGTCTCTTCGTTTTCTTGATCATAATAATAATTTCCTCCCACTCTAATTCTAATTAGATCCACCTCTCGAGTTCACGCACCTTTTGCCGTGACTGCGTAGATAGATTTCTGTAATAAGTAATTATTTCAACGTGCCTTTGAAGTTTGAAATGCTCCTATTTACATTTTTATTTTTCTATTATAAATTTTTTTAAGTACTTCTTTTATATTAGTATGATTTTATTAAATTATTTTAATTACTTGAGTATCTGTCATATGTTTTTAATGTAATTTTCATGAAAATAATTTAATGTTTTAGTTATTCAGAATCTAATCAGTATGTATGTTTAATCGAAAAGCAACGTAAAAAATCAATTAACTGATAATTAATATCAATTTCGATCATTTAAACTTCCTTGCTAAAAGTATTAAGAATTATGTATATATGATTGAGATCACTTGATTTATGTTTTTAATAATAAAAAAATAATATTTTTGTTATATAAAATAGTATTTTTCAATAGATCTTATAAGATTCAAAATTCGTTTTTGAAAAATACTTAAATAAAAAATAAGTCCTTTGTGAGACGGTATCTCAAATATTTATCTGTGAGACGTGTCAACTCTATCAATATTCGTAATAAAAAGTAATACTATTAGCATAAAAAGTAATATTTTTCATGGATAACCCAAATAAGAGATCTGTCTCACAAAATATGACATGTGAAAATGTCTCACAGAAATTTTTCCCTTAAATAAATAACAAAACAATAGGAAAAAAACCCACTCTTACATCTTTATCTTCACCCAAAATAAAAATAAAAATAAAAATAAAAAAAGCTAATCTTAATCCTAATTGCAAGCAACCCAAACCATGTGTTCATAATAAAGGGAAAATTCCCGTCCGCTTACCTCAACAAATTAACTATTATTGTGGTTGATTAATTGATGAAATCCAACGTCTACGAAGAGTCGCAGGAACTGAGATCAACGGCGCTGGGACCATCTTCGCTTAGAGTGTAGCATTCCGCCATTTGTAGTCCGGAACCCAATTCTTCGCGATGAAATCTTCGAAGACTCTCCAAGATCCCCGATTCAGATATCCCGATCTCACCCATTTTAAACGACGTCGTTCTCTGTACTTTCTGCGGCGGTGATGCTTCCTTCTTTAGAACGCACGCCACCGCTGCTGGCGGCGGAGCGCGGACGTTGAGCTTATATGACGAGCAATATTGATCATCATCCTGTCAATGAATACAAATTAATCGCCCTTGTTAACCATAGATATTAACAATGGTGGAAAAAAAAAATAGTTCAAGGAAGATTGATTTTATACATCGGACGCAACGAAAGAGACTTTCACATTCTCAAGCCTGCGCTTCCTGGAAAAAACCGCTTCAGCACTACACGAACTACTCTCCGACGGAAGCGCAATCTGATTCTCCTCCTCCTCCTCCACCACCACCTCCTTCCTTTCTTCAACTTCAGCACCAGCTGCTCCTCTCTTTCCGTCAACACATTTCTCGCATACCGCCATAGTGGGGCTCAAAACAGCACCGGTAGCAGCCCACGTCGTCGGCGACCGGCACAGTCCGCAGAGCAAACATCTGGAATGCCTCGCCACCAGAAAGTTGGCGGAATGAACCCTAGCGTCGCAACCCCAGCACAAGCTCGCCTTGTCCGATCTACAGTAAATCGCAGCCTTCAAATCACACAACTCACACCTCTTCATCTTCGAGAAAGAGAGTGAATATGAACGCGTATGGGCGAAGAATTCGCAGATCGGTGGAGAAAGCAACGATGAACGAGGGCGAATTAAAGAAGCAAACTCTTTGCAGTCAACAGCACCAACTCAAGCCCCGTTTTTAAATCCAAATTACGAAATTGCCATGCCAGATCCTTGTGGTGGATGTGGATTGGGAAATTGCGCTGGGAAGATATTCTTATTTGTGTGGCGCAAACGACAGCGTACCATGAAATGTCAGGGAGGACGCCACGTGTCGGACCTGGGCACCCGGCGCCTCCCCTTAATATATTTTGATCAGTTGTGTGACGTGGCGAGATCTGATTTGCCTACGTAGACACTGCTGGAGACGTGAGGTCACCTGATACCCACCTCATGTCATGTGCACCTATTGGTTCCTCTTTTTTGAGTTCAACCTTATAAATTTGGCCCTGTCTATACCTATTTCGTATAACTTAATACATAATTATATATATATATATATATATTGTGAAAAAGTAAAAATTTATGGTAAAAAATAAAAATCTCAAACTCTCAAAATTTACCAAACTACACACTTTATAATATTTTTCTCTCTACTCAATTGTGATTTTCTTCACAAATGAGAGATCTATTTATAAGAAATCTTTACAAATAATCCAAAAATAAAATACATCATTATCTACATCATCACACACTAATTTTCAATATTTACAACTCTTATTTTCAACATTCAAATATTCAACATTGAAATATTCAATACACACATTTTAAATATATTTTTCAACACTCCCCCTTGTGATGATGATCATAATGATTGTCTTCATTACGTGTTTTATAATGCCTCGTTAAAAACCTTACTAGGAAAAACCCATTGGGATAAAAACCATAGTAAGGGAAAAAGAGTGCAGTCACGTAAACTCCCCCTGATGTTGACATGAACAATTCTTCACAAATTTCGTAGATTGCGCATCCCAATATTATATATGTGCTTTCTGAATATAGTCGTAGGTAGTGCCTTTGTGAAGAGATCTATGAGTTTTCACTTGATTGAATGTGACGAACATCAATACATTTATTCTTCTCTAGCTCCTTGGTGAATGCGAAGAACTTAGGAGGAATATGTTTAGTTCTGTCGCTTTTTATGTATCCCTCTTTCATTTGAGCAACACATGCATCATTATCTTCATATAGTATCACAGGCTTCTCGTCGAATGATAATCCGCATGAGATTTGGATATGTTGGGTCATTGATTTTAACCACACACATTCACGACTTGCTTCATGTAGTGCAATAATCTCGGCATGATTTGATGAAGTTGTTACAAGCGTTTGTTTCTGTGAACGCCAAGATATTGCAGTGCCTCCACGAGTAAATACATATCCAGTTTGGGAACGTGCCTTGTGTGGATCAGATAAGTATCCAGCATCGGCATAACCAATTATACTTGGATTAGCATCTTTTGAATACAAAAGTCCCAAGTCTGTCGTTCCTCGTAGATAGCGGAATATATGTTTAATTCCGTTCCAGTGTCTCTTTGTTGGATATGTGCTAAATCTTGCCAACAGATTCACGACAAAAGATATATCAGGCCTTGTACAATTTGTAAGGTACATAAGGGCACCAATGGCACTTAGATATGGTACTTCTGGACCAAGAATATCTTCATCATCTTCACATGGACGGAATGGATCCTTTTCTATGTTTAATGATCTAACAACCATTGGAGTACTTAAAGGATTTGCTTTATCTATATTAAAACGTTTAAGGATCTTTTCTGTATAATTTGTCTGGTGAACAAACATTCCACATTCTTTTTGTTCAATTTGTAAACCCAGACAATACTTGGTTTTTCCAAGATTCTTCATTTCAAATTCTTCCTTCAAGTATGACACAACTTCTTGAATTTCCTTATTCGTTCCAATGATGTTTAAATCATCAACATATACAACAATAATTACGCATCCGGATGTTGTTTTCTTAATGAAAACACAAGGGCATATTGAATTATTTACATATCTCTTTTTCATCAAGTGATCACTTAGTCGATTATACCACATTCGACCTGATTGCTTTAACCCATATAATGATCTTTGTAATTTCACAGAATAACATTCCCTGGGTTTTGAACTTTGTGCTTCAGACATCTTAAATACTTCAGGGATTTTCATATATATATATATATATATATATATATATATATATATATATATATATATATATATTACTATCAAGTGATCCATATAAGTAAGCTGTAACAACATCCATAAGACGCATTTCTAAATTTTCAGATACCGCCAAGCTAATCAAATACCGAAACGTAATTGCATCCATCACAGGAGAATACGTTTCTTCATAATCAATTCCAGGCCTTTGAGAAAAACCTTGTGCAATAAGTCGAGCTTTATATCTTACTATTTCATTTTTCTCATTTCGCTTTCGAATAAAAACCCATTTGTATCCAACAAGTTTTACACCTTCAGGTGTAAGGACTATAGGTCCAAAAACATTACGTTTATTTAGCGAATCTAATTCAACCTGGATGGCATCTTTCTATTTTATCCAATCCTACCGATTTTTACATTCACCAAAAGATTTTGGTTCATGATCTTCGTTATCATTTATGATGTCGATTGCCACATTATAAGAAAATATATCATCAATTTCATCTATATCTTTTCGGTTCCATATTTTTCCAGTATTAATGTAATTGATAGAGATTTCATGATTCTCGTCAGTTTATGGTTCTGACAGAACATTTTCATCATCATGTGTTTCTTCAGGAACATCATTCTCTATTTTGTGATCATCATGTGTTTCTTCAGAAACATCATTCTTTATTTTGTGATCATCGTGTTTCTCTATGAATTTTCTTTTTCGAGTATTTTTATCCTTGGAACCGACTGGCCTTCCACGCTTCAGGCGTTTAATGACATCATGAGTATCTTCCATTTGTTTCTTTGGAATTTCAATTCGAGCAGGGGCATTTGCAGCATGTATATATGATTTAGTTACCCCCTTTGTGTCTGCAAATGCATCTGGTATTTGATTTGCTATTCTTTGCAAGTGTACAATTTGTTGTACATCTTTTTCACATTGTTTTGTTCTTTGATCCAGATGTAACAATGATGATACATACCATGTAATTTCCTTTTCGGTATGTTTCTGTTCTCCCCCTAACATTGGGAAGATTTCCTCATTAAAATGACAATCAGCAAAACGTGCTGTGAACACGTCGCCTGTCTGAGGTTCAAGATATCGAATGATTGATAGACTATCATAACCGATATAAATTCCAACATTTCTTTGAGGTCCCATTTTTTTTTGTTGTGGTGGTGCAATAGGCACATACACCATACATCCAAAAATTCTCAGATGAGAAATGTCTGGTTCTTTACCAAATGCAAGCTGTAATGGGGAGTATTTATGATATGCACTTGGTTTGATGCGAATTAATGAAGCAGCATGTAAAATTGCATGTCCCCATATAGAAATAGGGAGCTTTGTTTTCATAATCATTGGTCTAGCAATCATTTGCAGACGTTTAATCAATGATTCAGCCAATCCATTCTGTGTATGTACATGAGCAACAAGATGCTCAACAATGATTCCCATAGACATACAATAATCATTGAAAGTCTGGGAAGTAAATTCATCAGCATTATCAAGTCTAATTTTCTTGATTGTATAATCGGGAAACTGATTCCTCAATTTTATTATTTGAGCAAGTAATCTTGCAAATGCAACATTTCGAGTTGACAATAAACATACATGTGACCATCTGCTGGAGACATCAATCAATACCATAAAGTATCTGAATGGTCCACATGGTGGATGGATTAGGTCCACAAATATCACCCTGAATACGTTCAAGAAACATTGGTGATTCAGTTTGGATTTTGACTGGTGATGGTCTTATAATAAGTTTTCCAAGAGAACATGCTTTACATTGAAACTTATTATTCTGAAAGATCTTCTGGTCTTTCAGTGGATGACCATGTGTATTTTCTATAATTCTTCGCATCATTGTTGAACCAGGATGTCCCAATCGATCATGCCAATTGGTTAATATCGAAGAATTATCAACTACCATGTTTGATTCAATGGGACTTATATGTGTATAATGCAATCCAGTAGGGAGCATTGGTAGTTTTTCAATCACATATTTCTTTCCTGATTTATATGTGATAAGACACATATATTTCTCATTCCCTTCATTCATTGTTTGAGTATCATACCCATGGGAATATATATCATTAAAACTCAACAAATTTCTTTTCGATTGTGGTGAATATAAAGCATCATTGATCAAAAATTTTGTACCATTAGGTAACAAAAATTGTGCTTTACCACATCCTTTAATCAAGTCTACAGGACCTGATATTGTATTCACCGTTGTTTTTGTTGGTTTTAGTTCCAAGAAATATCTTTTATCTCGGAGGATAGTGTGCGTTGTACCACTATCGGGTATGCAAACTTCAGCTTTGCTCATAGCATTTTCCATATTTGAACTTCAAAAAAATATGCAATGAAATAAATTACTGGCAATATATATTTAAATATAACACATATCATAATTATACAATAAAACATTATTCTATGAATACATGAAAAATAAATTATTTTACATTTATATTCTACCATTATATTGTTCATTTTCAGAGAAATCGTTGAGAAAATCTGCAGCATCAATATTGTTCATTTCTATCCCACCAAAATTTTGATCATTTCCAGAGAAATCATTCATAAAATCACCAGCATCAAAATGAGTTGAATCACTCAAACGGTCACTGCGTTCAGTGAAGTTGGTCTCTTTTTCTTTCCCCTTTAATGATTCTTTATAAAGTTTACAAAGGTGCTCAGGGGCTCGACAAACTTTGGACCAATGTCCTGGAGTACCACATCTGTAACAAGAACTTTCATATCTTTTTGAGTGATTCTCATTAACACTTGTATTCTCATGATGCCTTTTCAGTGGATGGTTTGGGACACTCTTTTGAGATGAGTTATAAAAATAACTATCTCTATTATTTTCAAAACCTACGGCCGCGTCCACGACCACGACCAATTCCACGTCCACGTCCACGTCCACGACCTCGACCAAAACCTTGTCTTTGAAAATGATTTTGGTTTCCAGGTTTAAATTCATTTTTACTTACAACATTTACTTCTGGAAATGCTGTTGATCCAGTGGGTCGGGACTGATGATTTCTTATTAATAGCTCGTTGTTTTTTTCCGCCACAAGAAGACAGGCGATGAGTTCAGAATATCTCGCGAATCCACGTACTCTATATTGTTGCTGTAGAGTAATATTTGATGCATGAAACGTGGAAAATGTTTTTTCAAGCATCTCAGATTCTGTGACCTCATGTCCACAAAATTTTAATTGCGAGATTATTCTATACATCGCCGAATTGTAATCACTGACTTTTTTAAAGTCTTGGAATCTCAATGTATTCCATTCATCCCGGGCGGTCGGAAGTATAACTTCTCTTATATGTTCGAATCTTTCTTTTAATCCCTTCCACAAAGCCATGGGATTTTTTTCAGTCAGATATTCACATTTCAATCCATCGTCGAGATGTCGACGCAAAAATATCATGGCTCTTGCCTTTTCTAGTGACGTGCATATGCCATTTTCTTTAACGGTCTCGCTTAGACCCAATGACTCAAGATGCATTTCTACATCTAGAGTCCATGGCATATAATTCTTTCCCGTGATGTCGAGCGCAACAAATTCGAGCTTTGTTAAATTTGACATGGTGGTACTAAAAAAAATTACGATGCATTTTATTAGTTAATAAATATTGCAAAACAAAGTAATGGATAAACAACAAGTACAAGTATTTGTAAAATTAAAAAAACGCACGAGGAGGATATTCTCCGATAAATACAAGACTCGTGAGTATGATAACCAAAATAATTAAAAATATCCTTGAGAAAGTCATCTTCTTTTTTCTTCGAAAAATTTGATGATGAATAATTTTTAGAGAAGAAGAGAAAGTTGGAGTGATTGAATGTGTTTGTGAGATCATATTTATAGGGCAAAAACTAGCCTTTTTTTACCATTTATGACCGTTGGTGTACAAAAAAATAAAGGTATGTATTTGTATAATTTTATGGTAATAATATGGTATATATAATATTAGACATGTTTAAATAATTATGTATATCATATCATAATATTATAATGAGTGTCATAATTTATTTTGTTAAAAAACCTTATAGGCTTTTATACCTTTCGTATCCCTTACCGGGAGTGTGGGATGTCGTCTTAACACCCCCAGGATTTATAACAAGTTTATGAAAAATTTATTTTTATTATTTCTAATAATAACATTATATTGTATATTAAATAAATACACAATAAATAAATAACAGTAAAATAAATATAATTACTTTTGTTACCTTTTTCTTCTGTTTGGAGCTTGGAAAAGTATGTAGGACTTTTAGAGCTTCGTGCTGATAACGTGTTGTGAAAAAGTAAAAATTTATGGTAAAAAGTAAAAATCTCAAACTCTCAAAATTTACCAAACTACACACTTTATAATATTTTTCTCTCTACTCAATTGTGAATTTCTTCACAAATGAGAGATCTATTTATAAGAAATCTTTACAAATAATCCAAAAATAAAATACATCATTACCTACATCATCACACACTAATTTTCAATATTTACAACTCTTATTTTCAACATTCAAATATTCAACATTCAAATATTCAATACACACATTTTAAATATATTTTTCAACAATATATAATTTTTAAAATTATTCAATTTTAAACAACTGTACAATGACAAATCTGAGAAATCAAGTAAAAAATTATATATTTTGTTATTTTATGATTTTCAACATTTATATTGATTTCGTATTTTTTTATGAATCGTGGTAAGAATCATATGTTAATAGATTCATACTCTATCGGTTTCAAATATATAGTCAAATTTTCATATTTAGAATTATTATCTTTATCTTTTACCAATCTTCTATCATTATTAAATACATGAACTAATTCCAACAATTTTTTATCTATTAAATTTTTATTAAATGAAGGTAAAATGAAAAATTTTACGGTAAAATTTAATTTTTCAATAATTTTCTTAATTTGTGTGAAATATTTCAAAATACACATAAGCTTATGTGGGGACCCGGACTCTAATCACGTTCTAAATCATAATTATGACTAATTAATCATTTAGTATAAACAGAGTCTAAATTTTTTTTTAATTACACAGCGGAAACATAATGTAATTAAATTCAAATTACATATTAAATATCACATACAGCTATTGTATGATCTACAATAATCCGACTAGGTTCAACTACAAGTCCGTTGTAAGGACCGTGTATCGTATTATCGTAAATCCTATGTGATTATCGATAATTAATGAATTTGATATGTGATTATGTATATGATGTGCATTTTGACCATGAGTATTGGATATGAATTGACGTTGTAAGAGCTCGATTGGAAAGGCCGGACGCCAAATTAGTACAAATTTTATATTTTGTACAGAATGTGTGGCGCCCGGGCGGTAGAAAATGACCGCCCGAGCGCCAGGGTTGAGTTGGAGAGTATTCGGGCAGAATACTTCGCGCCCGAGCGGTAGTTTGTTACCGCCCGAGCGCGATGTAAATCATGTTCTCGGACAGAACATGCCGCGCCCGAGCGGTAATTTCCTACCGCCCGAGCGCAGGTGCAATTGTACTCGGGGCAGAGTGTCTCGCGCTCGGGCGCGAGAATTCTACCGCCCGAGCGCGAGAACGGTGGAAGGATAAGAATCAGATTTTGTTTGCTTCGTCTTCATTTTTATTTAAGAGTTTCGAAAATAACCGAGAGGATTCCGATTTCTTTCGTCCGAATCGACTTCGAAACGCCGTCTAAACGCGAAACAAATTATATATTTGTTATCTGCGAGTCGAGGGCTTTAGACTGAGGTAATTTTCTTCTGGTTTCAGCAGCTTTAAAAATCAAAGTGCTGGAATAACATGTATTTGAAGTTGAATTTCTGATATGTAGTAGAATAACCGACAATAAACTCGTATTCGAAGTCGGAATTGAATTATGATATGATTATGATTTGATATGAATTTTTGAAGTTTCAAATGATATTTGAAACTCATATTAATGATTTTGGAGTATGTTATTGATTGAAATGAGTATGTAATTGATGTAGATAAAGTGTATCTTCCAGCTACATCAATTGGAACGAAGAATTAAGGTATGTTGCGACCGGATAACATACGACAGGTATCTGTATTATATGATATATGATTGGATTGATTTGATTGGATTGGATTGGAATACGTGTCTATGTGCCTATTTGATGATTTGATATGGCATACATGACATTGAGATTTGAGTATCGATGTATAAAATAAATGTTTTGTTAACACACATCATTTTATGCATACATCGATACATGACATGCACGTTGAGCTATGATCCTTGGATACCCTGATATGATTTGATTGGATTCCGGGGTTTGTGAACACAATCGCTATGCCGGTATTATATGACCCGTAAAGCATAGACAATTGTGGCCCCATATGATTGGATATGAGATGTGGGATTGATGGCGCTTCGTCGACGCTATCATACGTGTATTCCCATATCGACCGGTGTGCCAGCTCGAGCATTGATTTGATTTGATAGCGATTCGATTGATTCTGACATGTGCTCAGTGGATGGGCATTTGACCTGATACCTCCACGACATACATGCATTGCATACCATATATCATTGTTTAGATATCTGTGGTATATATGATTGGTTGTTCCATACGGAGCTTTGCTCACCCCCAAGGGGGGCTGTTGTTGTCTTTGTGTGTGGACAATGGCAGGTACTCCAGGATATCAGGAGACCGGAGAGGGTACTTCTGGAGGGAGCCACAGCTTGGGCTGAGGTTTTATGTTTATGTCTTGTTCCCAGTATATATGTATATGTATCTATATACCGGGGCATGTCCCGAGGATATGAGTTGTTTGTATGTGATTGGTTTTGATTTCGTGTGGGCATGTTTTATGATTTGAGATTAAATACTATTTTTAGTATTATAAATCTAGAAGAGATGTTTTGGGCTCGTCGTAAAAGAAATTTTAAACCCGTTTTCCGCTGTGATTAATTAAATCCTAATCTGATTGCATTGTAATAACGATTTGGAGCTAAGGGCCCCACACTAGATGGTATCAGAGCATAGCTGGGAATGCTCTATTGAGTCTTGTGTACACTTGAATAGGCACAAATGAATTGTGCGTATGTGTTTGACTTATTTGTATTACTTGCTCTTATGTGATTTGATTTGAGTAAGTATCTGATGAGATTGATGATATGAGGTGATGAGATTATGAAATTGATATGAAATTGTGATATTCATCTTTTGATTTGTAGATGGATCACACAAATGAAACTGCGAGTAGCAGTACTGAGAGGATTGTTGGGCAATTTGAAGGATTGTCCATGGATGTTGTGATGGCTCGATTCCAGGATCTGAAACCACCGAGGTTCTTTGGCACTGAGAGTGCTGAAAGAGCTGAGGCCTGGCTGAAGGATATCGAGCACTTGTTTAATATTGTTGAGTATTCCAAGGCTCGGAGACTGAAACTTTCTCTCTATCAGTTGAAAGACCGAGCTAAATCTTGGTGGGAAGCCGCTGAGATTGGATTGAAAGAGGCCGGGACTGAAGTCACATGGGATGTCTTCAAGGCCCAGTTTTTGGAGCAGTATTCCCCTCCTTCTTATTATACTGCTCAGGAGAATGAATTTAATAATCTGCAGCAGGGAACGATGTCTGTTGCAGAGTATGCTTCGAAATTTTCTACGTTATTGAAGTATGCACCTCACGTGGCTGGGAATGCGAGGGCAAAATATAACAGGTTTGTAAATGGTTTACATCCTGTCTTGTATACATATGTTGTTTCTGGATTGCCTACCAGCTACGCAGAGGCAGTTGAACGAGCCAAGGCAGCCGAGGCTGGACTTAGGCGGGGAGGTCCACAGTATACTCCTCCACCACCGGTGTCAGCTCAGCAGCCTACTTTGCGACCGAGGGGTAAGAAGTTCAAGAAGACTGGATCTGCTTCTTCGTCTTCTTCGAGCTCTAGTGGATCACAGCGAGGGAGTCCTGTGATAGCTCCCTACTGTAGTCATTGTGGAGGCAAACATACTATCGAGCAGTGTCGAGGTATGTTTGGTACTTGTTATCAATGTGGGCAGGAAGGCCATTTCTCTCGAGTATGTCCGAACAGGGGTACGACTTCTGCTCAACCCCAGCCAGGATTTAGAGGTGGCCCTAGTATGATGAGACCTGCTGTTTCTGTTCCATCTTTTCAGCAGTCGAGTGTCCCACGATATCGAGGACCGGGTGGTCAGAGTGCCCAAGTTCCTCCTCAAGTGAGAGTGTACGCCATGACTGAGGATCAGGCAAGAGAAGCTCCTGGAGGTGTGATTGCAGGTATTTGCACGCTTTGCGATTATCCTGCACGTGTTTTATTTGATACAGGAGCATCTCATTCATTCATATCTCATGCATTTGTTGCATCTCACGATATTGAGTGTACCCCGTTGTATGATACCTTGTCGATAGCCACGCCAGCAGGGAAGATTATATTGTCTGAGAAAGTTGTGCATAATTGTGTATTGATATATGAGGATAATGTGATATTTCTGAATCTGATTGTCCTCCCTATGCACGACTTTGATTGTATTGTTGGCATGGATATCTTGATGACAAATCGAGCTACCGTTGATTGTTGTCACGGAGTGGTTCGATTTCGACCTATTGATGGACCCAAGTGGAATTTTTATGGCAAGGGTTCCCAAGCCAAAATTCCATTGGTATCTTCCTTGGAGATGTCTCGATTGTTGAATAGCGGAGATGAGGGTTATCTTATCTACGCTATTGATATTTCGAAGAAGGAGTCTTCTTTATCTGAGATTCCTGTTGTGAAAGAGTTTCCAGATGTATTTCCCGATGAGATTCCTGATTTTCCTCCTCATCGAGAAGTTGAGTTTAGTATTGATCTTGTGCCGGGGACTGCGCCTATTTCTAAAGCTCCCTATCGCATGGCACTATTGGAACTGAAAGAATTGAAAGAACAATTACAGGATCTTCTCGATAAGGGATATATTCGACCGAGTGTATCACCTTGGGGAGCTCCAGTTTTATTTGTTCGAAAGAAAGATGGTACAATGCGAATGTGTATCGATTATAGACAATTGAATCGGGCTACTGTGAAAAACAAGTACCCACTTCCGCGTATTGATGACTTGTTTGATCAGCTTCAAGGTACTTCTGTTTACTCGAAGATTGATCTTCGTTCTGGGTATCATCAAGTACGTGTTCGAGACGAAGATGTACCCAAAACTGCTTTTCGTACGAGGTATGGCCACTATGAATTCCTGGTTATGCCTTTCGGTCTTACGAATGCTCCTGCTATTTTTATGGACTTAATGAATCGGGTCTTTCGAGATTATCTGGACCGATTCGTTATTGTGTTTATCGATGATATTCTTGTGTATTCGAAATCGAGAAAGGAGCATGCTGAACATCTGAGACTGGTACTTCAAACTCTTCGTACTAGTCATTTATATGCTAAATTGTCCAAATGCGAATTCTGGATGGACAAAGTGGTATTTTTGGGCCACGTCATTTCGAGACATGGCATATCTGTTGATCCTACGAAGGTCGAAGCTGTATTGAATTGGCCGAGACCTACGAATGTTCCTGAGATCCGTAGCTTCATGGG
The DNA here is from genome assembly GCF_022965805.1 of Primulina eburnea. Taxonomy (NCBI): domain Eukaryota; kingdom Viridiplantae; phylum Streptophyta; class Magnoliopsida; order Lamiales; family Gesneriaceae; genus Primulina; species Primulina eburnea. The sequence continues at coordinate 8,716,888 of NC_133111.1, forward strand.
TTTAGCTGGATATTATCGCCGTTTTATTGAAGGATTTTCGAAAATAGCTAAACCGATTACTCAACTGACACAGAAGAATCAGCGATTCATTTGGTCAGATGAATGTGAAGCTAGTTTTCTTGAATTGAAGACGAGATTAACCACAGCACCTGTGCTTACTATTCCCTCAGGTACCGGAGGATTTGTGGTATGTACAGATGCGTCTGGTAAAGGTTTGGGCTGTGTTCTGATGCAACATGGCAAGGTGGTTGCTTATGCGTCTCGTCAATTGAAATCTCATGAAACTCGTTATCCTGTTCATGATCTCGAATTGGCCGCCATTGTGTTCGCTTTGAAGATTTGGCGCCATTACTTGTACGGAGAAAAGTTTGTTATCTATTCGGACCATAAAAGTCTGAAATATCTCTTTTCTCAATCTGATTTGAATATGAGGCAACGCAGGTGGATGGATCTCCTGAAGGATTTTGATTGTGAGATTCAATATCACCCGGGATCGGTGAATGTTACTGCGGATGCCTTGAGCCGTAAAGTTCATGATTCTGTTCTAGCTTCTGTTTGTGTCGCCAAGGTACATGAGGATATATGTACTTCTGGTTGGACTTTTCACTCGAATTGGAATTCTGTCACTGTCTCAGCATTGCAAATTGAGCCGAATTTGATATCGAAGATACGAAAGGCCCAACGAAGCGATGCTCAGATTCAAAAGTCGAAAGAACTTATATCTGCTGGACATCAGTCTGGATTTCAGATTTCTTCTGATGGTTCTTTACGACTTAATGGTCGGCTGGTAGTTCCTGATGACTCTGATTTGAGATCTACCCTTCTTCGAGAAGCACATTGTAGCAAATATAGTATTCACCCCGGAGGTCGGAAGATGTATTTGACATTGAGACCTCAATTTTGGTGGAAACGTATGAAGAAGGACATTGCTGAATTTATTTCTAAATGTCTTGTCTGCCAGCAAGTGAAAGCCGAGAGAATGAAACCGGGAGGATTGCTCCATAGTCTTGAAATCCCAAAATAGAATTGGGAGCATATTGCTATGGATTTTGTGACTCATTTACCTCGTTCGCCCAAGGGCTGTGATGCTATTTGGGTGATTATTGATCGGCTTTCGAAATATTCACATTTTATTCCGTATGAACGGACTTATTCTTATAAGAGAATGGCCCGTTTATACATTGAGAATGTTGTGAGACTGCACGGGGTGCCAGTCTCAATTGTATCTGATCGTGATCCCAGATTTGCTTCTAAATTCTGGGGTAGTTTTCAGGAAGCGATGGGTACGCGTTTGGCTATGAGTACTGCTTATCATCCTCAAACTGATGGCCAAACCGAGCGTACGATTCAAACGTTAGAAGATATGTTGCGTGCTGTGGTGATGGACTTTAGAATGGGATGGCAAGATGCCTTACCATTGGTTGAATTTTCTTATAACAATAGCTTTCAGACGAGTATCGGTATGGCTCCGTTTGAAGCTCTATATGGGAGACGATGTAGATCACCGTTATTCTGGGATGAGATTGGTGAGAAACAATTGACTGGACCTGAAATGATACAGGAAATGAACGATAAGGTTCAGTTAATTCGGCAGCGGATGAAAGCTGCTCAGGATCGTCAAACGAGTTATGCGAATAAACGAAGACGACCCTTGGAATTCCAGAAAGGTGACAGAGTGTTTTTGAAGATATCTCCCTTTAGAGGCACTGTTCGATTCGGCATGCGAGGGAAGTTATCTCCTCGATATGTTGGTCCATACGAGATTCTGGATCGAGTTGGTGATCTTGCGTATCGATTGGCATTGCCACCAGCTCTATCTGCTATTCACGATGTGTTTCATGTTTCTATGTTGAGGAAATATGAACCTGATCCATCACATGTACTTGCACCTGATGAGGTTGAGCTGGATCCTTCTCTTTCCTATGTTGAACAACCTGTTCGCATTATGGATCGAAAGGAAAAGATATTGAGAAATAAATCGATTCCTCTGGTACGAGTGCAATGGACACGACATGGTGTTGAAGAATCAACGTGGGAATTGGAGAGCAAAATGCGAGAATCATATCCGCATTTATTTGATGCTGATCCATCTGTTCCATTGTATTCGATGTATTCTGATCCTTATTCTGATTTTAGTTTTGATATGTACTATAACTGGTGACATATGTATGTTTACCAATGTTATGTATATAGTGATGTTTGAGATTTCGAGGACGAAATCTTTTAAGAAGGGGAGAAATGTAAGGACCGTGTATCGTATTATCGTAAATCCTATGTGATTATCGATAATTAATGAATTTGATATGTGATTATGTATATGATGTGCATTTTGACCATGAGTATTGGATATGAATTGACGTTGTAAGAGCTCGATTGGAAAGGCCGGACGCCAAATTAGTACAAATTTTATATTTTGTACAGAATGTGCGGCGCCCGGGCGGTAGAAAATGACCGCCCGAGCGCCAGGGTTGAGTTGGAGAGTATTCGGGCAGAATACTTCGCGCCCGAGCGGTAGTTTGTTACCGCCCGAGCGCGATGTAAATCATGTTCTCGGACAGAACATGCCGCGCCCGAGCGGTAATTTCCTACCGCCCGAGCGCGGTGCAATTGTACTCGGGGCAGAGTGTCTCGCGCTCGGGCGCGAGAATTCTACCGCCTGAGCGCGAGAACGGTGGAAGGATAAGAATCAGATTTTGTTTGCTTCGTCTTCATTTTTATTTAAGAGTTTCGAAAATAACCGAGAGGATTCCGATTTCTTTCGTCCGAATCGACTTCGAAACGCCGTCTAAACGCGAAACAAATTATATATTTGTTATCTGCGAGTCGAGGGCTTTAGACTGAGGTAATTTTCTTCTGGTTTCAGCAGCTTTAAAAATCAAAGTGCTGGAATAGCATGTATTTGAAGTTGAATTTCTGATATGTAGTAGAATAACCGACAATAAACTCGTATTCGAAGTCGGAATTGAATTATGATATGATTATGATTTGATATGAATTTTGAAGTTTCAAATGATATTTGAAACTCATATTAATGATTTTGGAGTATGTTATTGATTGAAATGAGTATGTAATTGATGTAGATAAAGTGTATCTTCCAGCTACATCAATTGGAACGAAGAATTAAGGTATGTTGCGACCGGATAACATACGACAGGTATCTGTATTATATGATATATGATTGGATTGATTTGATTGGATTGGATTGGAATACGTGTCTATGTGCCTATTTGATGATTTGATGTGGCATACATGACATTGAGATTTGAGTATCGATGTATAAAATAAATGTTTTGTTAACACACATCATTTTATGCATACATCGATACATGACATGCACGTTGAGCTATGATCCTTGGATACCCTGATATGATTTGATTGGATTCCGGGGTTTGTGAACACAATCGCTATGCCGGTATTATATGACCCGTAAAGCATAGACAATTGTGGCCCCATATGATTGGATATGAGATGTGGGATTGATGGCGCTTCGTCGACGCTATCATACGTGTATTCCCATATCGGCCGGTGTGCCAGCTCGAGCATTGATTTGATTTGATAGCGATTCGATTGATTCTGACATGTGCTCAGTGGATGGGCATTTGACCTGATACCTCCACGACATACATGCATTGCATACCATATATCATTGTTTAGATATCTGTGGTATATATGATTGGTTGTTCCATACGGAGCTTTGCTCACCCCCAAGGGGGGCTGTTGTTGTCTTTGTGTGTGGACAATGGCAGGTACTCCAGGATATCAGGAGACCGGAGAGGGTACTTCTGGAGGGAGCCACAGCTTGGGCTGAGGTTTTATGTTTATGTCTTGTTCCCAGTATATATGTATATGTATCTATATACCGGGGCATGTCCCGAGGATATGAGTTGTTTGTATGTGATTGGTTTTGATTTCGTGTGGGCATGTTTTATGATTTGAGATTAAATACTATTTTTAGTATTATAAATCTAGAAGAGATGTTTTGGGCTCGTCGTAAAAGAAATTTTAAACCCGTTTTCCGCTGTGATTAATTAAATCCTAATCTGATTGCATTGTAATAACGATTAGGAGCTAAGGGCCCCACATCCGTGCTGAATCCTACGTTGCTTCAAAGCCCGGATCTCCACGCTATCTAGTCCAGCCTCGTTCTCGTCCTGACCCCGCTTCTATCCCACCTGTTGTCATGCACACATACAAACAAGACAACAGCCGGATAACTCCGGTGAGATATAAATATCCCAGTATAAATCATGTATACATGCAATCATATACACAATATAAAAGTATAAGACAGCAAATCATATCCTATATCAAAATCATGATATGAATCAATAACAAGAATAAATCTTATTCTAAACATGTACCCTGATCCGGAACATAATTCAATATCAAGAATAAATCATATTCTAAGCATGTACCAATATCAGGAACATAATTCAACATCCATCAATATCAATCGATATCACTGTCACTCAAACTTGTGACTCCACGTTTTAGACTAGATTCAATCCTAGCCTAGGGATCCCGGTTTCCAGACATTGGCATTCCATATCGACCAACAGTAATAGAAAAGACTCCAGTTCTATCCACGTCGATATAGTATCGATCACCAGTAATAGAAGAAGCTCTGTTTCTATCCACATCAGTATAATATCGATCACCAGTAATAGAAGAAACTCCAATTCTATCCACATCGATCAACAGTCATAGAAGAAGTTATAATTCTATCCACATCGATACAATACTGATCACCAGTAATAGAAGGAGCTATAATTCTATCCACATCGATAGCCAATTATCCATTGACAGATTATGGCATTTCCGCCAATACAATATCTCATGACATCGTGCAATGTGCCCATGGTGATCCCACCACTATCAGACACTTCTGGCATAAGACTACTCGTCTAATACCTGCTATCTATAAATCAAGAGAACAAGTATATCAACCAAATCAATACAATATCAATGCAATAAAGTAAAGTATGTGATTTAGGAAAACTCAAGTCTAAACCGACTCAAGTCGATCTCCCAATACCACATTGACTTATACCTTTATCTTCTCGCTCAGAAGAAGTCCCGGCTCTATCTTGGTCCATTCCCAATCTGGTAATAACAATACCGAACAGATATAATATCAATACACAACTCAATTCAGAACATGTTCTGATCAATACAAAAATCAAAACATATACTCTGATCAATCTCAATTGAGATACAATCTAATCCATATCGACGGTATCACGATATAATCGAAATCACTATTGAATCTGATCAATATCAATTAACTGATATTTCGACGGTATAACAATACAGTCTCGATAACTCCGTCAGTCCGAACATCACAGATATAATATCAGAATTCCTAATCAGTATCGATACCAGTCATAATCTCAATAACAATACATATCTGATATGAATTCTCAGTCAAATCGATTCCAAAAATCATAACAATTACATACTCAGTCTGTTTCTCAATATGACTTCGATTCTATGATGTCTAACATGACAAGAACATTGTATATGAATCCTATTCAATTCTGACAATAGTCTAATTTCAAAACATGTCAAAACGTAGCAAAACTTACGTCCAGTTGTAGCTGTCGTCGCTAGGAACACGATACCGTACTCGGATTTAAAATCAGACGGGCGGATTGAAGTAAAAAGGCGTAAGGATTTTCTAAGCTTCCTCGGCCCTTTCCTCTCGTTTCTGAGAATTGAAATCAATTCAGATATATATGTATATATATATCTCGTGCATGTTCAAGGGGCAAGTGGCAACCCTACGTTTTGCATGATTGGTGCATATGCGCGCCCCAAATCCGCGCATATGCGCCGAACTCTCGGCCCGGCTTCGCAACAACTGGCGCATATGCGCGCCTCCATCCGGCGCATATGCGCCAAAGCCTCTGTCCTACAATGTTGTCTACTGGAGTGCTCGCGCATGTGCGCGCAAATCGTCGTGCATGTGCGCGACATGCTCTGTCCGACTCGCGCATATGCGCTATTCTCGTCGCGCATATGCGCCGAACTCTCGGGAGTTCTCCCTCGGCATTTCACCCACCTCGCGCATATGCGCGCCCTGTCTCGCGCATATGCGCGAGAGGTTCTGGACAATCCGCGCATGGCTCGCGCATCTCATCTCGCATGTGCACGGCACACCTCTTGCACATATATTTCGCGTCTTTTCTCACCTTTTCCGGTCCGATCCGATCCGTCTATAATTACCTTGATTAAACAATAAATCATTTCAGATAAATCTCAGATTACAGTAATTATACTCAAATCATTTCAGATTACGGTAATCACTTTCTCGGGCCTTACAGCTTAAATATATGAAACGGATGAAGCATTACTATTAAAATTTTTAACTGTAGTAAAATTACTTTCTGATTCATGATTGTAGGTAGGGGTGAGCAAGATTTCGGTTAAACCGAATTAACCGAAAGAACCGAGCCAATTCGAAAATTCGGTTCGGTTATTTCGGAAATTCAGTTTTCAAATTAAAAAAATTCAGTTATATCGGTTAATTCAGTTCGGTTACTGTTTTCAAAATTTTGAAATCGGTTAACCGAAATAATAAATATTATTATTTAATAATTTTTTTTATTTATAAATTTTTATAAATATTTTAATTTTTAATTTTAAAATCGATATAATATTTATTAATTGTGTTCAAATAAAACATATAAATTTGTGATGTGTGTGATTTTATGTTTTTATGCATTTTTGTAAACTATAGTGTTAAAAAAAACTACATATATAATTAAAGTTAAATCACAATTTTTTTTAAAACTAATCGGTTAATTCAGTCGCGAATTAACCGATTTTAATTCGGTTCGGTTTTCATCGGTTATGGAAATTAATTCGGTCGGTTTGGTTATGGCTAAATATTTCGGTTCGGTTCGGTTATGGCTAATTCGATTCGGTCGGTAACCGAATTAACCGAATGCTCACACTAATTGTAGACTTGTAGTATCGAGTAGGTCTCATAATGACAAGTGGAAGTTATGCACACTGAATTAGTGATAAGAATCCAGTTCAATTATGCTAGTTTTGGATATAATTATGCTTGATTTTGTTTGGTGTTGTGTTTGCCGGATAAAAAAAATTAAAAGATAATTGAGATGTTTAAGGGAGGAGATAAGACTAAGAAGATGAATAATGAAGAGTTTAATGAAATCAAAAGAAGTGTGAAGTCAAGTCTCAGTGTCTGCCGATAAGCGCTTAAGCGTCGAATTATGGAGAAACAAATCGTCGTGGCTTCGGCTCCTCAGTGACAGACGACACCCCAGCACTTACGATAACTACTTTAAAGTTCGGAGAAGAAAATTAGGCGTCTCAACGCCACCTGTTTGGCGCTTCAGCGTCAAAGACTCATGTGCAAAATTGATTTAGAGTCCAATTCTACGAAAACTCTATCACTAAGGGTTTTATTTGAGATATCATTAGGTCTTTAAGAAAAAGGGAAGGTACATGGAAAAAACACAGAATATGTGACACAAACACACGTGAAAACACGAGGAGAGATCGAGAGAATCGCATGAGAAAGATTTTGTAGGTGAAGAACTTGCAACAAAGACAAATATGCTGATTCCGGGGACGGAGAAGCAACTTTAGCTTCATTACTAGTATTCTTATCTTCTTACAACTAATTTGAGAGAGGTTGAGGTGTTCTTTTGTTGATATAGAACTCTCATACTCCATATTAATATCTTGAAATCGATTGGTCAGTTTAGCTGGATTAGTTGACTGATTAGTTGATATTGTTTCATAAAAAACAATGTGATCAGATTCTTCAACATAAAGTCCTTTTGTTAAATGCTCAATGAGCTTTGCTAACTGAAGAATAACCAATAAATATACCCTCATATGACTTAGAATCAAAAGCAGTGTTAGATATGAATTTTATTGTGGCGATGATAACTAAAACCAATAGACCAGCAGACCAGAACAACAGAATAGCTTATCAGTATCTGCTGCTCTAGTAAAACTAAACCAGTAGAAAAGGGATAACAATACAAACCAGTAGAGAACGTTTTCTAACGTTGCTATCTTAATTGTTACCGTTAAAGAGTTCCTAGTACTAGTATTAATTACAGCATTAAATACTATACGGAGTCATTTAATGCATATTACCCAATTAAGTATAAAACAAGACTGATTGTTTTATAGCTTTTCTGCAGGAACCTATTTCGGTAATAAAGCTGATTGTATCAGTTATCTGAAGACTTCTCTGATTGTGAACGTTGAACTCAGTCGATTATATATACTTGGATCAAATCCTTGTTCGACACGACACTTCGCATAATATCATTTTCAAGGAACAAAGCTACTCTCTTATCAAACGTCAGTTTTCCTTGAGCATTTTAAAAGTTCAACACAAAGAAAAGTAGCACACGCTTCATAGCTTATATCTGATCTTTTGTAGATCATCTTGTGCTACTAATTCTTACACTCTTCACGATCTTTACTGCACTAATATTTTATCAGAAGAGTCTGTAATCTGAAAAGAGTTTTTTTAAGAACTTTGTGTTTCGCATTTTTGTGAGTTGAGAAACTAAGAGTTTCAGGAGGCTGAGGTGTAAGTCCTTCTGAAGTGGGTGTGTACAAGTGTTGTACTGTAATATCTAAAGTCTTTTAGTTATACCTTCTGGAAACAGAAGAAGGGGAGACGTAGAAGAATTTATCTTCGAACTTCCATAAACAACTACTGTCTACTGCTTTATTGTTTTTTCAACTACTTCATCAGATTTTTTCCGCACGTTCTACTGTAATCAGGTTAAAGTATTTGCACAAGATCAACTACTATCCTTAACAGGATTTTAGTACCTCATCAGAACGAAAAACGAGTAGAGTTTATTCACCCCCCCCTCTAAACTCAACTTCGATCCTCAACAATTGGTATCAGAGCAGTGTTATTCTTGTTTGTGAAAAACTACAACAAATGTCACACTTCAGCAAGATCCCTATGTTCTCTAAGGAAGATTTTGACGACTGGAAGATAAGAATGAAAGCTCATCTTGCAGCACAAGATGTTGACATGTGGTATGTCATCACAGATGGTCCACTGAAAATCTTGAAGCCTAACACAGCTGTTGCTGTTACTGACGGTGCACCACAGATGGTCGAAAAGTCAAGAAGTGAATGGACCAGTGAAGATAAGAAAAAGACCAATCTTGATAATGTGGCGAATGATATATTGTATAAAACTCTCGACAAGAACACTTTCAGCAAGATAAAAATGTGTTCTACTGCAAAGGACATTTGGGAAAAGCTCATCCAGATATGTGAAGAAATGAGCAAAAGAAAGAAAATAAACTGTCTGTAGCAATGCAGAAGTTTGAAAATCTGAAAATGAGAGCTGGTGAAACTCTAAATGAGTTGGATGAAAGATTCAGTAGCTTGGTCAATGAGCTAGCTGCTCTGGGTAAAGAGCATAGCAACAGAGAAATAGCCCTCAAGGTGATGAGAGCCTTACCCAGAGAATGGGATGTTAAAACAATGGCTATGAGAGTATCCAAAGATTTGAACAAATTGGAACTGCACGACTTATTTGCAGATCTAAAGGCCTACGAGTTCGAATTGGAAGTGAGAAGTGGAGAAGAGCCTTCAAACTTACCCACCAAGGCTCTTGCTGCTACTGCTACTGCTTTTACTGCTCCTGCCTCTACCTCTTCTACTGCTGCTGCAGTTGTACCTCAGGCATTACCTGCTGTGATCATTGACAATACAATGGAGAAGACTGCTGAACAAATCAGTAGTGATGCTATGTCCTTATTTGTAAAGAAATTCTCCAGGTTCATGAAGAAGAACCATCGAACCTATCAAGGTCCCAATCGCAACTTCAAGAAAGATTCACCATCTGGTGATATGGGATGCTTCAACTGTGGAAAGATAGGTCACTTCATTGCTGATTGTCCAAAACCAAAGAAGGATGATCAAAAGAGAAAGGATTACAAGAGAAATGACAAAAAGTCCAGAAGAGATCGAAAAGCGATGATTGCCGAAGAAAGCAAATCTAAGTGGGCGGACTCTAGTTCTGAGTCATCTGACTCAGAAAGTCATTCCAGTGACAGTGATGCAGAAGAAGTCAAATGTCTAATGGCAGACAATGACTCAACCTCGACATCTGGAGAGGTATTTGATTTTGACTCTAGTGAATTTACACGAAATGACTTGATTGATGCACTACATGAAATGGCAAAAGAGTATTCCAGACTTTCTCAATGATTTGAAGAATTTAAGATTGAAAATCAGAACTTAAAGAATCAGAACAGTAAGTTAACTTGCTTGCAAGTAAACAGCTGCAATGATTTACAAGTTAAGATGAGTAAATTAATAACTGAGAATGAAAGAGCCAAAGCAGATTACCAGAAAGTGCTTTCTGAAAACCAGAAGTTGTCGCTACTGGTAAATGCTTGGAACAAGTCTTCTGTTTCATTGTAAAAGATGCAAGAATTACAAAAACAGTCAGGAGATAGAAGTGGTCTCGGTTTTTGTAATAATGAAGGCACTTCTGAAACGAATACTAAGCCAAAACTGGATATGTGTAAAGGGAAATACATTCACTTTGTGAAATCCAGTGTGGTACAGGAACCAGAAGTACCTACTGCTTCAGTTGAAAGGAATGTAAATCTGACGAACAGAAGAATGCACTATGTTCTGAGTTACGTTAAACCTAAGGAAAAAGTTGACCAGAGTTCTAGATTCAGAAAAGAATTCAACTCTTGAAGACAACATCCTATGAAGGTTAAAAACTACCAGTACTACAACTCTAAACCTGTTCAGAAGAGATACAGACTGGAAAACAGAAACAGAAGGGAAGAACAACATTTTGGTATGCATACTGTTAGAAATAACAGACCTTCTGTTGCACACACATCTTTGGATACCCGAAGTACAAAGTCACCAAGAATTGTACAAATGTGGGTTCCCAAAGGACTGATAAGGCTTGGACCCAAATAGATTTGGGTACCAGTTACTAAAATTTGTGTTTGCAGGAACAGCAGAAGGAAGCAGAAATCAGTAACTCTACATGGTATCTGGACAGTGGTTGTTCCAGACACATGACTGGACAAAGAAACCTACTTTCCGAGATAGTGAGCTGTACTGGACCAAAGATAACTTTTGGAGACAACTCAAAAGGTAAAACCATGGGTAAGGGTAAGATTATCCATGGTAATATAACTATTAATGATGTGTTATTAATTGACAATCTTTGTTACAATCTTATCAGCATTAGCCAACTATGTGATAATGGGTATTCTGTGGCTTTTCAAAAGCATTCATGTATAGTTAGAGATTCTGCTGGAACTACTGTGTTAACAGGAAAAAGAGAAGGCAACACTTACAGAGTCTCTTGGAACTCAAATAATGTCAATACTCCTACATGCTTAGTTGCTTCTCTTAGCAATAAACACTGGCTATGGCACAAGAAACTGAATCATCTGAATTTCAAGTCAATCAATGATCTCAAGAAGCAGAATATAGTTGATGGATTACCTGACATAAATTTCGTTAAAAATCACGTTTGTTCTGCTTGTCAGCTTGGGAAACAGATAAGATCCAGCTTCAAGACCAAAGATAGTAAATCAACTTCAAGATGTCTGGAACTACTGCATATGGATCTATTTGGTCCTATCCCCATCATGAGCTTGGGGGGAATGAAATATACTCTTGTTGTTATTGATGATTTTTCTAGATTCACTTGGGTAATCTTTCTCGCAGGAAAAGATCAAACCAGTTGTCTCTTGATCAAGCTTCTGAAAAGGATTCAAAATGAAAAATCTTCTACCATCATTAAAATCAGAAGTGATCGGGGCACTGAATTCACTAACAAGTATCTTGAGTTATATTTGAATGAGCAGGGAATTCATCATGAATATTCAGCTGCCAGAACTCCTCAACAAAACAGAGTGGCTGAGAGAAGAAATAGAACTCTAAAAGAAGCAGCTAGAACAATGCTAGCAGATGCAGACATTTCTCAGCGCTTCTGGGCTGAAGCTATCAATACTGCTTGTTACACGCAAAACAGATCTATGGTAAACAAAAGACACAACCAGACTCCGTATGAAATATGGAAAGGGAAGAAGCCCAATGAATCTTATTTTCATGTGTTTGGTTGCAAATGTTTTGGACTGAATAATGGCAAAAATCATTTGACGGCATTTGACTCAAAATCAGATGCTGGAATATTTCTTGGTTACTCTGCTGTAAGCAGAGCCTTTAGAATCTTCAACAATAGAACTCTTAATGTTGAAGAATCAATTCATGTTGTCTTCGATGAAGACAGCAGTGCTGAAATTTCTAACATATCTGATTTAAGTAACAGGTTAGACAGGATTCACTTGGAAATCGACAGTGAAGATGATGGAGAAGCAAATACCAAGGATCTTCAAAATCCAGAACCAGACATTCCAATAGTGGAACCAGAAGTACAGACTCTGGATCTACCAATACCAGCAGAAGATGATCTAGAACCTACTACTGGTTCTGATGAAGACAATATTAACATATCAAATCAGGAAGATGTCCATTCAAATCCGTTTATCTGGAGAAAATCTCATCCTCCATCATTGGTTATTGGTAATCCAGCAGCGCCGTTGAGAACCAGAAGGCAAATGCTTAATGAATACATACATGCTGCTTTTATATCTCAGGATGAACCAAAGAAGATTGAAGAAGCTCTTCTGGATCCTAGTTGGATTGAAGCCATGCAAGAGGAGCTGAATCAATTTAAGCGTAATGAAGTTTGGTTTCTAGTACCTAGACCATCTCATCAAGCTGTCATCGGAACTCGGTGGGTATTCAGAAACAAACTCAATGAAGAAGGCACAGTGGTGAGAAATAAAGCTAGATTGGTAGCTCAAGGCTTCAGACAAGAAGAAGGCATAGACTTTGATGAGACTTATGCACCAGTAGCAAGGCTCGAAGCAATCAGAATATTCTTAGCCTTCGCTGCTTTCAAGAATTTCAAAGTATATCAAATGGATGTGAAAAGTGCTTTCCTAAATGGTCTCTTACAAGAAGAAGTATACGTCGAACAACCTCCAGGTTTTATCGATCATTTCTCTCCGCATCATGTATTTAAACTACACAAAGCTCTATATGGTCTAAAACATGCACCTAGATCTTGGTATGACACTCTATCACAATTTCTTATTGATCATGATTTTACCATCGGAGCAGTAGATAAAACTTTATCTACCTTAGTAAAAAATAAGCACATTCTTTTAGTACAGATCTATGTTGATGATATTATTTTTGGGTCAACTAACCCCAAATTATGTGCAAAGTTTAGAAAATTGATGCAGGATAAATTTGAAATGAGTATGATGGGTTCTTCCTAGGATTACAGATTAAGCAATCAGAAACTGGAATCTTTATAAATCAAGCCAAGTACACCAAGGAGCTTCTGAAAAAGTTTGGAATGGAAGCATGCTCTGCTGCTTCTACTCCAATGAGCTCATCTATTAAGCTTGATAAAGATGAAAGTGGTATTCCAGTAGAGGTAACTCAGTATCGAGGTCTTATTGGTTCTTTATTATATTTAACTGCCAGTAGACCAGATATCATGTTTGCTGTTTGCATTTGTGCTCGATTTCAATCTAACCCCAAACAATCTCATTATATTGCTGCTAAGCGTATTTTGAAGTACTTGAAAGGAACTCAAAACGTCGGCTTATGGTATCCCAATGATTCATCGTTAAATCTTATTGGATATTCAGATGCTGACTATGCAGGTTGCAAACTAGACCGAAAAAGCACAAGTGGTTTTTGTCAATTTCTTGGTGATAGGCTGATATCCTAGTTTAGCAAGAAACAGACTTCCATAGCCACATCTACTGCAGAAGCAGAATATCTGGCTGCTGGAAGCTGCTGCTCTCAGATACTGTGGATTCAACAACAGTTAAGAGACTATGGGATTCAAGCCTCCGAATCACCTATATTCTGTGACAATACCAGTGCAATTGCAATAACACAAAATCCAGTACTTCATTCCAGAACGAAGCACATAGACATCAGACATCACTTTATTAGAGATCATGTGCAGAAGAAGAACATTCGTCTGGAATATGTTTCTACTGATCAACAAACAGCAGATATCTTCACGAAACCCTTACCAGAAAATAAGTTTTCTTACTTTCGTAATTCTCTTGGTTTAATAGATTTAACTTGACTATTTTCTGATATCTTAGTTAAACTTCTTTTATTACTTGTTTGTTATCGCATTGAACTAACAGTAAGCTATTTGCAGAAAAGCAGAAGAGAAAAGTCAGATAAGCAAAACTGGAATTTTATTAGAAACCATTTCAGTACTTTACACAATGCATAATGAAAAACAGTAGATCTTCTTTGCTATTTAACCAGTAGCGTTACATGTAGTGCTTGTCTTCTGAAATAGGAGCTTTCTGACATTTGCTTGCAAAGTACTTCAACAGGAAAAAGATGGTCTTCTTCGAAAGAGAAAGGCCTAGAGAGAATCTAGCAAGCTTAGGTCTTGTCAGCACTAATGTAATTTTTAGATGCCTTACAAGGCATCAGAGAGGATTTCAGCATCATCAATCCACCAGCACTCTCTAATTGCATTAGCATGCTTCTGGAAGAAATCGATGCTATATTTTAAACTCAATCGAAGCAAAAGATCTGCATAACTGTGGAAACTACAACTCAAGGAGTGTATTTCAAGGATCATTACGACATTTATGATACCCTCAAACTTCTCTCTGAACAATTTTGCTTCATCTCCTGAATCTAACTCTAACTCTCTTTTTACTTGAGTTTTCATTGTTCTTGTTTACCTTCGTTCAAGCTTTGCAGGTATTTATAGAGGGAACAAAGACTCTTGTGAATTACACGATTGCGACTGTTCATTTTCAACGGCTCAGATTGAGAGATGGTCAAGAGTCACTTGTCGCAATTATGACTACTTATTAATTGCATTTACCGAGGGGGAACAGTATCTTAGTCAGACTAAAAGTTTGACACCTTTTCAGAAAACAGATAGGATATTTGTCTTTTCGATAAAACTACAAGTTTGCTGGTTTTGACAAAGTGCTCGCATATTTCAGCACTCTGAAACTTCCAGCAGACGTTATCATAAAATGACAAATCCTCTTCTGATTTCTCTTAGTAACCGTCTGGACAGCCCGCTCTTTTTCAAAATTTTCAAAATCATTCGTCTTTCTGACAGTTTCTGCGAAACTTTTCAAACACTCAACCAAGAACATACTGACACGTGTCTTTATGTTTATTTGACGGCTGTATATCTATTTCATATTTCACTTTTTCACCTTTACTGTTTCATAACTATCGTTATTCAGCTACTGCTTTCTCTATATCATAACTAACTACTGCAAATTTTTCTGATCTCATCTGCATACAGAAATGGCTGGCGCATATACTCTCAACGCTTATCAGGTTAACTTTGCTTCCGTTCTCACCATCAAGGATGAGAATATCTTGAAAATGTTTCAGGATATTGAGAAATCAGGACTCCGGAAATTCCTGGAAGCACCAGCAGTTATCTACAAAAATGCTCTCCTGGAATTTTACTCCAAAGCAACAGTGCATGAAGGAAGAATTGTTCATACCCAAGGAGATGCTTCTATCTCCATTGATGTCGCACACCTAGGAGCAACCTTCCTCCTTCCACTTTCGGGTATTTCTGAACTCTCTGATATTTCAAAGACAGATCTGTCGCTCTCAGCTCTTTCTCCGCATCTGGAGAAGAAGTGTCTCCTTCCTGCCACAAGAAATTGCTCAAAATAGAGTATCAGATTCTCGCCGATATTGTAGCTAAAGCCATTTTGATCAAGGCTGGCACCTTCGACAAATTGACGAAGGAGAAAGTTCAGGTCATGACTGCCATCACCAAGGGGATTAAGGTGGATTGGAGTCATTTTATTTTCAGAATTAGGAAGGATATGGTTATTCGGAAGAGTTCTGGTTTCGCGGTTCAGATCAGTGTTTTGCTCAAGGATGCTGGTTTCGCATCTACCAGTGATCTCGATGCTACTTCCGTTACCATGATTGATGCAGCAAATGTATTGGCTCTAAGGCCTAAGCCAACAGTGACGGAGTTCGTTGCGATGAAGAAAGAAATTGGGGAAACTGCTTCTGAGGCTCCCAAACCTCAAAAGAAAATTTCGAAGAAACGATTGATTATTTCGACGGATTCCGATAAAACAGCATCAGAAGAATCTGCTGCTGCTGTTCGACCAACAGTACCGACCCCAGCCAAGAAGAAACCGCGCACCATTCTCAAGATTAAAAAGACAGCAGCACTGTCTGAAATTGAGAAAGTACCTATTCGACAGGTCTTTCCAGAAGCGGTTCCTTCTGCTCGATCGACTGTTTCTTCGACTGCCCTCGCTACTGCGTCCATCTCAGCACCTTCTTCTGCTACTGCTTTTAAGCCAACATCTGGAATCGTTATTCGGGAACCAGCAAGCAGGTCTTCTGCATTCCGACCTATTGCGCCTATTCCATCTTCTGACAAAGGCAAAGGCAAAATGGTTGAAGAACCATCTACTTTTGGTCACAAGAGCACTGTCACTACTGGTGTTGATCTTCATCTAGCAGAAATTGAGACCTCTGCAAACGATGACATAAAATTCTTTGATGAATGGCATACTGTTCAACTGTTCCATTCTTTTGACTACTTCAAAACAAAAGGGAATTACAGCAAGATGATGAATGCAGAAAGGAGGAATTTTCAGCTGGCAAAAACAGAGAATGTCATCGAGGCCTTGCGCAGTAGGAACTTCATCCTCGATCAGCTAAAATGTCAGAAATTAGAATCAGTTCTGAAAGTTCTTCAATCGAATTTTGATCCCGCCGTTCCTACTGCTGTTCAGGATCAAAATGTTATTTTGATTCTATCTGACAGATTAAAGCAGATGAGTGAGCAACTTCTTGCTCAAGAACAAGGCTTTGGAGAGCCTACTGTTTATCATGTTGGCCTTGTCCCGATCTTTCAGCAGAATCAGACAGTTGAGGAAAGGACTACAGCCTCCCCAAAGGCTGATGTTCTTAGTACTCCTGCATCTCCGACTAGGCCCATTCAGTCCTCATCCCTATTGTCTGTGCATGAACTGGCTTCCGTTGAGAAAGTCATTGAATCGATTGTCCCTATTGTCTCTACCACTTTGGAATTGCCGGCTTCTGGGTCTCCTACCCCAGGGCAACAAGTAGCAGAACCAGATACTACTTCTCTACTGCCAAACTTAGAGTTGTTTTCTGCTGCACATCAAGCAGAAATGACCGTTCTTCTGTAACAGCCTTCTGCACCTTCTATTGCAGCATTTTCAGTTTCCAAGACTGCTACTGTACCTATGGAAGAAGCTTTGGCCTCTGACTTGGCCATTCCTACTGAAGATACTACTCTTCCTCTGGTTGCTGTTGAGCCTACTGTTTCGGCACTTCCAGCAGAAAGCACAGCAGACCCTGCTCCATCTACTGCATTAATGGATGCTCCTCCTGTTTCTACTGCGTTGACTGTCTCCCTCCCTGTTTTGACTGCGACGAATTCTCGTCTTTCTGAGATCAAACAACGCATTCTTGAACGAACCCCTTCCCCGGAATCAGATGCATTCAACCTCGAACATCAGATTCAGTGTCTACAAACCGACCTCAACAACATATCTGATTTAGTAAAACGTATGTCTTGTGAAAACCTTGCGGAATTCAGTGGTGCTCAATCTTTCCGAGAGCGAATGGGGAAATACATCTATCTCACTAAGGAGACCTCGGACAAGATGTATGCTGAAGCCTCCGTTTTCATATCAAGAACTCACAACGCCATCATGCTTACTCAAAATGATATACTCACTCGAATTAATGAGCATGATGATATCTTTCGATCACTGTCTACTTCTGTGGAACTTTTGGATGCCAAGATTGACTCTCAAAATCAATCTATCACTGTCTTAGATAATCGCATCTCTTCTCAGAACCCGTATCTGAAAATGCTAACCGATGGCATTCAAAATATTTCCGGCAGACTGAATGATTTCTTTACCCATGTTGTGGCCGCTGATGCCAAAAAGGGGGAAGATCGAGGAGATAGAGGAGATCAAGCAGGAATTAGGCAAACAGAAGATGAGGCTGAACCTTCTAACAGAAGAGATCAAGAACCTCAAAATGAAGAATCATTTACAGGGACATTGGAACCGATTGATTTGTTTACTTTAATGCGTTATTAACATTATCCGTTTGTTTAAATGACTATCTATTTTACTTAACGACTTTCTACTGTTTAGGTTTTGGCATCACCACAAATGGGAAATTGTTAGATATGAATTTTATTGTGGCGATGATAACTAAAACCAGTAGACCAGCAGACCAGAACAACATAATAGCTTATTAGTAGCTGCTGCTCTAGTAAAACTAAACCAGTAGAAAAGGGATAACAATACAAACCAGTAGAGAACGTTTTCTAACGTTGATATCTTAATTGTTACCGTTAAATAGTTCCTAGTACTAGTATTAATTACAGAATTAAATACTATACGGAGTCATTTAATGCATATTACCCAATTAAGTATAAAACAAGACTGATTGTTTTATAGCTTTTCTGCAGGAACCTATTTCGGTAATAAAGCTGATTGTATCAGTTATCTGAAGACTTCTCTGATTGTGAACGTTGAACTCAGTCGATTATATATACTTGGATCAAATCCTTGTTCGACACGACACTTCTCATAATATCATTTTCAAGGAACAAAGCTACTCTCTTATCAAACGTACATCAGTTTTCCTTGAGCATTTTAAAAGTTCAACACAAAGAAAAGTAGCACACGCTTCATAGCTTATATTTGATCTTTTGTAGATCATCTTGTGCTACTAATTCTTACACTCTTCACGATCTTTACTGCACTAATATTTTATCAGAAGAGTCTGTAATCTGAAAAGAGTCTTTTCAGAACTTTGTGTTTCGCATTTTTGTGAGTTGAGAAACTAAGAGTTTCAGGAGGCTGAGGTGTAAGTCCTTCTGAAGTGGGTGTGTAAAAGTGTTGTACTGTAATATCCAAAGTCTTTTAGTTATACCTTCTGGAAACAGAAGAAGGGGAGACGTAGAAGAATTTATCTTCGAACTTCCATAAACAACTGCTGTCTGCTGCTTTATTGTTTTTTCCAACTACTTCATCAGATTGTTTCCGCACGTTCTACTGTAATCAGGTGAAAGTATTTGCACAAGATCAACTACTATCCTTAACAGGATTTTAGTACCTCATCAGAACGAAAAACGAGTAGAGTTTATTCACCCCCCTCTAAACTCAACTTCGATCCTCAACAAGCAGCTAGATGATTTTTACCATTAATGTTAATTAAGCATTTGCAAAATATTTTGAAATAGGATACCGCATGTTGATTGCCATGTTAGATCTCATATGATGTCTTGCCATGTTTATTAATCATTGATATGTTCTGAGTATAGGATTATTCACTGTTTCAGCCCAAAACTTTTGAAAAATACATACTCAGAAAGTATTGTTCTAGCAACTTATTTAAGAGTTATATTTTTCCTCTCATCAACTCCATTTGCTGAGGTGTTATAGCTGCATAGAACTCATGCCTGATTCCATGGCTTTTTAAAAAAGTAGAAAGTTCGGTTTACAAATTCAGTTCTTCTATCAGATATGATTTTGTCAATCCATTCTGATTTTTTCTTTTAATTGTTTTTTGAAAATTTTGTTCATTTGAATAACAGTTTGGTCTTTTGATTTTAAAAAAATTACTCAAGTAAACCTTTAGAAATCATCAACAATAACTAGAGTCTGTTTCATTCCCTCTAAGCTATGGCTGATATAGGACCAAACAAGTCCATATACAACAGTTTTAAGCTTCGGGTTGATGAGTTACATCATTTATTTTTAAAAGAGGACTTAAGTTGCTTCCCGAACTAACAATATGGACATACTTTGCTTTGAAAAATTCAATTTTGGAAAGATAATTGGCCAAATAATCATTGCTCATATTTACAATGGATGCGAAATTTAAATGATTTAACCTCTTATGCCACAACCAGTACCTTGGTAAGTTAGAAGAAATGAAGCACACCGATTCACTAGGTTGAGTAGTCCAACTGATTTTGTATGTATTGCCACATGTGTCACATATGATTATAACGCATCCAGAAGTATCTTTTCTGAACAATTTTGCTGTTAAAGTATCAGTTAGATTTGCCTTTCATTGAGTTATGCCTAACAAAACTGGTTTGGTTAGGCTACTCTTAACATTGGAACTCTCAGACACATAATCAACATTAAACTTTCTGCCTTTACTCATATTTTCAACAGGCTTTGCAAATTAAGGAGTCAGTTCTTTGTGTTCATATAGCAAACTGGATCTAACAAAATCAATATACTTTTTTTTTTCTTTTCCAGTTTTTGTTGATTACTTGTCTCAACAATGCTTTAATTGTTGCTGAAACCGAGATCATTTTACTCTCCAAATTATTTATGCAACTCTTGCATTTCAGTTAAGGAAACTGAAGACTTATTACAGGATGAAACTAGTTCAGTTAGCTTCATATTCTCGTATTTTAACTACTGGTTCTCATAACTTATTTTCAGTTTAGCAATCGTTGTCTTTAGACGAAAAAGTTCACTTGATTGTTCCTAGTCAGGTTCAGTTCTTTTTGTTGTCTTGTAAATAAGTTGTCTTAGCTTTAACTTCTTCGAATGAGAGAGAAAGTCTTTGGTACTCATTTATCATTTCATATAGTGTAGTGACAAGATCATATTTTATGAAATCAGTTGAACTAAAATCTTATATCTATTTACTTGTAGATTCCAGCTCATCATCATTTGTTATAAAGCATCTACTTCCTCATCATTACTCGAACTACTTGAGATTTCTGGTTCAGATGACTCAAAGTCTAAGTCAGCCCACTTTGACTTTCTTTCTTCTTACACCAACACCTCATGCTTCATTATCGTAAGATACAAATCTATGACTTTGAGAACTATAAGAATATTCTCGTCATGCTTTGAAGTTTGAGCCTTTTAATATAGGAATTGAATTAATGTTGGAAATGATATTCGTACGCACCATATCTGAGCATAGAATAAAACAACACATGCTCAACAATTATACATATAAAATAATCAATTAATTCAAATAAAGTAAACCTCGTAATATGACACCAAACACTCCATTGATATACCGTCTTTGGATGAAACATCAACTTATAAGTTGTATACTAGCACATCAATCAAACATTAATGGTAATTAACATGTCAAATATCAATTTTTTTGGGCCAATTTATTATTCACTTGTAAAGAAAAATCGAATAACTATCATATGTTTACTACCACGAGTACATATGTAATAATATTAAATATTTAACTTCCTTTGGACTAATCAATATTCATATAGATTACATACACAAAACCTGTTATATTTCAAAACAAATTAATTTATGCAAAATAGGTAACTTTGGTAACTTTTTGTTTCAATCAATCAATTTTAAAATATATAAAAATAACATTATTATTATTTGCATGATTGCAAATTTAAAAAATCTTAAACCGAAAAAAATTGATTGAAATGGAGTCGAGTGCACCCAAAACTAGATGCCATTGTGCCCCCGCTTATGTCCATGACTGAAAAGAGCACGAGTGCAACAAAAATTGGGCGCCCCTACTTCTGTCTGGGATAGGGCTAGGGCACATGTGCGTCATCTTTTCAAGGCGGGTGGGCTAATAGAGTCTGTCTGGTGACTGTAACCCTAGTTTCAAATTTTTGAATTCTTTCATAATACAGAGACATAAGTTCGAAATTATCATACTGAAGCCTTGAAAGTATGTTTGCAAGCAAAAAATACTTTTTCGAATCCGAATTGAAAATGATATGCATAAAAAAAAATTTTAAAAGAGAAATATCTCAATGATTTATCATAAGTGACTCTGACGCCACTTGTTGGAAAATAACCGAAGAATAAACCTAAAATTCATCATGTCACGTAATCAAGAATTAAAAAATAAACTATACTAGAAGCATACCTGAAGCCAAATCCTTAAGACTTTAGAACAAGAGGTTGATCTTCCGGATCTACGTGTTTTTCTTTGAAAACCATATAGTTTTTCCTTGGATTTATTTCTATTCATGAGATTTAGAGACAAGAGAACGTGATTTGCGAGATCTGGAGATCATAAGCCTTATATGGATATATCTTTTGATATTTCTATTTTAGCTCATCATTAAAATTAAAATTACACTTTAATATATATACATTAAAGACCCAAAATTTGTCAGATACATTAAAACTCATTAACGAAAAACCTATAATCCACATATAAACTCATACAATTTTAATTGATCTAACACTAAGAACCAAAAATCCAGTGCTTTAAATCCTTTGCCCATCACTTAAAAGTGGTGAAGATTCATGGGTTTACCCTAATGCACACTCCACCTTTCTTTGTGAAATTTATATTGAAGCATTGTAAGGTTGTAACGTCCGAAAAAACAATCTACGTAAACCACATGCATGCAAAATTATTTTAATTGCTTAATTGTTTTATTTAATTTTTTTAAATGCTAGCATGATATTTTTACATGATTAAATTTATGATTGCATGATTAAATAATAATATGACATGATTACATGAAATTAAAGATTTTACTCGAATATTCGATAATAGGCAGGGGAAAAGAGACCATGGACGATCAAGATAAGAATATTTATTTTCCATTAAATAATTGCAAGGCTTCCTAATATGATTTAAAAATGATTTAATTTTCCTAAAAATGTTGGAGTTCGAATTATTTGTGAGTCAGGCTCGATTTTTCCCGGGAAGCAGGTTTGGGAAAATAAGGAGTTTTAAAAGATCAAAAATATTATTTTTGGGAAACTAATTTTATAAACTTTTATTATATAATTAAATAAATATTACTGAGCCCAATTTAATTAATTTAAGTAAGCCCAATTACCCTTAAATTTGCAAACCCAAAACCAAACTCCATTTAACTTGCAATTGAATCTATAAACATGTTACCTAGGTTTTTAAATCACCATATTTCCTTCTTGTAGCAGCCAAAATTCACCCTTGCACACACATAATATTTTCGAAAATAGGAAGAAAGAAAAGGGCTTGTGTTCTTCATCGTCCGGTCGTCCAACGTCGCACCCTCGCCAAAGGTCGTATATTCGAGCGTTATAAAGTCAAAAACACGTTTTATAAACTCTTTTAAACATCATACAAATCATATTACGCATGATTTAATTGTTTATTCATGAAAAAAATAGGTATTAGATATTTTTACGGTAGATCGTATATTTTAAAAAACACGACGATTTTACGTTAATATAAAAAAGTTTTGAATCAATTGGGTACGCTGCCAATGTAGGATGTTACATGATTGGATTATGAAAAAAATAGAGGAAACAAGGCTGGAACCTTAGGATAAGAAGGATGAGAGAAGCCAAGGATTCCATGTGCAATTCTCATTCATGGCATTAAGGGGTGGCTCGATAGTTTTCATGAGGGCTGGGGCTTGGCCAGGGCTGGTTCAGGGGCAATGGTGGTCTCGGTCTAGGGCTGGTTGGGTCCTAGGGCGGCTAGGGTTCGAGCTTTGGGCTGGGGAAGAGTCCACGTGAAGAGGGACTCTCTCCCACACTCGTGTATGTGCAGTAGCGGCCAAGGGGGCTCGCTGCTGGGGCTGGGTGGCTAAAAGTAGGTCCATAAAGGTCCAAGAGAGATGGGCAGGGCTCAGGACAGGGGTTGGTGTGGCTGGGTTGGCTGCTGGTTCGAGAAAACGTGAGGCAACCATTGGGATCGCGCAAGCTGCTATCCTTGTTTCAGGTGGCTCGTGCATGGGTCCATGGGTCTGGGATGGGCGTGGTTGGGTCTGAGCATGGTCCAGGGTTGGTTAGAGTCAGGTTGTTTTGGTGGTGGCTCGGCTAGGAGAGTCCTAGTTAGCCCAGAGTCCTAGGCGAGAGGGAAAGTTCATGTGCGCAGCTTGTACCTTCAAGCATGGGCTCTGTGCGTGGGTTCAGGGGTCTGGGTTGGGCTTTGTTGGGTCTGGGAGTGGTCCATAGTTGGTTAGGGTCAGGTGGGCTCGGTGGTGGCTCGGATGGAAGTTTCCTAGGTTGGCTAGGAGTCTATAGGCGTGAGTAAAAAACCATGCCAACTATGGGTCTGTCCAGGAGAGTTTGAGCGAGTTAAGGACTGGTTCCAGGGGCTGGGCTTTGTCAAGAGGGTGCCTAGGTGGTTGGCTTGGGTTTCGATGAAGGTGGCTCGTGCGTGGCTCGAGTATTTTGGGGAGATGGCTCGGTGTGTTCGAATACGTGTCAAAAACAAAAATATATGAACTAAAATTGGAACCATGGGTCAACGGGTTTGATTCATGGCTCACAAGGGTAGATTATGTAATAAAAATGTTATGTTTAAAATTTGGGAAGAAAATATAGAGTTTGAATTTATCCGAGATTTAATCGCCCCAAGAAACATTAATTAAATAAGTAATTGAAACGCCTAGTTTTAAGCTTTATAAAATTATGAAAATTATATTTAAGATTAAATAATTATTTGGAATAAGTCTGTGTCATTAAAAGTGAGAAAAGATAAAATCGAGAATTTTTACGTCTAAGGACAAAACGATAATTTTACACTTAGAAAATACGTAAAATCTTGGCAGCGTTCCGAAGGATCATAATGCATGTTAAATGATATTTTATGATTTAAAATGATAATTTTGATGATAATATGTTATTTTATTATTTATTGTAAAGTTGTGCAATTTGTAATGTTTAAAAATGCTATTTTTGGAAAGTTATGATATTTCATGATTTTTAAAGAAATAAAAAAAATATTTTGAGTGATGTGAATTGATTGTGACATATGATATATGATTCTGGGGGATCCGTTTATGTGAGGATGGTGAACCGTGAACATACGATTTTGTGAGGATGTCGTGAGGGGAAAATGCCCCAGAGAAAGCACATTTATGAGAAAAGGCCCAGATGGAGCCCGTCTATGGGAGAAGGCCCCCGAGAGAACCTCGACGATCGTATTTCCACGGCGGAGCCTAATGCACAGTCCCATGGGCCATGTGGAGCTGAAGACTAATCAGTCGATCGGAGGATAAAAGCTAGTCACTTTCAAAAAATCAAACTTCACCCAAAATGATATATGATTTAAAGATTTATTATTAAAATGATTTCTATGATATATGATTTTTGATGACGATTAAAGTTGTTTTTAAATGATTTATTTATGCTTAAAACTATTTTTTAATTATGCCCAAAAGTTATTTTAAATAAAATATGATTTTAATATGCTTGTGAGCGTATATGTATTATTTTCTATCCATGTTTAGAACGTGCTGAGTCTTTAGACTCATTAGGTTTATATGATGCAGAATTTGATGATATTATGGGAGGCGCTGACGCTTGAGTAGATCGAGTGCAGCAGTACACAGCCGAGGGCATTTATGTTTCTGTACTAGCTTGATAGATTAATGATTTAAAGATTATATTAATGATTTTATTAGAGATATTTTTATACTTTATATTTGTTAGTTGATCTTTGTGAAGGTCGATATAGGATATTGGTTAGTTGATGATTTAAGATTTATTTTATGCACTTGAGATTTCATATGTAATTAATTTATTATTGATTGTTAGAAATGATAAGTTATTTATTTTAGAATTTTCGAGTTTATGATTTTTTTTTTATAAAAAAATCGAGGTCGTTTCAGTTGGTATCAGAGCCCACTACATATTATGTAGTTATTTACTTTAGTTTTGCAATTGTCATTTAAATCCCTCAACGTTTATATTATGTACGATATGTGAGTTCATTCCTCCCCAAATTGGAAGATGCGGCAACCCTAGCTAACCAATTTAATAGTGCCCTTCATATGAAATTCCTCTTCCTAAGTCCACGAACTCTTCACCGAGCTCTATCAGCTAGCGACGCTGAGGAAAGCACGATGCAGGAGCAAAATTAAGAACAAATTACAATTGTCGATGGAGATTCACGTCGTGCTTTTTCTAGGCGTCGTAGGCTAAGATCGACGTAAAAATCATCGGCTTGAGAGAGGAATTTTGTAGAAATCAAGTTATTGTTGTTGCATAGTTTAATTTCATGGGGAATGACTCGTGTGCACTTAATTAACATGTGAAGTTCGTCAGATTTGAGTGGCTAATATTATATTTTTACTATAAATATAAAGTTAAATAATTATTAATGGAATAAGCTTAAAAATGGACGAGATTGAGATTGAAGAATAAAAAGATAAAATTAGGAACATGATATAGTCAAGATTTTAATAGATAAATGCATACATCGAAGCAATCTAATTGAGAAATAATTTAGGAATAGATTTGAGATATATAAATAAATTCATTATTTAAAAAAATGTGATTATCGATCTACTTAAAAATAGGAATAGGGTTAAAATATATTAAACACCTATCCAATCAAATAAATCATTATTGGCAGTAAAATAAATAATTCTAAAGAGAGTGTATTAATTTTATATTCTTAATGACTTTTATAGAGTTTAAAAGTCTATAGATAATCAATCTAGAATTTTATATACTAAAAGTTATCCACATTTCAATTGTTAGTTCAAATAAATTTCAAAAAAATCACAATAATAAATTACAAAATTCATAAGGTTATATGAAAAAGTTAAAAAATGTCAATAAAAATCATGCAAAATTAATTTACAAGATTTTGTGGAAAGTCTGTTATTTAAAAAAAGTCAGTAAATATCTACAAGGAATACATCTCATCCCTAAAGTATATGAATTATATTGTTTGAAATATTACTAAAATTTATTTAAAATTCCTAATAAAATATTAATAAGTAAAGTAAATAATATTCTACGACATTATTTTTAGAATAAAAAGGATATGAAAAGATTTTACGTGATTCTATAATGAATTCGACTGATCTCGTTTTATCGGCAAAACCATTTCGCTACTTTGAAAACTTCAACTCCAAATCGTAACAACCCGAGAATTTCACCAATCTCATTCAAACCGAATCTTCGATCAAACTCATTAAAATTCGTATCAAAGAAACTCCGACTTTCGATGAATGGGATGGAAACAAGATCCGCCAAGAGAAAGAAGCTACTCAATCTGAATGCAGAAGGAGGAGGCACAGTTCCAACGAAACATGTTGAAATTCAGGACAGGATCAGTGATCTTCCAGATGACATTCTTCATCACATTCTTTCGTTTCTACCTATTAAATCCATTGCGAAAGCCGGCATCCTGTCGAAGCGTTGGAGAAACGTATGGTACTCGTTTCCCAATCTCGACTTCACCACTGCCAACGCTGTTGCCGAATCATTGTTTCCCTTTGTTAGGAAGCCGAAAATGAGAAGAAAAGAACGTTCTTGCTTCTTGAGAGGATCCAAGTACATCGACCAGATTATAGGCCTACTCGAGAAGCATTCGGGTATAAGGGTCCTTAAATTTCGGTTTGTCGTGAGTTTTTCCGGGCTGAACAGTCTGATTCGTGGTGCTGTGAGGCACGATGTACAAGAGCTTGATGTGGAGGTCTCTACGTTTGATTACTTCAACTTCCCTCGGAGTGTCATAAGTTGTGAAACGCTACGAGTTCTCAGATTAAAGTCCTTGTATCCTGGTTTTAGGTTGCCTCCTGCGGAGATCATGAAACATGGCTTCAAATCACTCGGTACTCTATCACTTTCTGGTCTCTTTTTACGTGATCAGCCATCCATACTCGATTTGTTCACCGATTCGTCGTTTCCTTCGCTTAAGAACCTGCATTTAGATGCTTGTTCGGGGTTGAAGAACCTCTGGATCAAGTGTCCTAGCTTAGAAGATTTATCTATAGATGGCTGCCATCAGATGCAAGATTTGGAGATTTCGGTCCAGAAACTCAACAGATTAAGGGTAACAAGGTGCTTCATTTGTTCAAATCGTACACGTGTTATGATTGATGCCCCGATGCTCGCCAATATTATCTGGTCCGACAATTCTGTCACCGATGAAAGTGTTTTGCAGAACTTAACTTCGTTACACGAAGCCCGTATCGAATTCTTCATTCGTCAAGGTTGTCAAAGTCCGGCAAAGATCAAAAGTGCATTGAATTTTCTGTCTGGAATCTCTCATTGCCACCAGTCTTTGAAACTTGAAAGCCAGTGCATTGAGGCATGTATAATGTGTATATACTTTAATTTTCTCGACATAAAAGTTCGTATGTATATCTTTAAATTTTGGATCCTGAAAACGGACAGGTTTTATCAAGCAACAGTAGATTTGCAGGAGTATCATTAAGTCCCTTCCATAAACTTGGATCCTTGGAGCTCTTCATGACAGGATTTAACAAGCATAACATCCCCGGAATGGCGAAAATTTTCATGAATTCTCCCACCATTCACACCGTCATTATCACTATTCGTGGTTATCGTCATCCTGAACAAAGAGTAAGCCATTAATCTCCCACCATTTCTTTTGTTCGCGTTTAGTTTTGACGACTCGGTAATAAACGATTCTCTCTGGACCACAGCCCTGGAATGAAGAACTATGGGAAACGTGGAGTTCTGGAGAAGAAATTAAGCACTGGGAATCACAAATCCAGTGCGTTAAGCCCTTTTCCCACCACTTAAAAGTGGTGAAGATTCATGGGTTTATCGAATGCGGACTCGACCTTAGTTTTGTGAAATTTATATTGAAGCATGGAAAGGTATTGCAGCAAGTGTTTCTTTACGCTACTGTCTGTTCCAAGCAAATGGATTCGCTTCTAAGAGAAAATTTCATATCTCAAATAATGGGTTTCTCGAGGGCTTCTCCCAATGCTAGAATTGTATTTCCATAGGCCTAGCTTGATTCCCAGCTCTCTCTTCTGTTATCATTGAGTTCAGAAAATTCATGAATTATTAAACTTTGAATTTGCTTAGTTTCTTTTAATAATGTTGAAGTTATCATCACATATCTCCTTCAAAATTAGACGTGAGGGTGTAATTTGTAAGTATATATGGGACGGGACTTCTCGCATCTACAAGAAATGCTTGTTATCAGTTGGGTCTAATGGAAAACGAAAATGATCTTATATTATTCAAGAGTATACATTTCGAAAATATGAATAGAAAATTGGCATGTTCCCCTAATCCACCAAATGAACACCCATGAATCAAATCAAATGTAACAGAAAATGTTAATTCTGTCCATGATGCAAGAACTCCTGGTAAAGAGCATGTTCCAGCCATTCTTCAGATCTCTCCATTAGTTCTGGGCTCAACCTAAACATGAGTACGCAGAACTCCATCTCATCAATCCCTCCATCCCCATCAAGATCGCCTTCTTTGACCATGCTCCGCAACTCATCATCACTGAACCCTTTCAATCCAAGAAAATCCGAGTTCGTCTTCAAGCTCTCAAACGTGATCACCCCTTTATCCCTATCCATTAAAAGGCTAAACCCTTTACAAAGTTCTGCTATTAGCCCCTCCCCTCCTAACTTATCCGCCATTCTCGCCAAATTGTCTTGAAATCCATTAATCTCTCTCGCACCCGCCATTGATGCCAAATAGATAGATTGATGCATGAGGGCTTGATCATTCGAGATGTATATATAAGTTTTAAACGTATAGAATATGCCAACTTATGTGTACGTATACACAGCAGACATTACATGTCGGTGTATGCTTTGGTTCTTGCTACATGAAATTGCTAACCTCTTTCTCGGAAGAAGCCTTGACAAGCTGTACGCAGACGGGGATGTGTGCACAGCTAACTTTTAATCGTAAAATATATTAATGTCGGGAACAGAAATTGGTCTGGTCTTGTTTAGGGCATCCGCATCCGTCGGAATTAATTCATGTTAATAACTCTCCATCTCATCAAAAATGATGGGGTCCACGAGCCACATATTCATTACATAACACTTCTCCATTATTAACACACACCCACATTCATTTAATTTCAACTTTCATTATTTATGGGTCTCACTGTCCACTTACTCATTTTTATATATTTTTAATATTTCAATATCTTTCTAATATTTTTAACATTTTACAACAAATATTACTGAAAATAAATAGTATTATTATTTTAAAAATAACTTATTTCCAATATTCATTAAAATATTATTAAGACATTAAAAAATAACTTAATTCCAATATTTCAATTTAAAAATTTATTACAAATTTGACTGAAAGCGTACACATAGGAAACAACAGTTGAACATAATGAAAAACAACATATAAATCAAACATTTTGAAATTTGTAATAAACTGACTTCACTAGCCGTTGTACTTTGTATTTTATAATATTATTTAAAAACTAGCCGTTATAGTTTGCTAAATATGATATGAAGTATTTAATTTATGTTGGTGAATAATGTTAGCGACGGTTTTTCAAACACTGTCGCTATTTGCGACGGTTTGTAATAAAACCGTCGCAAATAACGACGGTTTTTACAACACCGTCGCAAATAACGACGGTTTTTACAAAACCGTCGCAAGGTGTATTTTTTTTAAAAAAAATAAGAAAGTAGTGACGCTTTTGAATTTGCGACGGTTTTCAAAAACAGTCGCAAATTTCGGATTAAGTTCATCCTGATGAATTTTTCTGCTGACTTGGCACAAAAAATTAATAACACCTCCACCCACATTGGTGCTTTAATGTTAATGGGTGTTAATAACACCCATTAACATACCAATGTGGGTGCCCTTATGTGACATATTTTAATATCATGAGAAAAAGTTGTGTTGAAATTAATTCTAACACTTCAGACGTGGATCGCACCGACCTGTCTAGTGTGTGTATGTTTTCAAGGCATTGTATTTTATAAATTTGGGATTCTCTTTGGCTTTTCCTCCGTCTGTGCATGCGTAGTTTCTTTGCAACTTGCAAGAGTCGATGTTTCGTTCATTAGGGAGCATTGAAAAACATGCGGCGTGTATATATTTATTGTATTCACATGAAAACAATAGCACAGCACGTATAAGATGAGATTTTCGATAATCCAATAATGTTTCCAACCAAAATATGTCATTCTTCTAAAATATAAAATTAGTTCATAATGTAATAAAAATAAAAAACAATGCATGTTTATTGATCTAAACATTAATATAAAGAATTTAAGAAGAGAAGAACAATAGTAATGAAGCCAAAGTTGCTTCTTCATCCCCGGATTCCGCGTCTTCATCTTTGTTGCAAGTTCTTCGCCTTCAAAATATTTCTCGTAAATTCTTTCGATCTCTCCTTGGGTTTTCGCGTGTGTCTAGGTCTCCTCTTCTGTGTTATTTTCGTGTCTCTTCCCTTTTCCTTAAAGATATGATGATTTCTTGAATAAAACCCTCCATGGTAGAGCTTTCGCAGACTTGGACTCTGTCAATTTCACACAAGAGTCTTCGGCGTTGAAGCAACGAACAGGTGGCACCGATGTGCCAAATTTTCTTCTCCGAACTTTAAAGTGTGTGGACTAAGCGTTGGGGCGCCGTTGTCTGGCGCTGAAGAGCCTGTATTCTATCTGCATTGGCACTAAGGTGTCGTGGTCTGGCGTTGAGGTGCTGAAGCCACAACGTTTTAGCTTTGTTTCTCCATAATTCAGCACTTAAGCAAGTACGAGCAGGTGCTGAGACTCGACTTCACAAATCTTTTGAAATCCTTGGACTCTTCAATCCTCATCTTCTTAGTCTTATCTCTTAATTTAAACATCTCAATCATTTTTTAATTTCTTTTATCATGTTAACATAACACCAAAAAATCATGCATAATTCTGTCTAAAACTAACATAATTCAACAGGCATCTTATCACTAATTAACTGCACCTTGTACTTATCAAACTCCCCAAACTTGGCTTTTGCTTGTCTCAATCAAAAAAAGACAAAGACTCAACAAAGAAATAAAAACTGAAATATGAATAACAAATTTAAGTCATAGAATTGTTTAAGTGACTTGGCCTCAGAGGTAAACTTTTAGTCAATTGCATGTCATAACAACTCCAGAGTTCACGTGTGTGTTTAGTTTTAATCTCATTTACTGACTCAAATGCTTAAATAGATTCACGCAACTTGTTCACTTTACATACTCAAGAATTCCTCAACTTAAATTTCAAACCACATCCCATCAATATAAGCATCTACTCACACAGATCACAAAGAGCTTTCTTGGTTAACATTTGATTCAAAATATATTCTAGAAAAGTGCACCAAAGTGTCACTAACTATCATGAGATGTGTATTTGTAATTGATCAGGTTCCATACTTACATACAATATCTCTCCAGAGTCCATAGGCTTGACTCTCACAACATTTCTCCACTAGCATATTGGATAAATATAACTAGGTTAATACGTATTTTAAGTTTGTAAAGTTATGCTACGACTCATGGTTACCATAAAAAGATGAGATTCAAAAATGAGATAAATTAAGCGTGATTCATCATTTAGTGCTATTCTTCACCTTTTATCTACTTCTTTTTATTGAATTATGATCTTATTCTACCTACACTTCTCTTTTCTTTCATCAACACTTCATATCATACATTTTGTCCTCCTCTTTCTTTCATTTTATCATTTTTTTTCTTTTCTTTTTCATGCCCTTTTACTTTTTTCAAGTATTTCATTGACCTCTCCAAATTTTCACTTCTTGTCAGCATCTAAGTTTTATTGTTGTTTTAAAAGCGCAAAGCGGCTTATTTATCTCAAGTTTTAGGTAGGAGTTAGCATACAGGCTCAAAACTCGTGTAGTTGATGTAGGATTTTAGAAAGAATATGAATGGAGATTCATCGTGTACCTTTAGCACACTGCATTCTATTTTTCATCATGCTCAAAATTAGGTATTATTGATAATTATGATTCATTGGATAGGCTCAAAAGACTCAAACAGTTCAAAAAACTGCTTAAATCATTCATAAATCACATGCTATCTGCATCTTGCCTCCAGAGTGCTCAAGCAAGTTCTAGACTACTTTTGATCCACCAATCAACTCAGACATATTAATCATGTGTAATTCGATAATTGAATGGTTTTCTGAATTAAGCATGCAAGAATTTGCACATCTCATTATCTTATTTAGGCTCACAAGACTGGCAAAAGATAAAATAATCAATGAACACAGACCCTGAGTATTTCGAATAATCGCCTAAATCTTTTTTATGTTTGCGAACATCTAACTCATCGTCATGTGATTTCCACACAAGTTTCAGTCCTCAATCATTCACTCATTATCACAAGTAAGTGAAATGTTTTCTAGGTATCGATGAGATCCATAATCATGGCACAATGCATGTAATGGATGTAAATTCTAAGCTAATATAAATACACATATACTTATTCACTGCTTTTACATTTGAATTTCATTCTCATCAGTTGCCACACATTTAACATTTCCACAACTTGACAAAACTATAAGATGCAGAACTGATTTTTTTTAACAATACATATAACAATATGACACTAAAACGCAAATGCAGAAATAAAAGAACGAAAACTTAAACCAATCATCAAATAGGCAACAAAACCATCGCAACAAATTTAGATATGTGCATTGTCCCCAATGTATAATATTCAATCAAAGATAGGGATCCACGTACCTTTGGTGATAAGCATCAGAACTCCTCGCTAATACCATCAACCATCTCCTCTTCCTCGTCCTCGTCCTCGTCCTTCTCCTTGTCGGGCCGTGCAGGCCAAGCATGTGGTTGTGGGAATGGCATGTACTGGGAACTGAGGTCTGGAAATCTCTGGCTAATGCAGTGGTGAAGTTTCACATATACATCATATGATCATGCGCATGTTTCTACTATTCTGCCATCTCTGTACAGTATGAATCAAACTGTTGTTTCTGCAACTCCATACTCCTATCTAAGCACTCTCTCATTTATGGTATGGGGCCTTGGCGGGTGCTCAATGGATCTTAGAGGTATAGGCTCATGCTCGCTCCCAAAAGTTTCCCCGAATATTGAACTGGTTATCTTTGTCGCTTTGAATGATATTTATAAATTGGTGCCTTTGGCCTCAACAACTCTTTAGATTCGTCCCCAAGTTACCGCCGCATGCTACCATAAGTTTATGATCGTAATGTGTTGGAATATTTCACGTTCACAATCTTTATTTTGATGTTAACAAAACTTCTTGTTTTTGTTTCTAACAAATTTACCTAAGTGCGCAGAAAGCTGAAACTTATCGAGTTTCGAACTGATTAGTTTACGAGTCAAAACTGAAGCTATCGAGACGCAAACTGAAAGTTCTAACTGATTGCCCAAACTGAACCATTCCAACAGATATATCAAATACCAGTTTAACTGATTGATCAGTTGATAGATGATCAGTAGAAAACCTTCAGAAGCCCGTCCAGCTGATGAAGAGTTCAACTGATGAAGAGTCTAGCTGACCTGTTCAAATGAATCAGTGAAAGCAGTTCAGCTGACGAGCCAACTGATTTTACCACGCCAGTTCAAGACCAGTTCAGAGCATCAGTTAGGAGCTGACAAGTTTATAGAACAAGAAAATCTTATATAAGTGGAATCCAGCTGTGCGTATTGGGGAAAGCAATTGTACTATCAAGAGTACGATAATAAACGTTGCAGTAGAGCTTAAAGCCAAAATGTTCCAGAAAGACTGTAAAAAAAGACAAGACACAAATTTCGATGAACAAATTCAAACTGCAACAACATATTTGATGAGTCTTGATACACGGTCACATTGCCGCTATAAATACAAGATCAAGAATATCAACAAGTATGTGTAGAAAAAGAAGGGTGTGGAAAAACGAGTGTATCAGCTTACAAGAAGCACAATTACTTCAGTGTATGAGAACACTTTTGTGTTGTATTCTTAGATCAGTTCTCACACACACACCATCACTCAAATATACATAGAGAATCGAACTTATTGAATAGATAAGTGAGTCTTGTACAAAGACAATAGATTTGTGAAAATGTAGTCTTTAACACATAGCGTTAAACAAGTGTTGGCTAGAAGGTGATGCCTTCAGTCTAGGCTAGGAGTTCAGATTAGGCAGTAGCGTAAGTCCTAAGCTGAGTGGGTTTGTACAAGGTGTTGTATAAATCAAAGTCTTCTAGTGGATCTTACCTGAGGAGGTAGAAGGGGTGACGTATGAGCAATTAAAGTCTCCGAACATCCACAAACACATATTGTGTATTTAACTGTTTAATTATTGTTTTAAATTGATTTCATTAGTTCAAGATAATATCAGTTCAGTTCTTACCATAACTGAACTAATACAAGTAAGAACTGATTCCCCTTATTTCAGTCAGTTTAGACAAGATAAAATCTTTAAACTGATCAGTTTTCTTAACAAATGATTACTTCGAGTATTTTCTGCTTGGTTGTTTCAAGCTCGATTTAATTCATCGTTGTTTACATATATTGATAATTTGAAGTTAAAATTTGGAGATAGTAATCCCCCTTCTCGATTTAAGTTTTGAGATAGTAATCGTGATAATTTTAAGATAGAATAAAATCCGTATCAGTTTGCATATATTCATTGCCGACTCGATTCAACTCACTTTGGTAGATTTCGGTGCCATCCTAGGGATGTATTGATTATCTAAGAGCCATGCAATAGTAGATTTCTCAAGTAAGAATCTCAAATTCTGAACCCCGAACCAAGAATAAAGGATGAACTATGGTAATGCCAAGAAACAAAAATATATTCTCTCTGTTTCCCAGACTTGGAAAGTCATAAAATCGGGCGAATAAGTTTACCTAGCAATAGTGAACAAAGTGCAAGAAGGATTTGAGATGAAGGTGGAACATTCATTAAGAGAATTTTCGAATGTTTTTACAGAAAGGCTTCTG
The DNA here is from genome assembly GCF_022965805.1 of Primulina eburnea. Classification (NCBI taxonomy): domain Eukaryota; kingdom Viridiplantae; phylum Streptophyta; class Magnoliopsida; order Lamiales; family Gesneriaceae; genus Primulina; species Primulina eburnea. Next base: position 8,752,657 of record NC_133111.1, read on the forward strand.
GAATAGTCTCGAACCGTGAAGTAGAGTTCGAGAAAAATCTGGTACACCATACTGAATGACTTCAGCTGAACTCAAAGAGCTAAAAGAACAATTCCAAGAGTTGTTAGACAAAAATCATATTATGACAAGTGCGTCCTCTTGGGGAGCTCCAGTTCTATTTGCAAAGAAGAATGATGCAAGTATGAGATTGTGCATAGATTATAAGGAACTCAATAAGATCATAATCAGGAATAAATATTTTCTTCCAATAATAGAAAATCTTTTCGACCAACTTAAAGGAGCCACAATCTTCTCAAAGTTCGACCTAAGGACAAGATATCATCAACTAAAGGTCAGAGCAGAAAACATCGCAAAGACAACCTTCATAATAAGGTACAAACATTATGATTTAACTGCAATGTCATTTGGATTGACAAATGCTCCAACATTCTTTATGGATCTTATGAACATAATGTTCGAGACGTTCCTTGAGAAATTTATAGTTGTATTCATCGATGACATCCTTCTCTATTCTCCCAGTTAGGAAGACCACAAAGAACACCTCCGCCTAGCTCTACAAATATTAAGGGAGAAATAACTTTAAGCCAAATTCAAGAAATGTGAATTCTAGCTAAGAAGTGTGACTTTATTAGGTCATTTGATATCGAAATCAGGAATATCAGTGGGCCAAAGAAATTAGAGACAATTCTAGATTGGTCGAGACCTAATAATGCAACCGATACTAGAAGATTCCATTGGGTTAGCAAATTCATTGAGGGATTTTCTTCAATAGTTGTATCATTGACGAAACTCACACAAAAGAACTCTGAATTCAATTGAAGTGAAGATGTGAAAATAAATTTCAAACATTACAGTAGAAGCTTGCATGCATCCACACTAGTGTTGGTATTGTCTACTGAGGACAAGGATTTTACCATCTACAGCGAAGCATCAAAGGAATATCTTGGATGTGTACTCATGCAGGACCAGCAAGCCAACTGAAGCCACATTAGCAAAACTACCCTACTTACAATCTTGAGTTGTCAACAGTGGTATTTGCTTTGAAAATTCGGAGACATATGGTACAAAACTTGAAATCTTCACATACCACCAAAGCTTAAAGTATTTCTTCACTCAAAAGGAATTAAATATGAGACAAAGATGGTGGATAAATTTTTTCAAGGACTATGACTTGACAATAAACTACCAACCGGCAAGGCATATAAGGTAGCCGATGCTTTGAGTCGAAAAAACATAGGCAAGATAATCCTTGCATCACTCTCTCCACAACCATTTCTTCAGGACGCAGTCAAGTTATATTAGAGTCAAGACACGATACTAGAGAAGTTCAAAGAACAAGCCAAGGAAATAAAGTCGTCAAATTTTCAAATGGACTTATACGGAATCCCAGGGATGTGAGGACAATTGTATGTGTCAAACATTGACAATATTCGATAAAAAGTTATGTGAGAGGTGAATAAGTCAACATTCTCGGACATCCCGACAATACATACATGTATTGGGACTTGAAAGAAAGTTTCTGGTGGAGCAGAATGAAAGGAGATATCTTCGATTTTATCCCTAAGTACCAAGTATGCCAATAGGTGAAAGACTAGCACCAACGACTGGGAGGATTACTGCAACCATTAGAAATTCAAGATTTCGTAGTAGGTTAGCCAAATTAAAGAGAGAGTCATGACGTGATATATGTAATCGTAGATAGACTCACAAATTCTACGCACTTTCTACCCGTTCGAAGGAATTACAATCTTGACTAATTTGCTACTCTATACATTGATAACATTATGCGGCTACATGAAGTGCCAGCAAGCATATTTTCGGATAGATATCCAAGATTTGTATCACGTTTGTGGTAGAGCTTTCAAAAAAGCCATGAAAACAAAAGTTACTCTTAATACGGCTTATCACTCTCATACTGATGGCCAAACAAAGAGAACGATTCAAACCTAAAGGATATGATAAGGGCATGTGTCATAGACTTCAATAGTAATTGAAGTGAACATCTACCCCTGATAGAGTTTGTTTACGATAACAGTTATCACAACAGTATTGAAAACTCTATATGAAGCCCTTTATGGAAGGAAGTGTCGATGACCACTGTACTGGGATGAAATAGTGGAGACAGCCATAACTGGCCTGTTCCTAGTAACAATGGACGGATTGACCATCATCAAAGACAGACTCAAGGATGCACAAGACCAGTAAAAAAAATAGTTTGATCTTAAAAGGAGACTAGTGGAATTAACAGTTGGTGAAAAAAAACTTACATAAGGGTCTCACCCATGAAAGGAGTCGTTCGATTAAAAAAAACTGGAAAACTAAATCATCGGTCCATAGGACCATTAGAAATTTTAGAGAGCGAGGGCACTTTGGCTTACAGGCTAGCATTGCCACCAAATATGTCTAGAATCGACAATATATTCCCCGTGTCCCAACTAAGCAAATACATCCTGAACCCAAGCCATGTGATGGAAGTGGAACCACTCATGATTGAAGGTAACCTGGGAGAAGAGCTGAAATACGAAGGGATCCTTATTTGGATTGTGGATACCAAGGAATAAGTACTGAGACGACGTACCATTCTCTATGTTAAGGTGCAATGGTCTAATCACACAGAACAAGAAACTACTTGGGCATGTGAAGAGAAAATGCGGAAACAATATCCATATCTTTTTGAAGGTAAAGCTGACTCAAGTTTCGAGGACGAAACTTCCAATAAAGAGTGAGAGATGTAGGAACCATGATTTTTGGATTTTTGGGCATGTATTATTTTATTTAAATAGAAACATGTATAAAAATTTATTTTTGAGTTATGGTATCATTCTAAAAATAATAAATTCGAAAATATTAAATAATATATGACATTTAAAATTCCAAGCCAATAAATATATGAAATTCAAAATCCGGTACACGACATTCATTAATTTCAAAAATTAAGGCCGAGATATCAATAAAACTAGAAGAAAATATTACATGCAAGGCAATTTTTACTCAACAAAGAAGTATTTCGAAATTAATGGAATGAACATCTCGAAATTTTGGAAGGGATACCATCCAAATTATTGTAATATTTTCACCACACCACTTATAAATATCACACCTATGTCATTCAAAATTTACACCATTCAATCACTCTATATTTTCGAAAAGTTGCTCCCCTAGTGCTGTTAAATTTTCGAATTTTTCGTTCATCAAGTTCTGTAGAATATCGAAGTTCTGCTACAGTCCAGATCCAATGAGGATTAAAAAGTCCTATCAACAAAATCTTTCTTCACATTTTCATCCAGATCTAAAGTAAGTGGGCTTGTTTTAAAAGTATAATTTCGGTTATGCCATATTTCATTTTTTCGAAAGTTATGGTTGAACACAATTCTTCTTCTACCTCTTCTTTATGCGATTATCGTATGTTCTATGTTTTGTCACTGTAAGGATTCAACTGTATATAAGTGAGAATCTCAATATGAGAAATTTTTTTGGTTCTTATACGGTGGGATTGTAACCGTTATATGGCATTGTTCCTTAGTTGAGTGAAAATTAGATAATGATATCAGCAAATCATTGAAAATACATAAATATCAGTGTCTAGGCCAAGATATGCTCATGTTTTTGCTGACGATATGAATTACGTTATGCATGATATGTTTTTATTCGAAAATCATATATATTTGTTAGTATATGCTTGAACGGCCACTTCTTGCTAAGTGAAGACCATATCATTCACCCTTGACTCTCCTTCCTCAAATAAGTCCGAAGCTCAATAGAGGAAGAAGAAAATGACTAGTTTTGGGGCTGGTGATGGACGGATTTACTAAGAAGTTGATTTAGTTTATGATCGCTTTAATTTATTTGTTTACGTTGTAAACGCTTAACATATTTTTATCGTTTCAAGTATTTAAGTTCTAGAGGCAATTTTTGAAACGTCTACCGTTTTAAAACTGCGGAAATATATAAATATTTTTTAAATCTCACAATTACAAAATAAAATTTAAAATAATGGTATTTATTTGCCAACAAGAATTACGCAGTTTAAAAATAACTAACGTCATCCAAAATCAACGTAAACGTAAACGTATAAAAATCATAATATCATGAACATATAAAAATGTATAACTCCTCTAAAAAAACATGATTCAATATGCGGAAAAATAATGGTCCTCGGGTCGTGTCACCGCACATCCCGCCTGCGTACTCAGTCTTCGGCACCTCCGGTCCCCTGATCAAAATTCTCACTTGCATCACACACTCCTAGTGAGTCTAAAGTCTCAACACACCTGTAACAGTAATAACAAGTACATATACGTAGCACACAGTAGTGAAAATAGCATAATCAACTTACATTTCATGAGCTTAAAAACATGAACATAAGCGTGTCGTGTAAAATCGTAACGGTTCAAATATGTCTCATCATGTTATCATATCGCATGCGTAACCGTGACCTGTCAAAACATGGTAATAGCATGTATCATCGTATTAGCATATATGCGTTAAAATCTTAATTTGAATTCCGTTCATTAGCTGTGACTTTTGTATCGTCATGCCAGTCGATGGATACCCGACGGCGAGGATCATCAGCGACGACATTACCCGCCCACTGAGTCCGGGCCTTACATGTAATCGTGTCATCGTGTTAGTCACAACTAAATCACTTCCTTCAAACCGTGTCAACATATTCATCACTTAAATACAAGCATGTGTATACGTAATTTTTCCTTTAAACCAAGCATGCATTATAATTATCATAATAGCGTAAAAATCATAAACATGATGCATAATCATTTAAAATATTATAATTTGTGCTTAGGGCACTGCCAGGACCGAAATCTCACCCGGGGTGCAAAATGATCATTTTGCCCTGGAAACCCAAAAATTCTCGTTTTAACCATGACCTCTAAAATTGACCCGAAGCTTACCAAACTTCTTAAATGTCCCAAAAAAATATTAAAATTATTCCTAGATATAAACCGGAGCTCAAATCAGAAATTAACCGATTCGTTTTTAAAACACGGACCGAGGTCTCGGTTTTAACCCGAATCGACTCGAAACTTAATCAAATTTTTCCCAACTTTTTATCATACCTTAAAAACACTTAAAAGACTCTAAAAACCCCAAAAACATAGATTTTAAATTTATGAATTTCCTTGGACAGTTGATGGAAAAATCCAGCAACTCAACCCTCACCCCCAACCAAACCACTAGCACCCGAACTCCACCCTTACACTCAAGCCGATGGCTCCAGCCCCTAACCAGCATACTGTGGACCTAGACCAGACCCTAAGGGACCTACCGGAACCAAGCCAATAACCCCATGCAAGGCTACCCAACAGCACCGAACACCAATACTCACAACACTCACCCGAGCTCCTTTCACTGAAAACATGCAACTGGCTAGCCCGGTGGTTCCAGCAGTGGCATGGACTTACTGGGCCGTGACTCAGACCCACCATGCTCTAGTCCACACCTTGGTTCAACCATCACAGCGCCCGATCCACCCCTTAACCGAACCATAGCCCCCAACCGTGCACTACTAGGAAGCAGACCTGGATCTCCCCTCCTACAACATCGACGCTTGCTTTCCTTCCTCAAACCACAACCTAACCCTTACATCAGTCACTACCAGCCCTGAAACTGCAGCCCCTTACATACAAAAAAACAGAAACAATGAGTGACAACCCAAAGAATGCAAGCTAAGAACGTCTGAGAAATTGAAAACCATGCATACCAACGTTTGGATCGGAAATTTCACAAATAAATAAACATTTTACAGCATGTATGTATCGTGTGTGATGCGTAAAGAAATACGAACGCATGCCTTGGTGATTTGAAGTGAAGATCAAGACAAGGGAACCCAGATGGCTTTTCTTGCAAAAACAAGCCACACACCGATGCTTTCAGCCGCTTGGGTGTTGAAACCGCGGGAAGGGATTCTGAATGGGGTGAGTGTCGGATGATACACGTTTAGGTTTAGGGTAAATCGTGCTTAAGTGCTAATTATATAGTTAATAATTTGTTAATGTGCCACAATTTCATTTTAAAAGTTTTAAAAGAGTTTTAAGCACGATAAGCTTAAAAGTAGACCTATTAAATCCAAACACACTCCGAAAAATATTTCTTGTTAAAAAGATTTTTAAAATATTAGCCGAACCCTTAAAAAGTCTCTCGATTTGATAAAATTAGTGTACCGTTAAAAATTAAAATCTTACGGGTAAATATACCCAAAAAAATCCGATTTTTAAAAAATAGACTTAAAAATACCTCAAATAAATTTATAAGAATAAATCGTGTAATTAAAATAATTTTCGTTAAAATTATTTGGTCTGTGTTCCTCGTTCGAGCGTGAAATACATCTAGAAACCATAATGCATGAACTTTTAAAATTTCATGAAATAAATACTACCATGCATGAATTATGCATAGAAATAATTAAACCCATAAATTAAATAAAATCCTAGATGGCTTGAACTTTAAATAAATCATGAATTAAAACACAACTTAAAGAAATAAACATGCATTTAATGCTTTAAAACAATTTAATAAAATACCAAAGAAATTTAATAACTCGCATGCATGTGGTTCACGTGGACCTTCAAATTTTCGAGACATTACAATTTTATGATTGATTATGAATAATAAACTGGTTTTTGTTTTATACTATAACACGAGCCTTGTTGTTTTCAAGTGTGTTGTTGTAAAACAACATTGGTATCGACTAACCCGGTCTCGGGGTGTGAATGAGGCACCAAACCCACAACTTTATCCCGTAACAGCCTATCACATGATACGACTCTTCAATCACGAAAACAAACGCGCTCAAAAACGTAGTCACGCCCTCGATTCGATGAAACAAAGAACGTTGTGTTGTCCCGATATTTTGAAACAAGCAACGATTTGTAATATTCACCTCTAAATAACGAAGAAATTAGCAACAAATATTAATGGTATGAAACAATCGAAATTTGGATGAAAATTCAAAAAACTTGTCTTTGACAATCCGTAAAACAATTGACAAACGCCACAAAGAATAAATCTATGATAAGTTTGATTTTGTTTGACAAATCAAAAGCCTTGAAAATTTTGAGAGAGAAAATTCACGAACTTTGTATAAACTCAAGATAAAATTGTTTACAATGATTAAATTTTGTGTATGTATTATTTACAAATAAAAAAGATATCAAAGATTAAGTTTCCAAATAATTTAGGAATCTAAATTGGGTAAAGATCGAATTTTCCGCAAGGCAGCGGGCTCGGGCTCGAGATATTACCCTAGCTCACAGGGTTCTGGAATTATCCTTCTGGACAGTGAATGTGGCGCTCGGGCACGACTTTTTGCCGCCCTAGCTCCAGGCACGCGCTCGGGCGCAACATTTTACCGACCTAGCGCGGATGCTTTTGGTCCTCCTCACCATTTAACACTTGAACAATGATCCTATAGCTCCCAAACTCACTTCCATGCAACACGAATCCTTCGGGACTTGGAACCTTGCTTGCACACATAATTGAAAGTCCGATACAACAATGCTTCCTAAATCTCATTCTTACCATTCGCATGCCATGCCTTATCAGATTCATATCATCACACCCCTTCTTCAAAAAGATTTGTCCTCAAATCTTGGCTATCTACACAAAAATGAAACAAGTCAATAATAACAAAGATTATATACCAACATGCTTGCCTTTAAACTCGAGTTTGTAGGTGTTATCACACATGTACTCTATCCACTCTTTGAACCCCAACTCCATGTTTGCCTTCACTATCAACTCATCAACTTCAACATACACTAAATAAAAAATGACATCAAATGATAAACTATCATTAAGTATGACAAATATTGGATTCCTCCCCTTTTTATACCTAGTTAACACAAAAATAAAATCTATATATGTGTACGACCATAGCTCACTAAGAATAAATATTACTTTATACAACATATAAGAATCAAGCTTAGATGTCTTTTCCCTATATGCAATGTACCTTTCACTACACCACTTAACATACCTCTTCATATGTAACCAACACATATAATCATGCATTTTTATCAATGATGAAATGACAAAAATACGCCTCACTAGCACGTAATTCATACAATGAACATAGAATGAAAAATTTATTCTCCTTCAAAATATATTCATTACGAATATAAAAATTCTTATATTCATTCATGCTCTTTCGGAAACCACCATCATCCAACAAACAGTAATCATGCAGATAGGACATAATAAATACACTATCTATGTAATCATTTATTACATCACAAGAATTTAAGTCTAATGCATATAAATATTATAGCCACCAATTCCCACCAATTTAACAACTCGCGAGACATCAAAAGCAACAATGTTTAAACTCAATGCATGAAACTTCTTATAACTCTCACACCCATAAAACTTAGAGACAAAGTGAAGATAGATCACCTCTCTTAAAATCATCTTTTTCAAAACAACACAACAATTAATTAAGATAAGGATGAAAGTCATACCTCATGGTTGTGTCATTGGCAACTAATCTTGCTTTATCGCGATTACACTTGCATTCTTGCGGTTCAAACCATTGGGTTCTCCCTTCAACAAAACTTGTTTGTATCCTCATCATGACAACTTCAAAATCCTGCAAAGAAGAAATAACAATGTTTGGGATTGAACTAGTTATATCGTCACAATGGGAGTAAACCACTTTGTACAAAAGTACATTAACGGGTTTATGCAAGAATAAACAACTCTCTATCTCACTCTTTTAGGCTTTCAATTCATTTTTCTTTTCTGTTTTATTAGCCTCTTTTTCTTTTTCTTTTCTCATCTTTTTCTTATCTTTTTTCTTTCTATAATTATTTCATTCTTTTTTTCGGCCTCATCTCTATTATTTTTTTTCAATTGGTCATCAAACACCTGCTTTGGGGACAAAGGAAGTAATACAATTGGTTTTGTCTTTAAGACTAAGGAGTACATATTCTTGAAACCATCATATGTCACTTTCCTATCAAAATATGGCATGCATGCATTGGTGCAACATCGCATATCACCTCATTCACGTATTTCCCAATTGAAAACGCAAATAAAACTTGCCTAGTTACTTTCACCGCGGCATAGTCATTCAACCATTGTAGCTTATATGGTTGATGATGTTTAAAAGTAGGCAAATTCAACTTCTCCACAATCTCACAACTAGTTACATTGGTACAACTTCCCACATCTATAATAAGATTGCAAACCTTTTGATTTACAAAACACCTAGTATGGAACAAGTTCTCCTTTTGGTTAGTCTCCTCCTCCTTGACTTGGTCACTTATGATACGCCTAGTCACTATCGCTTCACCTACAACTGCCTCACACCCCTCATCAGAATCCTCCAATTCAGGCATCTTATCATTATCACCATCTTCATCTCCATCACTTTGAGATTCACACTCCCCATAAACATTTATTATCATTAACCTTTTCTTAGGACATTGGCTAGTGATATGGCCAACTCTTTGACACCTAAAACACTGGATATCTCTGGAACAATTAACAGGAGTTTCAGATTTACCTTGCACTCCTTGTTTAGGAGCCTCTTGCTTAGTTTCTGCCTTGGCATTAGTCACCTCGTTGCCTTTTTCACATGTAACAACGTTGGAATGCCAAGACGTTGATGCACTCCCACTTGAGTGGTGCAGCCAACTCTTCTCCTCTTGAGTTGTTGCTCCACCTCATCGCCATTAGCACCATATCATCTATATCCAGGTAGTACCTAAGGTCCACTTGATCTTGAATTTCCCTGTTCAGACCACAAAGAAAACGTTCCATCATCGCCTCACTATCCTCCTCTATATTTGCCCTAATCACGACTTCTTCTAACTCTTTATAGTAGTCCTCAACACTCCTCGAACCCTGCTTCAAGTTTTGCAACCTCTTAAACATCTCTCTATAGTAATGGTTGGGTACAAACATCTTCCTCACGACCCTTTTCATCTCCTCCCAAGTGTCAACGGACCCCTCATTATATCTCCTCCTAGTGGTCACAAGTTGATACCACCAAATAAGAGCATAGTCTAGAAATTCAACCACCGCAAACCTAACCTTTTTTTGTTCGGAGTAGTGGTGAAATTCAAACACGAACTCTACCCTCTTTTCCCACTATAAGTACGCCTCCGGCTCAGATTTTCCATGAAACGATGTAATTTTCATCTTAATACTACCTATATTACCATCCTCTCTATTCACATCATTGTATCTACCTCGTACAGCTTCTCTTCTTCCTCTACCAAGCCCTCTATCTCGTCCGTTTCTTCTCCAATTCTCGTTTTGGCTCTCGTCGTCTCCTCCCAAATCATATTCCTCCTCTTCTTCTCCTCTACCCAAATCTCTAGGCTTAGACTTATTCCCACTAGTACTGACTTCAAGCCTACTCATCCTCTCATGTAATGGTTCATAGTCACTTAGAAAATTCGCTCGTCTCTCTTTTTTTTCTCCTCACTTCAAATACTCACCAGTCACTCCAAAGAAATAACGCTCACACTCAAGTATTTTCTCTCAAATTTTAGAGTCCTCTCGAAGATGTGCTCAAGCTTTGTATTTGTGTATATCAAACTCATCAGATTCAACTCGTGGACACTCGCAACTGTCTCACTTGGACTACGCAAAGCCAATAAATTTGAATTCTTTTTGACTTTGAGAGACACTTGAATATGATTCACAAAAGAGAATACAACAAAATAGTAAAACAAAATTATAGCAATTTTTCGGAATTTTTGTACTCTTTTTTTTTGGATTGCACAAGGGTGATTTATGTAACTCGAAAAACTAAGCATGACTCAGACAATTTCAAGAATCAGTTTTTTTTGGATTGCACAAGGGTGATTTATGCAACTCGAAAAACCCAGACAATTTCGAGAATCAGAATATTTACGAAGACGAAGAATGCTAGAATAACGCAAATCCGAAAATAAAACGAAAGAATAAGCATATATGATAATAACAATGATAAACTTAATTGAATCAAAGGGAATCAAAAGCTCTTATATCAAATGATACGACTCTTCAATCACGAAAATCAAACTCGCCAAAAAACGAAGTCAGCCCTCGATTCGATGAAATAAAGAACATTGCGTTGTCCCGATCTTTTGAAACAAGCAACTATTTGTAATATTCACCTCTAAATTACGAATAATTAGCAACAAATATTAACGGTATGAAACAATCGAAATTCAGACGAACCTTCAAAGGGCTTGTCTTTGACAATCCGTGCGAAAAAAATTGACAAATGTCACAAAGAATAAATCTTTGATAAGTTTGATTTGTTGGACAAAGCAAAAGTCTAGAAAATTTTGAGAGAAAAAAACTCACAAAATTTGTATAAACTCAAAATAAAATTGTTTACAACGATTAAATTTCATGTATATGTTATTTACAAATCAAAAAGCTATCAAAGAATAAGTTCCCAAATAATTTAGGACTCTAAATTAGGTAAAGATCAAATTTTCCGCAAGGTGGCGTGCTCGGACACGAGATTTTACCACCCTAGTGCGGATGGTTATGGAATTCGCCATCTGGACAGTGATTGTGGCACTCGGGCATGACATTTACCGCCCTAGCGCAAGGCACACGCTCGGGCGCGACATTTTACCACCCTAGCGCGGATGCTTTTGGTCCTCCTCACCATTTAACACTTGAAAAATGATCCTATAACTCCTAAACTTACTTCCATACAACACGAAGCCTTCTGGACTTGGAAGCTTGCTTGCACGCATCATTGAAAGTCCGAGACAATAACGCTTCCTAAATCTTTTTCCCACCATTAGCATGCCATGCCTGATCAGATTCATATCATCACACCTGCATATTAAAATCATCTTACTAATGCTTGATCCCAACATACATAAATATATTAGAAATTATTTATAAATATGAAATTACTCAAAACCAAAAAAACTAAAAATTATAATAAAAAGATAAAAGGTACAAGTTTGGGTTGCCTCCCAAAAATTGCCTAGTTTTTAGTCTTCAGCCTGACTGACTGTTATCTAGTGGCTCACTCAATGAAACGTTGTTTACATTCCTCACTTCATTTCCATTGTAGTGCTTTAATCTCTGCCCATTGACCTTGAACATTCTTCCATCACTGCATTTTATCTCGATTGCACCATGGTTTGCACCTTGTCCATCGTAAAAAGTCCTTACCACCTCGACTTCAACTTACCAGGAAATAGTCACACGAGAGAATTAAATAATAGTACCTGCTATCCAGGTTCAAATTATCATCTTAGGATCTTCTTGTCAGGCCACTTATTTGTCTGCTCTTTATAGATCTTGGCACTTTCATAGGTGTCGTTTCAAAACTCCTCCATGTCATCAAGTTACAAAAACCTTTGTTCACCACTGGCTTTCATATCGAAGTTCAATTTCTTGACAACCCACACTTTTGGCTCAAATTCCACAAGTAGATGACATGTTTTCCCAGAAAAAAACCTATAGGAAGACATCCTGACAGGTGTCTTGAATGTTGTCCTATAATCCCACATTGAAAAAAGGAGATTGTTCTAGTAGATCATTCGTGGAGATTTACAAGAAGAGTTATTAATACCTAAACACCGAAATAATTAGATCTGAGACACTTTAAGGTAAATTTTCTAAACATCCTATAGTAGGTATTTGAATCATATGAGACCTAAGAAAATTTTGATTGTCAAAACGTAAAATTTTTGAACTTCCACCGTTCTTGAATGTGGAAAACGGTATTCCAACACTTGGATCCTTTCAAGAAGCAAGAACATTATTTTCTTCCCATTTTAGGCTTACTAACAATAGGTAACAATGCGTTGGTAGTGGTTAAGTCGAGATTAGGAAACAAGTATATTAAGATTAAGATTTGAACCAAACTCAACCCTAAAAGTTAACTCAAGAGAGGAGGGTTGTCCAAATTCATATATGCAAATCCTGAAAATTTTACCCTACCGATGTGAGACAACTAACATATCCCTCACGCTCAGCAATGAACATCTGAAGTATGAAGTTTACAAGTGACTCAAGTATGAGTAGAACGGGTGGTCCAACTATGGGCAGTTCAACACATAACGGTGAAACATGGCTCTGATACCATGTTAAGATTTTGATTTCGACATAACTCAATCCTAAAGCTAGCTCAAGAAGGGAGGATTGTCCAAGTCCATATATGCAACTTCCAGGAATTTTATCCAACTGATGTGGAATAACTAACACACCCCTTCATGCCTAGGAATGAACATCTAGAATGTGAAGTTTACAAGTGACCCAACAATGGATAGAACAGGTGGCCCAACTATGGGCAGTCCAGATAAAATTCATGAGAGTTTCATAAATGGACTTGAACAATATTCTCCATTAAGCTAGCTTTTGGAGTTGAGTTATATCAAAGTCTCAATCTTAACGTGTATCAGAGCCTGAGTTCCACCAGTTGTGTGTTGGATTATCCATTATTGAGCAACATGTTCTACTCATAGTTGAGCTACTTGTAAACTTCATGCTCCCGATGTTCATTCTTGGACGTGAGAGAGGAGTGTTAGTTTTTCCACCTTGATTGGATAAATCCCTGGAAGTTGCATATATGGACTTGGACAATTCTCCCCTCTTGAGCTAGCTTTTGGAGTTGAGTTATGTCCAATTCTCAATCTTAATAGAGTACCATACGTTTCTCCAACATGATCCTGGATTGAATGGAAGAATGTGATGAAGAATGTCATATGAAAGATCATTGATCCTGAAACGTCTGCTTAATCGTTTTCTTAAAAAGTACTAGAATTTTTAAAAAAAAAAACTCTCAACTTTTGGCCTACACATATACATAAAAATACTTTTGCACCATGTTAAAATAACCCTCCAACTAATATTTGAAAATCCAAAGGGAAATAGTCAAAACAGTAAATCGTAAAACGTTTTAACAAAAATAAAGAGCAATAAATGTTGAAAAGTATAGTCATACTAAACCTCTCAAAATCTCTCAAAAAGCATAAATAAAATGTCGTAAAAATCTTTAACTTAAAATCAAAACTTAAATGCGGAAAATAGAAGCGCTGGTCCTCGGGTTATATGCACCAACAGTCCAGCAAGTCACCCATCAAGACCTCCAATATCATAGTTATTTATATCACCTGCATCATACACACTTAGTGAGTCTAAAGACTCAACACATCATATCCTTGATATCAAGTAATACGTAATACATTTAACATATAACAGTGAAAAATATTTGTATTTAAAATATCATTTTCATAATAATGCCTGAACTTTAAACTTAAACATTTTCATAAACATATAATCATAAACATATTCATATCAATATTCATATTCATATTCATGTTCATGTTCGTGTTTGTTGAATTCAGATCGTGATTGTGACTCGTATTCTTGATCGTATTGGACGATGGATCCATCTAGAGAAAACCACAGTACTGGACGGCGAGGGACACCAGCGACACTCTCACCGGTCAACTGGGCCCTGGCCAACGTATTAATATATTCGTATTCGTATTCGTATCTGTATCCAAGGAAACACGATCATCGGGCTCCCACTGGGACCATAACCCTCACGATATCTCCAACATGTAGTAGTCACAATCCCTTCACATCCTTCAACATGTCATATTTTCATCACTTAATAATAATAATATGCATATAATATCATTTTATTTTGAAACCAAGCATGCAACATATCTTTTAAATGTCCAATTTAGAACTTAATAATTTACGAACATTTAAAAATCATGATTTAACATATAAAATCCATAAACATCCAAAATCATTGAACATAATCATATTAGCATATAAACTAGCATTTAGGACACTGCCATGACGTTTACTAATTTTCGGTGTAAAAAGATCGTTTTACCCCTGGACGTGACATCTTAAGTTTTTGACTTTTTCTTCATTTCTTTGACTCTAACATGTCCCAAATAATTATTTAAGCTTAAATTAGAATTTTCATAATTTTATTTAGCTTAAAAACTAGAATTTTTAATTAATTCGTAATTAGACGTTTTGAAGGCGTTTTAATTCCGAAAAATCCCAAACTTTAATATAAAATTCCTAAATCTAAATTTAGTCTTTTTATATTATTTTAGCCCCCATGAACCATGACTCGACCCCCGTGAGCCATTTTTCAACTTATTTAAGTTTGGAAACCCTAATATGACACATAAACTTCGACCTCGAGCCATCTTTCGATTTTCGCGAGTCACCCACGAGCCATATTGATCCGAACCTTGACCATCACATTAGAGCACCCTACTAGACCCTTGGATCCCATAGAAACCTTCCCAAACAAGAAAACGAAGCCCCAACTCCCAACCCAAAAACTGGCCGAGAACTTCTTATGGGCATGGACTCTTGTTCTAGCTTCCAGGACTCTACCAACGAACCCACCACTGAACCAACCTATTGTGCACTGACTTAAAACCCTAATGACTCACTCAAGCCCAACCCTCAAACCCAGGTCGAGCCCCACATCCCCTGCGCAACAGCTGAACCCTGCGCGCATGCCCCATGAATCTCGGGTAGGAGTCCTTGTTAGCAAAGACTCCCCCCAGTCTACAAGCTCTAGTCCTATCATGGCTAGGAATCTACCCTGGACTCACTCAAGGACGTGGCTAGCCTCTGGTCCCAACCGAACCAAGCCCAGCCCTAAAACATATGAACTGTACCCCCATGACAGCAACACGATTCAGCTTGTATTCTGTTCCTGTTGCAGCATGTTTGTGTGGTTCTAGGACACTCTAAATTCGTGTAAAACAATACCATAACACTTCCTAATCATGGCAGCACCTTTATGCACTTAACAACACAATTTGGGTCAAAAGTCCTACTTGAAATTTCATGTTATATGCAAAAAACGAAACTTGAACAAAAGTGTCACTTGTTTTCAATCTTTTCATGCATAAAATATAATATGGTGTGATGATGTTTTGAAGGAAAAAATAGGCATGCCTTTGCGTTTTTAACGCACGATTAATCGTTGACGATGACGAAGAACGGGGCAAGGCCTTGGCTTGTATTCTCCTTAAGCTTTTTGTCTCGGTTTTCTTCTTCAATATAGATGATAGTGTGTGCCGTGTGATGGGGTGTGGAATTCAGAAAGTAGGTGTGAAGAAGTGTGGGGTTTGGGGAGGGTTTTAAGTATAATATATACTAATTAAACACTAACAAGGCTTTAGGTCTATCAAGCCAACAATTTAGGCCCATTAGTCTTATTAGGATTTAATTAAATAATAAAATAGTTTTGGTAAAAATAAGTTTGTGATTTAATAGCCGGTTGCCAAAAAGTTCGTATTTTTGTTGAAAAACCAATACCGATAAAATTTACGTCCCGGTGTATAAAATAACCTCAAAACCCCTGATTTTCAAAAATAAGAAAAAGCATCAACCATATTTTAAATAATTAAAAAAATTGTTTCATAAAAATATTTTCTCTTATTCAGCCATCGGTCTCCGTTCCTCGATCGCAACTCGAATAAACTTTAAAAATACATTTTAATGGAACCATGTAGAAAAATATATTTTAAACATGCAAATATGCACAACATAATTAATTCATGCAATTAAAACATTTAATTAAAATACAAGAGAATTTAATAACTTGCGTACACGTGGTTCGCGTGGACCTTTGAATTTTCGGGACGTTACAGATCCTATCCTGAATTTGATCGTTATTCGAGTATTCGAATTGAAAAGCTTTTTTCTCTTGGCAGATCTTGTTTCAATTCCACTAATCGAAAGTGGGAGTTTCTTGATATAAATGAGTTTTCATGAGATTTCATTGATCAGTTTGAATGCGATGGCTGAAATTTTTGGGTTGTTATGATTTGGAGTTCGAAGTTTTCAAAGCAACTAGCGAAATCGTTTTGTTGATAAAATGCGATCGATTAATTCCGTTCCACCTAAACATATATCATAATCCAAAAATATTGTGTTGCATTATGTGTAATGTGGAATAATATCATAGTTGTATCACACGAAATATTTTATTTCATTTCATATATTTTTTTATGGAAAAACGTTTATTTCACTAATTTTTTCAATTTTGGGATTTGGTTCACTAAATTTTTAAATTTTAGTTTTGGTAAATCTACTTTTAGCTTTCAACTGTCAATATTTGATATCATGTCAGTATTTGTCTTTCTAAATCGACATTTCTTGTTATCATGTCAACATTTCATCAATATTCTATAAAAATAAAACTGAAACCCAAAAAAAATTCGAATTTAGAATACTAAAATCTAAAAACCTAGTGGAAAAAAAAATCAATGGATCATAAAGTTATTTGCCAAGTTTTCATCCTTAAACTAATGTTGTAGGATAGTTTATGTAGTGGCTATAATGTTTACTTTACTTATTAGTATTTATAAGGAACTTAAAATTGTTGTGAAAAAGTAAAAATTTATGATAAAAAATAAAAATCTCAAACTCTCAAAATTTACCAAACTACACACTTTATAATATTTTTCTCTCTACTCAATTGTGAATTTCTTCACAAATGGTGAGCCTATTTATAGAATTTCTTTACAAATAATCCAAAAATAAAATACATCATTACCTACATCATCACACACTAATTTTCAATATTTACAAATCTTATCTTCAACATTCAAATATTCAACATTCAAATATTCAATACACACATTTTAAATATTAATTTTCAACACTCCCCCTTGTGATGATGATCATAATGATTGTCTTCATTACGTGTTTTTATACTGCCTCGTTAAAAACCTTACTAGGAAAAACCCATTGGGATAAAAACCATAGTAAGGGAAAAAGAGTGCAGTCACGTAAACTCCCCCTGATATTGACATGAACAATTCTTCACAAATTTCGTAGATTGCGCATCCCAATATTATATATGTGCTTTCTGAATATCGTCGTAGGAAGTGCCTTTGTGAAGAGATCTGATGAGTTTTCACTTGATTGAATGTGACGAACATCAATACATTTATTCTTCTCAAACTCCTTGGTGAATGCGAAGAACTTAGGAGGAATATGTTTAGTTCGGTCGCTTTTTATGTATCCTTCTTTCATTTGAGCAACACATGCAGCATTATATTCATAAAGTATCACAGGCTTCTCGTCGAATCCGCATGAGATTTCGATATGTTGGGTCATTGATTTTAACCACACACATTCACGACTTGCTTCATGTAGTGCAATAATCTCGGCATGATTTGATGAAGTTGTTACGAGCGTTTGTTTCGGTGAACGCCAAGAAATTGCAGTGCCTCCACGAGTAAATACATATCCAGTTTGGGAATGTGCCTTGTGTGGATCAGATAAGTATCCAACATCGGCATAACCAATTATACTTGGATTAGCATCTTTTGAATACAAAAGTCCCAAGTTTGTCGTTCCTCGTAGATAACAGAATATATGTTTAATTCCGTTCCAGTGTCTCTTTGTAGGATATGTTCTAAATCTTGCCAACAAATTTACGGCAAAAGATATATCAGGCCTTGTACAATTTGTAAGATACATAAAGGCACCGATAGCACTTAGATATGATATTTCTGGACCAAGAATATCTTCATCTTCTTCACATGGTCGGAATGGATCTTTTTCTATGTTTGATGATCTAACAACCATTGGAGTACTTAAAGGATTTGATTTATCCATATTAAAAAGTTTAAGGATCTTTTCTGTATAATTTGTCTGGTGAACAAACATTCCACATTCTTTTTGTTCAATTTGTAAACCCAGACAATACTTGGTTTTTCCAAGATCCTTCATTTCAAATTCTTCCTTCAAGTATGACACAACTTTTTGAATTTCCTTATTCGTTCCAATGATGTTTAAATCATCAACATATACAGCAATAATTACGCATCCGGATGTTGTTTTCTTAATGAAAACACAAGGGCATATTGAATTATTTACATATCTCTTTTTCATCAAGTGATCACTTAGTCGATTATACCACATTCGACCGGATTGCTTTAACCCGTATAATGATCTTTGTAATTTCACAGAATAACATTATCTGGGTTTTGAACTTTGTGCTTCAGGCATCTTAAATCCTTCAGGGATTTTCATATATATATTACTATCAAGTGATCCATATAAGTAAGCTGTAACAACATCCATAAGACGCATTTCTAAATTTTCAGATACCGCCAAGCTAATCAAATACCGAAACGTAATTGCATCCATCACGAGAGAATACGTTTCTTCATAATCAATTCCATGCCTTTGAGAAAAAACTTGTGCAACAAGTCGAGCTTTATATCTTACTATTTCATTTTTCTCATTTCGCTTTCGAATAAAAACCATTTGTATCCAACAGGTTTTACACCTTCAGGTGTAAGGACTATAGGTCCAAAAACATTACGTTTATTTAGCGAATCCAATTCAACCTGGATGGCTTCTTTCCATTTTATCCAATCCTACCGATTTTTACATTCACCAAATGATTTTGGTTCATGATCTTCATTATCATTTATGATGTCGATTGCTACATTATAAGAAAATATATCATCAATTTTTTCTATATCTTTTCGGTTCCATATTTTTCCAGTATTAATGTAATTGATAGAGATTTCATGATTCTCGTCAGTTTGTGGTTCTGACAGAACATTTTCATCATCATGTGTTTCTTTAGGAACATCATTCTCTATTTGTGATCATCATGTGTTTCTTCAGGAACATCATTCTTTATTTTGTGATCGTCGTGTTTCTCTATGACTTTTCTTTTTCGAGGATTTTTATCCTTGGAACCTACTGGCCTTCCACGCTTCAGGCGTTTAATGACATAATGAGTATTTTCAATTTGTTTATTTGGAATTTCAATTCGAGCAGGGGAATTTGCAGCATGTATATATGATTTAGTTACCCCTTTTGTGTCTGCAAATGCATCTGGTATTTGATTTGCTATTCTTTGCAAGTGTACAATTTGCTGTACATCTTTTTCACATTGTTTTGTTATTGGATCCAGATGTAACAATGATGATACATACCATGTAATTTTCTTTTCGGTATGTTTCTGTTCTCCCCCTAACATCAGGAAGATTTCCTCATTAAAATGACAATCAGCAAAACGTGCTGTGAACACGTCGCCTGTCTGAGGTTCAAAATATCAAATGATTGATGGACTATCATAACCAATATAAATTCCAACCTTTTTTTGAGGTCCCATTTTCTTTCGTTGCGGTGGTGCAATAGGCACATACACCATACATCCAAAAATTCTCAGATGAGAAATGTCTGGTTCTTTACCAAATGCAAGCTGCAATGGGGAGTATTTATGATATGCACTTGGTCTGATGCGAATTAATGAAGTAGCATGTAAAATTGCATGTCCCCATATAGAAATAGGGAGCTTTATTTTCATAATCATTGGTCTAGCAATCATTTGCAGACGTTTTATCAATGATTAAGCCAATCCATTCTGTGTATGTACATGAGCAACATGATGCTCAACAATGATTCACATAGACATACAATAATCATTGAAAGTCTGGGAAGTAAATTCACAGGCAGTATCAAGTCTAAATTTCTTGATTGTATAATCGAGAAATTGATTCCTCAATTTTATTATTTGAGCAAGTAATCTTGCAAATGCAACATTTCGAGTTGATAATAAACATACATGTGACCATCTGCTGGAGGCATCAATCAATATCATAAAATATCTGAATGGTCCGGTCCACATGGTGGATGGATTGGTCCACAAATATCACCCTGAATACGTTCAAGAAACATTGATGATTCAGTTTGGATTTTGGCTGGTGATGGTCTTATAATAAGTTTTCCAAGAGAACATGCTTTACATTGAAACTTATTATTCTGAAAGATCTTCTTGTCTTTCAACGGATGACCATGTGTATTTTCTATAATTCTTCGCATCATTGTTGAACCAGGATGTCCTAATCGATCATGCCAATTGATCAGTATTGAAGAATTATCAACTACCATGTTTGATTCAATTGGACTTATATATGTATAATGCAATCCAGTAGGGAGCATTGGTAGTTTTTCAATCACATATTTCTTTCCTGATTTATATGTGATAAGACACATATATTTCTCATTCCTTTCATTCATTATTTGAGTATCATACCCATGAGAATATATATCATTAAAACTCAACAAATTTCTTTTCAATTGTGGTGAATATAAAGCATCATTGATAAAAAAATTTGTACCATTAGGTAACAAAAATTGTGCTTTACCACATCCTTTAATCAAGTCTACAGGACCTGATATTGTATTCACTGTTGTTTTTGTTGGTTTTAGTTCCAAGAAATATCTTTCATCTCGGAGGATAGTTTGCGTTGTACCACTATCGGGTATGCAAACTTTCAGCTTTGCTCATAGCATTTTCCATTTTTGAACTTCAAAAAAATATGCAATGAAATAAAATTACTGGCAATATATATTTAAATATAACACATGTCATAATTATACCATAAAACATTATTATATGAATACATAAAAAATAAATTATTGTACATTTATATTCTACTACTATATTGTTCATTTTCAGAGAAATCATTGAGAAAATCTGCAGCATCAATATTGTTCATTTCTATCCCACCAACATATTGATCATTTCCAGAGAAATCATTCATAAAATCACCAACATCAAAATGAGTTGAATTACTCAAACGGTCACTGCGTTCATTGAAGTTGGTCTCCTTTTCTTTCCCCTTTAATGATTCTTTATAAAGTTTACAAAGATGCTCAGGGGCTCGACAAATACGGGACCAATGTCCTGGAGTACCACATCTGAAACAAGATCTTTCATATCTTTTTGAGTGATTCTCATGATGTCTTTTCGATGGATGATTTGGGACGCTTTTTTGAGATGAGTTATAAAAATAACTATCTCTATTGTTTTCCAAACCACGGCCTCGACCACGACCACGGCCAATTCCACGTCCACGTCCACGTCCACGACCTCGACCTCGACCTCGACCAAAATCTTGTCTTTGAATTTGATTTTGGTTTCGAGGTTTAAATTCATTTTTACTTACAACATTTACTTCTGGAAATGCTGTTGATCTAGTGGGTCGGGACTGATGATTTCTCATTAATAGCTCGTTTTTTTCCGCCACAAGAAGACAGGCGATGAGTTCAGAATATCTCGCAAATCCACGTACTCTATATTGTTGCTGTAGAGTAATATTTGATGCATGAAACGTGGAAAATGTAATTTCAAGCATTTCCGATTCTGTGACCTCATGTCCACAAAATTTTAGCTACGAGATTATTCGATACATCGCTGAATTATAATCACTGACTTTCTTAAAATCTTGGAATCTTAACATATTCCATTCATCACGGGCGGTCGAAAGTATAACTTCCATTACATGTTCAAATATTTCTTTCAATCCTTTCCACAAAGCCATGAGATCTTTTTCAATTAAATATTCACATTTCAATCCCTCGTCGAGATGTCGACGCAAAAATATAATGGTTTTGCCTTTTCTTGTGATGTCGATATGCCATTTTCTTTTATGGTCTCACTTAGACCCAATGACTCAAGATGCATTTCTACATCGAGAGTCAATGGCATATAATTTTTTCCCGTGATGTCGAGCGCAACAAATTCGAGCTTTGTCAAATTTGACATGGTGGTACTAAAAAAATTACGATGCATTTTATTAGTTAATGAATATTGCAATACAAAGTAATGGATAAACAACAAGTACAAGCATTTGTAAAAATAAAGAAAACACACGAAGAGGATATTCTCCAATAAATAAAAGACTCGTGAGTATGATAACCAAAATAATTAAAAATAACCTTGAGAAAGCCATCTTCTTTTTCCTTCGAAAATTTTAATGAAGAATAATTTTTAGAGAAGAAGAGAAAGTTGGAGTGATTGAATGTGTTTGTGAGATCATATTTATAGGACAAAAACTAGCCATTTTGTTACCGTTTATGACTGTTGGTGTACAAAAAATAAAGGTATGTATTTGTATAATTTTATGGTAATAATATGGTGTATATAATATTAGTCATGTTTAAATAGTTATGTATATCATATCATATTATTATAATGATGTGTCATAAGTTATTTTGTTTAAAAATCTTATAGGCTTTTATACTTGTCGTATCCCTTACCGGGAGTGTGGGATGTCGTCTTAACATCCTCCCAGGATTTATAACAAGTTTTCGAAAAATTTATTTTTATTATTTCTAAGAATAACATTATATTATATATTAAATATATACACAATAAATAAATAACAGTAAAATAAATATTATTACTTTTGTTATCTTTTTCTTCTATTTGGAGCTTGGAAAAGTATGGAGGACTTTTAGAGCTTTGTACTGATAACGTGTTGTGAAAAAGTAAAAATTTATGGTAAAAAATAAAAATCTCAAATTCTCAAAATTTACCAAACTACACACTTTATAATATTTTTCTCTCTACTCAATTGTGAATTTCTTCACAAATGGTGAGCCACTGAGCCTATTTATAAAATTTCTTTACAAATAATCCAAAAATAAAATACATCATTACCTACAATATCACACACTAATTTTCAATATTTACAACTCTTATTTTCAACATTCAAATATTCAACATTCAAATATTCAATGCACACATTTTAAATATTAATTTTCAACAAAATTAATTTTATTATCAATAATGAATTTTTATTGTTTAGTATTTACTAGTGGTAGCTTTTTATTTGACTTCTATATATATCTCCAAACTTTAAAGTAAAAAAAAAGCTCGTATTCATAATTTAAAATTTTAATAATAAGTATTTCAATCGATAAAAATAAATATAACTTTTTTTATTAATAATAAAATTCTATAATACCTAATTATTTGAAATGTATACAAACAACATATATAGTTAACTTAAAATATATATGCAATTATTTCCTAAAAGAATGCACAAGGCTCATAACCGTCGATCAAATGATTGAAAATACCTCGACCCTTATCGTAACCTTATTTTATGGTTTCAGTTACGGTTATCAATTAACCCGTGATCTCAAGTCAAACTATAATTGTGACCACGGGTTAATGGACGGTTCAGTTGAATAAAACTATGATCGACCTGTCTTATAACATGCTGTTTGTATCCGTCGAACCGGTTAGCTATCAATTGGCCCGTTGACATGTTATGAGTCTGATTCTGGTCACGGGGTGTGTTAAAGACACATACACGATAGGGATCGTTACGGTCCCATCCGGTCCGAAAGTGAATTCTTAAATTTGGCAAAAACTTATGTGAGACGGTCTCACGGGTATTATTTGTGAGACGGATCTCTTATTTCAGTCACCCATAAAAGAGTATTACTTTTTATGCTAAAAGTACTATTTTTTATTGTGAATATGGGTATTGTTGACCCGTCTCACAGATTATGATCCGTGAGACGGTCTCACATGAGACTCACTCCTTAAATTTAATATGAATATTTTAGTTTGATCCATTTGTTTTTTGTTTTTTGTTTTTTTTATTCAGTTAATTCTAAAAGTTTCATAATTAATTATCAATGGATTGGCTGATGGATAAATAAGGAACTCAGCCTCACCAAACAACAGAATAGGGTTTATGTTTCTGTAGTTGTACGCTTGCCGCTGTCGCCAAATAAAAAAATATCGGGAATTGATCGTTTCATAGCCTGCTTTTCGATCGATTTTATGTTGTGTGAAGGGAAAGATGTATTCTTCTCGAGGAAGCAATAATACCTATGGCCAGAAGCATCCCTACTCTTCCCAATCTTCGTATGCCTCTCAAAACGTATGTTTCTATGATTACGCGGATTATGTGTATCTATGAATTCTGGGATTTTGTATTTCAGTCCTTGAAAGGTACGAAGGGCGAAGCGTGTGAAACGTCCATGTTTGTAAAATTCGTTTGATTTTTGTTATTGTAGCTAGGCTCTGCATATTCAGGCCATCCTTCGGCTGCGGAAAAGCCGTCTCATTATGGGGGACAGTATAGTTCGGTTTATGGGTCCGCCGCACAGCAGGTTGTATTATGGCCACATGCTTTTGACCACTTTTTAATCCGCGTTTTATCAGTTGGTATTCGACCCAATTTCATATGAAGAACGTGTGACACTACAGATTTTGGGACATTTAATTATTTGCTATTATTTCATGCCCATGACATGTGTCACTCTCATAAATTGTGGTCTGCACAAAAGTAATTTCTTTGGTCCTTGTATTGCTGCTGCTTTTGTGTTTCAATGCCTGAAATGTTTTGGATGTGGCCTTTCTGGAACGATAAAATTGCAATTTCAATGCTTTTACCTTGAAACAGTTCTTAAAACCTCGTGAATATTAACAGTTGTTATTGTTATTTTCTTGATAAATACTGTTAATTTGTTGCAGGTGAGAACAGTTTTGAAATCACATGGTCAATATGTTGTGTTGTTTTGCATTCTTCAAATCAAATGGGTTAACCATATTTGTTCATGTGACATTGTTGGCAAGTCTTTTGTCTCTTTCTGTTAGTTTAATTGGACTAGTGCTTGTTTCATTGAGAATTGATGGTCAATTGTTTTAACTTGATAATATGGTATGGTACCATGGTTGATAGATTTTGTGTGCTAGTTCACTATATGTTCTTTGTGGTCGCATCACATCACTCAAGCAATAACATCAAGCCAAGTCTGTGCAACAGTGATAAACTTCTTCAATTTGATTTTAATTCCGTGTATGAAAACATGATGCATGGAATGAGGAGACTGAAGTACATAGATTTGTTTTCCCTTTTAAGGATTAGAATATGCACGTTTCTAGAAAGGATAGCAATTACTGTGATCCAGAACATGGAATTGGTTGTAGAGATGGGGATATAGTCTACGTCAATCTTAGGAAGTTTGAATATGTGGGTTAATGCATAGAAGAAACGGTACATTTTTTAGGAAAGCAGATCATAGGTGCCATTTAAATGGCCTTTTAACTCATCTTAACGTAAAAAAATTAGCAGTGCATTTTTATTGTTGTTTGGATATAAGTTTTTCCCCGTTGATGTTATTTATAATAGAGTGGTATTGCGTATGGTGAACGAAGAAGGGTGGTTTATCCCCACCTGAGAAGAAAGAGACGGAGGGATGAAACAATAGTTGTTTGAAGAAACTGGAGAGAAAAAATATGCGATTGTTTAGCAATAATACTTTAAATAGTTTATTTGAAAAGTGATAAATGATGTGATTTAAATTGTTGAAAAAACTGTGGAATGTAGCTTTTGTATGTATAGACGAAATTATAAATATTTCGGTTGAGTTGAGTTTGAGATCCCAAACAACCAATACTGTTGAGAAATATGATATATCACCTAGAATTCGGGCTCTCATACATCTGAAATGCTGGAATATGTTCTTTGATAATTTTTTACAGGTCCTTTATAGCTCCGTATCAAGTTCTGTAAGAGGTTGCTTTTTCTCAAGATTTTTCCCTTAGATCACGTTTGTCTTCTCTTTCTTAGACTGAAGAACCTCACTCCAACATCAATCATGTTATCTTTAGCTCTAGCATCTATCTCAGTTCCTTATGTATCTTGTTGTCCATTTGATTTAAGCTTTTGAGAGGGTATGAATGGTTCAATCGACTGTATTGTTGTTTCATATCTGGTTGGTTAAAATGGTGTATTTACCAGTTACTGTCTGCAGATATCTCCATTGGTTGCAAAGGGATCTGCAACAACCACTTTAGAAGGCCGGAGTAATTATGGATCGTCCATTCCAGACTCACCTAGGTTCACATCAAATGATTATGTCTCATCTTCGAGTCGTGACTATGGGCAGAAAGTTGACCAGCTGTATTCTGATAGAATTTCTGATTATCCCTCCATTGATAGACATCAATATGATGGACGCCACCGTTCATATGTTGGGAGGGAAATACCTAGTGAAACCGTCGGTAGATACACTGGTTCAGTTGCTTTTGGCCAAGAACATCAGGTATTGAAATTGAATGTTGTGATTTACTTCTTTAAAAAATATTGCTTTTGTTACTTTGGTCTCGGTTATATAAATTAGTAAGTTGAGCTTGGTATAATAATCATTTTTTTGTTTCCTTATCCTTAGGGATGATTTATGTGAATTTTTTATTTCTGATTGATCCGTTTGTGTTCATAATATATGCTTAAATTGTTGATTATAATATTTTAAGTTCTAATCTAGCTGTGTTTTGTAACTTTCGTTTTGCCCTTTAGAACCAAATATCTGACCTATTTTATTTTCTACTCCGTTGATTTTTATTCTTCACAGTCTAAGATGTATGATCGTCTGGAACAAACAACAGTGCTTAGGCAAGAACAAATGCTAAAGGCTCATACAATATCTTCCTCTATTGAAGGTGGAGCTAGGTAATGTACTGTTAAGCTAGTATCTTTTTTTTCCTTTTTTTTGCATGCTAGTATCATTCTTTTTGGAGTAGATGAAGGTGTTAGTTTCATCAGTTCTCGTCTTAGGAACTAGATGATGCTAATTTTATGCACTCTACTCATAAAACCTCTGATCATCTGATGAGATTGAAACTTAATTTAGCTCTGCAAATAGTTATTTCTGTCAATGAAGACACCATTTTTATGATAGTGGATTGGCGCACAACAAATGTGTGTACGGTTTCATACCATCAGTTGTGCTGAGCAAAAAATTTCTGGCAGACAAGCTGATTACCTTGCAGCGAGGGCCCTAGTACATCGTCCTGCCCAAGATCCTATTGCATATGGTGGAAGAATTGATCCTGACTTGCGTAGTTTAGCGTTGGTTAGTGGGTCATCTTATAGTGGACAGCATACTTCGTCAATCTTAGGAGCAGCTCCACAGCGAAGTGTCGATGACCTTATTTATGCTCAGAGTTCAAATCCTGGCTATGGAGTTAGTTTGCCTCCTGGTAGGGACTATGGATCAGGGAAGGGCCACATTAGCACATTGCTTGAATCAGATTATCCAAGCAGCATGTTGGCACACGTTGGTCATCCAAGAGTTGATGACCGGAAAGATAACAGGAGTAGACATGGTCGGGAGCTGGAGCAGAGAGATCACGAGAAGAGGGATTACTTGCTCGAGCGAGAGAAAGATAGAGAGAGGGAGAAGGAGCGACTACGAGAGCATGAGAGAGAAAGAGAAAGGGTCCGAGAAAGAGAAAGAGTCCGAGAAAGAGAGAGAGAACGAGAGAAGGAACGTGAAAAAGAACGGCAACGAAGGGAGAAGGAGAAGGATCGAGATCTCAAACGGAGTCTGGAATTGTGGCGTGAACGTTCTCCCCCCAGACTCTCAAAGGACCGTAGAGGTTTCTCACTGGCAAAAGATGTCAGATCTGTGCGGCGCGAATCCCCACGTCATGAAATTTTGCATAGGTGGATCATGTTTAATTGCATTCTGTTCTAGTTATATGTGTTACACAGCTTATCAATCTTGTAAATCTACCTAACTTGGTGTTCTACGACGCTGAAGGCCTCAATCCCAGCATCAATCTCCTGTAAGAGAAAAGAGGAGAGAGTACGTCTGCAAGGTAAAACAACTATCCCACAGGCTGCCTGCTGCAGAATAGTCAGAGAAATTGATATTAAATAGCATTTGACTTCTCTTCGAGAACCTCAATTCAAAATTTTCCTGTCACCAGTTCATTGTTTATTTCAGACTGTCATGACTGAATACTATCACTTCTGTCTCTTTTATTCTTGGAAAACCCACTTCAGTGTTCCATTTGCACGTTGATATGTATCTTTTCACTGCATCTCAACATCTCCAGTTGGAAACCACTTTGACTCGTCTCGCCTTCCTTCTTTTCATAAAGTTCTTTGAGTCTTCCACGTGTGGCATCAGCAATTGCTTTTTGTACGGTGCAATATTTTTTTAGTTTTTGGTGCTCATGGCTATGGGATTACTTCTTGTTTTGTTGACATTCTTCGTTATTTCTCATCAAATTAGAAGCTGCTCGCAATGCGAAATTCTTTGGTATTTTCTCTTATGCACTCTCAATTCTACGTTGTTCAAATCTTGTAGCTGCCGCTAACGTAGTTGCGTTGATGAGGATATACTATTTTTACCGTTTATAGCTTCACCTGGAAACGATTTGCTTTTGATGATGTAGAGAAGACGCCATTGTGTTTGAAACTGGACAACACTGTTGAAATGTATTCTGGAATCCATTTACTGATAGATGCACCCTAATTCATGGCATTTTTTGTTGTTGTAGATCTTTTCATTTAGCTTTGTAGAAGTTGAGAGGGATTATTTGTCATTAGATAAGCGATATCCTCGGCTTTATGTATCTCCAGAATGCTCAAAGGTATTGCCAGTTCATCTAATTATTATAATTTTCTTGCTTTGACCTCTGCTTATGACTTCACTTTTTGGCTGTATGTAGGTTACCGTTAATTGGCCGAAGAAGAATGTGAGGCTCCACTTATACACTCCTGTGAGGTATTTATCCTACGGCTTCTTCTTAGGCGTCATTATTCAACATATCATCTTGAAAATAAATTTCACTTCCAATCACGTGGCGCTTTAGCATCATTATTCTGATGTGGTCTCTTAAAAATTACACGATGATGTAATAATTTTAAGTTATATTTCGACTAAAAATTAGGCTTTTAGAAATTTGAAAATGATAATAATTACTATACTTGATGAAATAGTTTTGAGCATGACTTTGTTGAAGAGATGACTTCCATGGAGAGGACAGAATCACCTAAACAACTGGGAACTGATGTATCAGTGACAAAAGCAAGAGGAACTACGGTTTGGAATGCGAAGGTTAGTTCATAAGCATTAATTTATGTGTGTGTAAATGTATGTCTGTATGCATAAATATTGTGGTATTTTATATGCCATGGCCCATGCCTACTTAAAAATTTGTGGAAAAATCTACTTTTATGTGGGACGTTCTGTGCCTCAAAGCCTGGAAAGACCCAGATTCTGTCTTCTCAACATAGATCGGCTCAAGTCATCTTACTGAGATGTTAGGCCATATTTACCACCAAAAATTTCTCCCATATTCCACTTGAGGTGAGGCTGCAATTCTGCAAATGGAAAACGTAATGCCCCTTGTTGCATCCATTACAACTTACTGTAATCCACTCCAATTCTCCAGTAACACCCTAGGGCTGAAATCCAGTCCACTTCTCCAATAACACCCAAGTGATGATACCGCCACTAGATTTTCTCAGATGCCATTTTTAAGGACACCTATCATCATAGTTTATTGCCAGTCAACTCACTCAACCTGCTCAAACTCATAGTTGTCAATCGCGTGTAGCGCCCCGTAGCGCAGAGGTTGCCCGTGGCTATAGCGCGTAGCGAAGCGCGTAGCGAGGGCTATTTGAAAGTGTAGCGCCACAAGCATATAAATATATAATATATAATATATACTAACATCAATTCAATCTTTCATTCTTAAATAGCAAATATATAAGTTCAAAACATATAAAACCTCAATTCTAAAACTAGAAAAACATAATTTAAAATTCATCTTCATCTTCCTCATCAAGATCGAGACCATCTTCTTCATTTGAAATTGCATAACGTTCGGCATCATTCTCTTCTTCACTTTCTTCATCAAAGTCAAATTCATCATCATCTATAAAATTCAGTGTGGAAGATGTTTCTATTGGCCTTTTCCCTCTAGACTTAGATGTGGCCGCCTTTGAGCTTCCTGTAGATGTAGGGGTCGCCTTCGAAGCCCCTTTGGATTTCCTCAATGTATAAGGAGATTCATCTACTCCAACAGCATCTGCAACATCTTGCCAAGTTAAATCATCACCATCATGAACAAAGTCAGGCTCTTCATCCTCCAGTCTCCCTAGTAGCCATTCATTGCCATCATCCACTTCAGTCAATATGATAGGATCGATAGTATCACGACTATCGTATCTACGCCTCAGAGCTCTGTTGTATTTGATGAACACCAAATCATTCAGTCGTTTTTGCTCCAATCTATTCCTTTTCTTGGAATGAAGCTGCATTTATTTATATACGTTTATAAGGCACGTGGCACGACTGCACGAGAACAAATTCTTAAAACTTCACAGTAATAGAAAATAAAAATTGTACTATTATAAAAACTTACATGTTCAAACACACTCCAATTGCGCTCGCAACCAGAGAAGCTACAAGTGAGACTGAGTATCTTTTGGGCAAGTTTTTGCAACTTTGGCGTCGAAGCTCCATATGAGTTCCACCATGCAGCTAGTTAATAACATTAGTTATATTAATATTTCTCATTGGACTTTTCACTATCTCAATTGATTACTTTTGTATGCATGGCTATATGTAGGACTTAGTGAGAGAATTTTTTGAAAATGCTTTCCCTCTCACTTTCCTTTCTTTCAGCCGACCTCAACCTCTGTATCATCTACAACCTCATCTCCTGAGTCTCGCCGCCGCCCCGTTTATCTGAACCCGCCGGCGGCCGCCGGCCGCCGGATTTCTTCTCGTATTTCTTTTCTTCCGATTCCTTTCGTCTCTTACTTCTTAACCTTCGGTTGGTCTCCTTCATCCAGCCGAGCTTCTTTGTTTCAACCCTATTTCCGGCTGAGTTAGTTGGCTACTATTCTTACGATTAATTTCAAAACCGGGTCGGATTTTCAGTTTCAACACTGGGAAAATGTCTCATGCCATGAAGACGACGGTAAGAGAGGGGACAGTCAAAATCGAATTTAAGATATTCACACTAAAGTTGGCTAATGGGGGCTCGACGATTCGGTGGTGTGAAAAAACAAGGAATGCGAGCTATCTGATGGATCTAGCTCGTGACGAAGCTACATGGATCAACTCTAAGCTCAGAAACTTCATCCTTAATCCCCAGTCGTGTGTGGACTTCAATCGACTAAGGACCAGGAGTGCGACGGTCATAGCACAACGCTTCGTGAACAAAAGAGGCTATTTCATAGAGATTTCGAGATTCTTTTCAAAGGGGAAGAAACAAAATATCATCATTCCATGTGGCTTTCAGGGTCTAGGATGGATAAGGATATCAGAAATTCTTATTAACCTTCTGTCTGGTGAAAAACAGGTACTGGAACAACAACCAGCTGCGTATGGTCAAGATAAAAACAGAGATACAGACAAGCAGAATCGAGCTCATCAGAAAGGATGGGCTTTCAATCAAGGGATGAAGAAGCCTAACGAGGATAATGGCTGGCAATTTACAAAAAAAGATTGGAACGAAGCCATTATCATCACTATAGGAAGGGTCAACGTATCGTGGATACAGGTTGAAAGGCTACTGGGAAAAGATGTGAAGAGAAGGATCGAAGTACATCCTTTTCAAGCTAACAAAGCGGTTTGGTGGCCGGAATGCACAGAGGAATTCTCGACTTACATTAATTTGAAAAGAGGTTTTTTCGAAAATGGAGTGACACTTGATTTTGAGGTATGGAGGCCAAACATCAATTCCACACGTTCGGTAATCAAGTGCTGCAACAGTTGGATCAAAATTTTGGGGCTCCCTTGGAACCATTGGTCGTTGGACAACTTCAAAATGATCGGGGCAAAATGTGGGGGTCTCCTACAGGTTAGTGAGGACACAAGGCGTCTTCGAGACTTAGGGGCAGCCAAGATTAAGGTTAAAGGATCAAGAGATGGGTTCATCAACAACAAAATAATGATTCCCTTAAACGGGGTCAACGAGGAACTCACAATCATTACACAAACTTTTGACAGTCAGGCCTTCGACAACTATGCAAAGCAGACATATGCCCAAGCATTAATTAACGGCAAGAAGAAGGTGGCAGGTCGGGGACTTTCTGATAATGGCAAATACATGGATAATATTGGGACGAACACAACCAGACTACAAGAAAGAATTGAACAGGGTCACGGTCTTCGGAACAAGAACGGAGAAGCAGCAGAGCAGTCAACCTTACCGGTAACTCAGTCCATTGCAAACAAGGCGGAGAAAATCATACATAATGTTACTCCAAAACCGATCGACGAGTTTCAAAGATCTCCAGTCCTATCCTTATCAAATTCAGAAGACAAAGAGATGGGCTTATCAGGACATGAAAATGGGCAGAGTTCAACATTCCAAGTTAATCAACAAAGCTATTGCAGAAAATCAAACAATGCTACCTTTGATGCTTCTGATGTGGTTGAAGTCGGGGGAACAGTCCATGCCAATGAGCTGTTCAGGAAGGCAATCTACAACACAGATTACAACAAGCAGAGGGAGGTTCATGACGAAGATTTTGAAGATACCATTCAAAATGAATCAGAGGATGACATAATTGATGACGAATTTGATGCTTCTGAATCGGAAAGTCACGCTTCCTCTCACTCGGACTACATAGTCAACAATGAATCTTTCAGTGCGGACATTAAAGGGTTATTCGATTCACAAGAACATAACCAGCAACTCTTTCAGCATTCTATTCTAGATAATCCTAATCCTTCAGTGGGCAAGGTACTTTCCAGCTTAACATCGCAAAAACTTTCACTCTCTTTAACATTCAATAATTATTTCCTTCGTCTTCCTATCAATTGGGGTTGTCGCTTGGGTTCTGTGGGGTGGGGCAGTAAGGGACAGTCAAGTGTTCTCATTAAGTATGGGTCCGAGGAAAACAATTCCAAATGCTATGAAAGGGGGACAAAATCAGATGCTGTCTGTGTCATTCGAGAAGCGTTCAGTAGCTCAGCGGGTGCAATTGAATTAGGAAGATCACCGGGTAAGATGAGTAGAGAACTTGCTAGGTTGAAATGTGGGATCAACTACGAGAAAGGATCATCTTCGAAGGGCTGTGTACGTTTTCCATGAAGATTTGCTCATGGAATATTAGGGGGGGAGGGTCGGCGAGAAGGCGGGAGTTAGTGAGAATGGTCATTCGAAAGGAAAATCCTGATATTGCGGTGGTGTTAGAAACAAAGAAAAGTGAAGTGGACCGTCGTTTTGTCTCAAGTATTTGGAAATCAAGATTTGTTGACTGGGTAAGTTTACCTTCGGAGGGACGATCAGGAGGAATTCTAGTTATGTGGGATCCAAGAGTGGTACAGGTCAGTGATAATCTCATTGGGAATTTCTCTGTTTCTATTCTATTACAATGGAAAGAGGGTTGTAAGTGGTGGTTTT
This sequence comes from Primulina eburnea, assembly GCF_022965805.1. NCBI lineage: Eukaryota > Viridiplantae > Streptophyta > Magnoliopsida > Lamiales > Gesneriaceae > Primulina > Primulina eburnea. The sequence continues at coordinate 8,786,633 of NC_133111.1, forward strand.
CAGCAGTGTATGGACCTTGCAATCCGAGAAAAAGACATCTATTTTGGGAAGAATTAGCAGGCTTGCACACAATCTGTGGGAATATTTGGTGTGTAGGAGGCGACTTTAATGTTGTCAGGAATTTGAGCGAAAAAATAAACAGCAACACAAACACAGTAAGTATGCAATGCTTTGACACTCTGATTCAGGATTTGGGTTTGCTAGATCCTCCATTACTCAATGCGAGGTACACTTGGACAAATTTCAGGGACAACCCAATATGTTCAAGATTGGATCGGTTCCTTATTACAGAGGGCTGGAAGGAAATCTTCCAAACTTTCAGGCAGTCAGTACTGCCGAGAGTAACTTCTGATCACCACCCTTTAGTTTTAGACACCACAAAACACAATTGGGGACCATCTCCTTTCAGATTTGAAAATGTTTGGTTGACACATAACAACTTCCAAAAGTCTTTGGCAGACTGGTGGGAAAGTGGGAATCATCAAGGTTGGGAAGGTTATAAGTTCATGCTGAAGCTAAAAGACATAAAAATAAAGGTTCTAAGCTGGAATAAAGAGGTATTCGGAAATATTAATGAGAAAATTTCAGAGCTTCAAAATAAGCTTACCCGGTTGGATAAACTAGAGGAGGCGGGAAGGTGGTCGGATTCTTTAAATGTGCAGCGGCGAGAGGTAAGGTGCGAGATGGAGACTATGCTTATTCGAAAATTACAAATGGACTCTCAAAAGGCAAAGTTGAAATGGTTGAAAGATGGGGAACAGAACACAAGATTCTTCCATTCTCTTTTGCAAAACAGGAGGAATAAAGCCATTATAGACAAGATAGAGTTGGACGACGGGTCATTGCTCACGGATGAGTTACAGATTGAAAATGAGATCATTAATTACTACAGACAATTATACAGGAAATCTGAAGGGGATGGATCGGGTTTAGATGGAGTGGAGTGGATGCCAATTAACATGAATGAGGCCGAGCAGCTGGAAAAACCTTTTTCAGAGGATGAAATCAGAGGAGCAGTGTTTGACTGTGACGGTACAAAAGCTCCGGGGCCGGACGGGTTTACTTTGGCATTTTATCAGAAAAGCTGGGATACGATCAAAGATGATCTTACAAGAGTGTTTGTGGAATTTTACAATGATGGGATCGTCAATGGTAAAACAAACGAGACCTACATTTGCTTGATTCCGAAGAAAAATGGAGCAACGAAGGTCAAAGATTTTAGGCCCATCAGTCTAGTTACAAGCCTGTACAAAATTTTGGCCAAGGTTTTGACAAATAGATTGAAGAAAGTATTGAGCAAAACAGTGGCGGAAAGTCAATGTGCATTTATTCAAGGAAGACAAATAATAGATTGTTGCCTAATTGCCAACGAAGTCGTCGAGGAGTATAGAAGAAAAAAGAAAAAGGGATGGATTTTGAAGGTTGACTTGGAAAAAGCATATGATAATGTAGATTGGAGATTTCTAGATTTCGTGCTTAGAATGAAAGGGTTTGGGAATAAATGGAGGAAATGGATCATGGGTTGCGTTTCGAGTGTTTCATATTCTGTTTTCATCAATGGTAGACCAAGAGGAAAGTTCAAGGGGGAAAGGGGACTAAGGCAGGGTGACCCCCTATCCCCTTTTCTTTTCAATCTAGTGATTGATGGGTTGGGGAGATTGGTTGATAATGCAAAATCAACAAACGCTGTGCGAGGACTGCAGGTTGGCAAAGATAAAGTCGAGATATCACACTTACAATTTGCGGATGATACTCTTTTCCTCGTCCAAAATGCAGCTCATTTGATCAAAGTAGTGGAACTACTTCAAACATTCTGCTCAAAATCAGGTCTGAAAATAAACTTCGACAAGAGCTCTTTGCTAGGATTGAACCAGGCTGATCAAGAGACCGATGAGCTAGCTGACACGGTGGGATGCAAGAAAGAACAATGGCCTATCAAATATCTCGGGGCACCATTGGGAGGTGACCCCAAGAAACTCGAATTCTGGGCACCGATCGTTTCCAAAATGTCAACGAAACTGGCTAGCTGGAAAAAATCATTTTTATCTCGGGGTGGAAGATTAACTTTAATTTCTTCGGTGTTAAGCGCCCATCCTACATACTTCATGTCACTGTTTATGGTGCCTCAACAAGTAGCAAAACGAATGGAAACTATAATGCGGAACTTTCTTTGGGATGGTGCGGATGGGGAGGCTCATTGTCATGTTGTTAAATGGACTCTTGTGTGCAGGCCGAAAGAATTGTGAGGTTTAGGTTTAAGCAGCATACGGCTGAGGAATATCGCACTTTTAGGGAAGTGGTGGTGGAGAAGTGCGACTGAACAGGACTCTATGTGGAAAAGAGTTGTGGGAAGCATTTACGGGTACGCTGATAATGGAAGGGATATCAAGGCGGCTAAGAATTCAACTTTCAGAAGCCCTTGGAAGTTCATTTCTCGGTCCCATTCTTCCTGCCAACACTTGATTGGAACCGTGCTTAAGGGAGGGAATGTTTTGAGATTTTGGGAGGATACATGGGTGGGTGGGGTGTCTTTCAAAAATCTTTTCCCAAATCTTTTTCGTTTGTCTTCGTCTGTCAACAATTCTATTGCCCACTACTTCACGGTCCCTGTTAGCCAAGGCGATTCAGCTATTCATTGGGATTTCAGGTTTAGAAGAGGGTTGAACGATGTCGAGTTGGGTGAGTTTACTAACCTTTTAGGAATTCTAGAGCCAGTTTCTTTGAGTGTAGGCTCATCTGACTCAGCGGTGTGGTTAGGGGATTCGTCGGGAGTCTTTTCTGTTAAATCTCTTTACCACTCCTTCTTCCAAGATTCGAATAATCAATTCTCAAAATTCCACGACAACATCTGGAAAGTGCCAATCCCACAAAAGGTAAAGGTTTTCTCTTGGATAGTTGCTTTGGAAAAATTGCAAACTTGTGACAAGCTTCAAAAGAGACAGCCGAATAATGTACTGTCCCCTCAATGGTGCACCTTGTGTAGAAAAAATGACGAGAATCAGGATCATCTTCTGCTACACTGTTCTTTTACGAGGACAATTTGGATCAGGGTTATGCAACACATGGGCTTCGAGTGGGTTTTCCCCAAATCTTCAAGAGATATGTTGGTCATGGAAAATGGAATTCTGAAAAAGAAGGAAGGTCGACTGTTCTGGTATATTATTGTGCATTGCATTTTTTGGTCGATATGGACGGAGCGCAATAGCAGAATTTTCAGTGACAAAGAAGAGTCGACGGAGTGTTTATGGGAGAAGATTAGATTCAGAGTGGCGACTTGGACTACCAGAGTTCAAGCTTTTCATCATTTATTTATATCTGATCTTGTTAGGGATTGGCGTTTCATTCTAAGTTGACTTTTTTATCTTTATTTTAGCTTCAAAAAACCGGTGGATGTCTCATCCACTTCCTTTGTAACTTTTTTTTTCAAAAAGTTAAATAAAAATAATGTTTCGTATCAAAAAAAAAATATTTCTCATTGAATTTATTTCAAAAAAATAATGAAAAACTTGATTTTCATACCTGGTGATACAACATTTCTCATTTTGATTGCAACTTCCTTCCCAAAAAGACCTTCGGCTTGTTTGTATTTTAACAACTCTGTATGTATTTTTGTCTCCGTCTCAACATCAAAAGTCAACCTACTGATTGCATTGTACAACCCCGTAACTACTTCCTCATCTTGTTCTATCTCAGAGTTTGAGTAAAAGAACTGAGGGTTCAAGAAATAACCCGCTGCATGCAAATCTTGATGGAGTTGCAACTGCCACCTATTGTCGATTATCTCAAAAACCTCTTTGTACCTATCTTCGTTATTACCAAAGGCTTTTGCTATTTTCTCCTTAGCCCTATCCATTGCCTCGTATATATAACCCATGGCAGGCTTCTTCTCCCCATCCACCAACCGAAGTACCTCCAGTAATGGGCCACCAACTTTCATAGCATAAATGATAGCATTCCAAAATGAAGGCATCAAAATAATTTTCTGTGATTGCTTACCAGTCTGTTCCTTCGCAAATTTGCTTTTACTCCAATTTTCTGAAGTAAACATCTTTCTCAAATGTTGCTTATGCTGCTGAAAGCTTCTCATAGTCAAGAAAGCGGTGGCAAAACGAGTTTTAGCTGGCCTGATAAGGTCTCTTTGGCCGGTGAACTCTCTCATCATGTTCAACAACATAGTTCGGTTGTAAATATATCCGTTAACATTAATTGCCCGCTCAAGTGCCCTCTTCAAATCTGGCATTTTGAATATGTCCTCAAAAATCAAATCCAAACAATGTGCTGCACACGGGGCCCAATACAAGTTTGGATATTTATCCATCAACTTCTTTCCTGTAAAGAACAAGAGAATAAAATGATAGTTAATGAAAATGAAACTAATCAACGAAAGTTAAAAGACGTTATAACTTAGTATATTAGATTTTCTTACCCGCATAAACATTATTTGATGCACTGTCAGTGACCACTTGAACAATATTATTCACCCCAACTTTTTGCACAAACTTGTCAAACAACTCAAACATCTTCTCACCCGTGTGAGAGTAGCTAGATGCATCAACTGATTCAATAAACATGCTGCCTTTTGGGGTATTCACCAAGAAATTGATAAGTGATCTCCCCTTTCTATCTCTCCACCCATCAGCCATCAAAGTACAACCATTCTTCGCCATCTCCTCTTCATTTTGTTTCAAAATCAGCTTTGTGTGGTTGATCTCCTCCTTTAAAAGTGGTTCTCTCACCTCATGGTAACTAGGTGGTTTCATCCCAGGACCATATTGTCCAATGGCTTCGATCATTGGCTTCAAGCTGTCATATTTGACCGCATTGAAGGCGATCCCTGCATCATACATCCACCTTGCAAATTTTTGAACTGCATCAGACCTCAACTTTTTCTGAACTTCATTAAATTGAGGTGCTTTACCACCTTGATTCTTTGCGTCTAGCTTAAAGAAAGCATTTATAGGACCCAACGACCGTGGTTTTTTGGGCATTAACATTGACGAGTTGCCCGAGGAAGAAATAGATGCCGACCGCTTTCCATGAGAAGATGGATCCCCGTGTGGATCAATATCATCTCCTTGCTCTTCTATATCAATAACATCATCAAAGTGAGGCATGGAATCCATGACAGTTTTTTGGGCCAACTTTTCTTCAAAATGATCTTTCATTTCTTTCTTAACACATGCCGGGGCTTTTGGACAAAGTTTTGTATTTTTAAATCCCCCCGCAAGATGTTGTTTGAGTCTTGTTATCCCACCTTTTGTAACTTTTTGGCAAAAGTTGCATAATATTCCATCAGAAATCTTGTCTGGATTAACCATCCTCCCATAGTTCCATCCAATATCTTTTTTTCTCAATTCTTCTTGTAGGTTTTCTATCTTATAAACTCTGAAATTCAGAAAAAAAAATTGATTATACATTGAGGAAATCCAATAAGCAAATGGCAATAATTAAATGTCCAAAAAAATCAAATGACAGTAGTCAATGTCCAAAAAAATCAAATGGCAGTAACATATTACCGAATGTCATTTTGGACAGTAATCAAATGTTCAAAAAAATCAAATGACAGTAACATATAAGAGCAGTAACATATTACCGAATGTCCAAATTGCAATAAACAAATGGCAGTAATCAAATGCTCAAAAAAATCAAAAACCAGAAAATAAGGAAAAAAGAAATGAAAAGAGAAGAGCAGATTATTACCGAAGTGGGCGGATGCAAGCGGCGGCCTGAAGTCCGGCAGTCGGCGGCCAGAAGTCCGGCAGTCGGTGGCAGTCGGCGGTGCAAGGGAAGATTTCTTGAGCGTGTTGTTGATGCTTGGAGAAGTGGAGAAGGGGAGAAGATACGCGCTGTTCTGCTTGTTAGGGTGTGCTGAATGGGCCGAAAATTGGGCTTAAAATTGAGTGGAAAATTGGGCCGAAAATTGGGTGGAAAATGGGCCGAATTTTGGGTGGAAAAACTGCCCAAGCTTTTCTTCAACATAGCGCGCTATTTACTCGCTATAGCTATACCGAAATAGCGCCTATAGCGAGGATAGCGCTCGCTATTTGAAAGTGGCTTGCGCATAGCCCCCTGTAGCGACCGGGCGTCGCTACGCCTCGCTACACGCGATAGCGAGCGCTACAAGCGCTATTAACAACTGTGCTCAAACTTATGCTATTTAAGACCTAACAAATGTGGCTCACAAGCCATTCACTTATTTCTCCAACAACAGATGGTTTGTCATTACACTTCCCTTCAAGATTTAGTTTAGGTTTACATCATACAACTTCAATTACATGTTAAAAACGGTCAGTACTGAAATTTTTGGTAACATGTTTCCAGGGTACTTTTAGTTTCTTGAGCTTGCTTTTAACGCTTAAAAGTTCTCGGTATGAATCACAGAGTCCAATTAAGTTAAAAGAGGACCTGCAACAACTTTTGATGGTTCATCTATTAATCTCTTGCATTCCTGTTAATTCTAGTGTTTAGTAAATTGGAGGAAATCATGTTGAGTTGTTACTTGGTTTGCACAATAATCCTCCCAAAAATAAGGGGTTGATCTTAAGTTTATGTGCTATGCACTAACCTTTTTGTATATTTTTAATGTTATTATTGGATTTGATTACAACAATTATCACTGCGAGATCGGGCATTAAGGGAATGTGATGATGATATGCAAACCTATATTTTCTTGGTAAAACCTAATTCTTCTCTTGTTTTTCTCTGGTATCAGATTCTTCTGATGAGTGGACTGAGCCAAAATGCTCTGGCAGAGCTGTCATCTGAAAGAAACTATGATGACCGTGTACCACATTTTTGCAATATGCTTAGATTTTCTGTCCTTAAACGTAATAATACTTTAATGGCAATTGGGGGCCCATGGGACGCAATTGATGGTGTTGATCCAGCATTTGATGACTCCTCATTAATTCAAACAGCTCTGAGGTTCGTCTCGTAAGGAATTTTCTTGATTTGTTTTTGTTTTTCTAGATTGTTCTGAAATGGTTCTTGTGTTAGGTATGCAAAAGATGTGACTGATCTTGATCTGAGAAACTGTCAGCTCTGGAATCGTTTTCTCGAGGTAGTCTTTTATCTTTTCTGTCAGTAAGCTACGTTTAATTTCAAATAGAAGACTCTTATAGTGCCATTAGATCCAGCCTAAGATGCACGATATTTTGGTTGCTCGTACCGATATCAAACTTTGAAAAGAACAAATAATTCATATTTAGAAATATGTTTTCAATAAATAACCTGATATTTTTGTTGTGTACCTTTAGAACGAGCATATCTCAGCAATTATTGGAAATGTGGCTCATAATATTAGAATCATTAGTTGTCAAGTGTCCCGAAAGTCCAAACAATATTGCTAGAGTACCCACCATGCCTTGCACCTTTAAAATGCCATGGATGGCAGTTCTACTCTGTTTCTGCAGAAGATAATGAGAAATGACTATAATATTTAACAAACATTGTCTCTCCAGGAGTTAGAAAACTCATCTAGATTTTTGTTATCCTCAAACTTATTTGCATGGTCAGGTATACAGTGTGAATTGACTTACATTCTAGATTGCCTTACCGTATAACTCTCTTGTTAGAAAAATCTAGCAGAAGCTCTGGCTTTGTTTATTTTGCCTTGAAGTTCCACTTTTGTGATTCTGTGGTGGTGTATTTTTTCTTCCCCTTTTTTAGCTTTTATTCTGGCAAGAACATGACTGAATCTAATGAGTTTGACCATAAATAGTTGCATTCCATTATTGTCACGCCCCGAGACCGGGGTTAGTTGACACCGGCGTTGTTTAACAATCACACAATCGAAACAACAAGCATTGCGTAGCACAGTATAAACCGAACCAGTTTATATATCATAATTTCAACGAAATAACATTGTCTTCACAATAACGAAATCCAACGATATAGTAAATAATGCGGAAGCGTCTTACAATTTATTTAATCATAAATTTCGAAATAAAACCTATTACTAATCTGGCAGATCACCAACCCCAAAATTGTTCCGACTCTTCATCCTCAACCTGTTCTTCGGACTTATCTGGGAGGGGAGAGTAAGGGGGGTGAGTATTTGGGAATACTCAGCAAGTGGGGGAATATCGAGCACAATGAATACAACATGCATAAAATTCGAATCATAAATCATGAGTTCATACGTACTTCATAACACATGCATAAACTTTACTAGCCACTGTGATTTATCCAACTTTCTATGGTTTACTGACGTCAGTCCCTAATTTTTACTCCTCTAAGGGGCGAGGCCGTATAGCGGTTATATCCCCCACCGCGTAAGGGTACGTCATGGTTGGGATTCCCACCCATATACAGTCGACTCCTCACAGTGCTTAAAACCAAATGACAACAACACAAGAAGGAGTAGGAAAAGAACATGTACTCGACCGTATTTTCAAAAACACACGAAGAATGCATAATCGAAATTAATTCTTTAAAACAGCCACTTACCGTATATAATGATGCTAAAAACGTGGTGCACAACTTCGAGGATTGGGCCGCTTTTCGTTCCTCGTCCGGGCAGCGCTTCGGTTCGAATTCTAAGCTAACTTCGGGACGATTTTCGGGCAGAGTTTCGACTAGTATGGCTGCTGAAACTTTCGAAATTCAGCAAGGGAATTTTCGAGATTTTGGGGTGTGAAGAATGATTGGGTGATGGGGTATTTATAGGTGAGGGTGGTGGATCTAAACATGGTACTCAAATCATACCAAAATTCATGTCATATATCACAAATTTGACTCTAAATCCTTGCCCAATTTCGAAAATTGAGTTACCTAGGTTGTGAGGTTTTTATTCCTTAATCCATTGCTCTTAATTTGGTTTAAAATATGGTTGCTAGATGGGAAGGATTTTGAGCAACATTTGATGATTTGCTTCCAATTAATCATGTATCTACCCATCACAATAATTAGTCATAATATCTTGTAGGATTTTCGAAAATTGCTTGTAATATAATGCCTCAATCCTCTAGATTTTGTAGGTATCCTTGACTTTATAAAAGATTTTTCAGAAATTAATTTCCTCAAGGTGCATATCTTGTTTTATATAAAATATAAAATTAAATCCTAAAATTTTCTTACAACTTATTAATTACATAATTAAAAAAATTACGGTTCTCACATCCCTCCCTCCTTATGAGAAGTTTCGTCCTCGAAACTGGAGTTGGCTTGGTCTCCAAATCCTCATCTTTTCTTTACCATCTACCATGACACTGTTTCTTGCTAACCAATCCATTCCTAAAATCACGTCGAAATTGACCATGACCAGCTGTATCAAGTCGGCGCTAAAAGTCTGATCACTAATACTGATGTTACAATCTCTGTAAATCTCGTCAGTTTCAATAGCTCTACTAGTAGGTGTGGCTATTCGGAAGGGTTCAGTTAGCTTAACGGGCTTACGTCCTAACTTCTTACAAAATCTCTTAGACATAAAAGAATGTATGGCACCACAGTCAAATAACACATAAGCAGGCACTTGCTGAATAAATATGGTACCTGACACAACATCGCTTGCATCATCCGCCTCCTCCTGCGCCATGGCAAACACCCTGGCATTCGGTTTGTCCTCCTTGGATTTACTAGGGCCTGCTCCCACATTTATCCTAGTTCCTCTGTTCGGCCCTGCTGGTCGGTTGGCGACGGTAGGACATTCTGCAATTCTGTGCCCCGATTTTCCACATCCAAAGCATACACCGCTGGCCCTTCGGCATTCCCCGGAGTGCTTGAAGCCGCAAGTTGGGCATGGCTTGAGCCCTTGATGGTTATTGGTGGAGAATTGCCCTGAGGGAGGTCCACCCGACTGATTGGGTTTCTTGAACATTGGTCTGTCCTGAGAAGGTTGGCTGACAGGGGGTCGCTTGTTCCTATTTTCCCCATCTCTTCGACGAATATCAGCTTCGGCTCGGATAGCCGCACCCATTAGGTCTGAAAAGTTGGCAGGTTGGTAGACTGCTAGAGCAGATTGGATCCTGCTATTCAACCCCTTCTTGAAACGATGCAATTTCAGAACTTCGTCCACCATAATCGCTGGAGCATATGATCCAAGAGCATTGAACTGAGAGGTATATTCCACTACTGACATATCTGGAGCCTGACTGAAATTTTCAAACTCACTTAGCTTCTGCAGTCTGACTTCTGCCGGGTAGTATTGTTTCAGAAATGTTTCTCGGAAGATTCACCATGTGATTGGTCCAGCAGCGGTCATGGCTGGCGAGACTGCTTCCCACCATTTAGCTGCCTTGTCTTCCAGGAAGGGCACTATCACGTCCACTTTTAGTGCATCCGGGACTTCCAACAGTCTCAACTGAGTTTCTACGCTTTTGAGCCAGCTCTGGCTAACTTCGGGGTCGGCAGCACCACTGAAATTTGGGCACCTGTTCTTGCGCAGTGATTCATAATGGAATTTGACTCCGTGCTGCGGTGGAGGTGGTGGTGGTTGATTGGCGTTGGGGTTCATTAACCCTTGCAGTGTCGTGGCCACGATCGTGGCTATGGCCATCAAGTCTGCTTGATTGAGATTGAACTGAGGTGGAGGTCCGTTGCCTTCTCCATTAGTGTTGTTGTTGTTGTTGTTAGCATAACGGGGGTTGCGGTTTTGCCTTGGAGGTCTACCGGCCATTTCTTACAATTTGAATGTTTCTAAGAATTTGTACGAGTAGGATTTATGCAATAGATTGCGTAGAAGTAAATTGAAATCAATGGAACAAATAAAATATTTTATTGATTTCTCAAGCAGGAAAATAAATGAACATGGCCAATCTAAATGAAATAAATGTACTGAACCAATCTAAATGAAATAAATGTGCTGAATAAAATAGGACATAATAAAATGTCAGGGTCATATAGAGTTCAATAAATGAAAATAAATAAAATTCGAAAATTTCCAAAAATGAAAAGTTTTGAGATAGACATACGGATTCGAAGGGTATATCGAGAGGATTCCAGAACAGTCGACGGAACCGAATTCGGAGTTTTCTACGAAAAAAATCGAAGGACATAAGCTGGCGGGTTGACTCGTTGACTCAGCCGAGTTGACTCGCCGGGTTGACTCGCCGGAGTATGGTCGGAGCTATGAAGTACGTCGGCGACGGTGTCAGCATCACGGAACCGGTGGTGGCACGGCCAGAATCGGTCGGAAACTACTTAATTTGGCCGGAACTCGCGAGAAATCGGTTGACTCACTCGATATTAGGCGTTTTCGATCGGTTGATCCGATCTCAAAATTAAAACTTGGGAAAGGTTACCCATAGGTAGCATAATGTTTGGGTAAAAGGAATTGAAAATCGGAGTAGGATTGGTAGGGTAATTGGACAAAATAATATTTGGCGTTAGGGTTCGTACGAAAATTCGTAGATCCGAAATTCCCGTTGCATACGAACACGAAATCTGAAATTGGTTGAGGGCTTTTGTTCGTATTTTTAAGACGATTCTGTAAATGGTCGCCGATCGAAGAAAGGCTACAGGAAGCGGCCGGAATCGGCGAAACACGCGGCGGCTCGCGTAGGGTCTGTTTGGCCGATTTTTTTTTTCTCGAAATTCGATTTTTTTTTTAAACTCGATTTTTTTTCCCACTCGGATTATGAACCTGGCGGCTCTGATACCACTTAAATGTCACGCCCCGAGACCGGGGTTAGTTGACACCGGCGTTGTTTAACAATCACACAATCGAAACAACAAGCCTTTCGTAGCACAGTATAAACCGAACCAGTTTATATATCATAATTTCAACGAAATAACATTGTCTTTGCAATAACGAAATCCAACGATATAGTAAATAATGCGGAAGCGTCTTACAATTTATTTAATCATAAATTTCGAAATAAAACCTATTACTAATTTGGCAGATCACCAACCCCAAAATTGTTCCAACTCTTCATCCTCAACCTGTTCTTCGGACTTATCTGGGAGGGGAGAGTAAGGGGGGTGAGTATTTGGGAATACTCAGCAAGTGGGGGAAATATCGAGCACAATGAATACAACATGCATAAAATTCGAATCATAAATCATGAGTTCATACGTACTTCATAACACATGCATAACTTTACTAGCCACTGTGATTTATCCAACTTTCTATGGTTTACTGACGTCAGTCCCTAATTTTTACTCCTCTAAGGGGGCGAGGCCGTATAGCGGTTATATCCCCCACCGCGTAAGGGTACGTCATGGTTGGGA